>NC_139679.1:111425975-111986383 GCF_964106915.1 Podarcis gaigeae
TGCTCGTTGGTTTTGTTATGCATTTCTATGCCACTTAGGTCACCTGGTAGGAGCATGGGACTCTTAATCTCAAGGATGTGGGTTTGAGCCCCACATGGGGTGAAAGATTCCTACACTGCAGGGGGTTGTACTGGGTGGTCTTTGTGGTCCCTTCCAGCTCTAGAATCCTGTGATTCTGACCAAGGGATATCTAAAATGGCTCACAAAATAACCAGAAAATAAGTACAATAAAACCCAAACTGCACTAATCAGGGAACAAAATTAAGAAAAAATGTATTTAAAAATGACACCAGGCTCAATAAAGGAGCAGGGTGAAAAGGTGGGGGCAGCACTAAATGAGCAAAAGAAGGAAAAGAAAAGTAGAGCCAGCTCTACCATCAGGCAATGTGAGAAAAATTGGTTTGCCCCAGGTGCCAAAATGTCTTGAGCTAGCCCTAGTTTAGGCAGTAGAGAGTACAGTACATTTTAGCATTCAGCTAAAGGATTCTGGGCTCAGTTCAATCCACTGGTAACTGTTGGAGGCTGGGCTAAGCAGCCATTTGATCCTCTACAATTCAATAAATTATCACAGGTGCACACCCAGTTCTTAGTGGTCTCATTTTGGCTCCATTCCTTCTCACCAGTTAAGTTCGCTATTGGAGGCAGAGATGCCTTGCAGGCAAAGAGCCCCTGGTTCATTCTCTGGCCAGATAAGACCCCTAACTGAAGCCCTGGAGAGTAATAACTAGACAGACAATACTGAGCTAGATGGAGTAACAGTCTGAGCTGATGCAAGGCACTTCCTTATGTCCCTATTTCATAGCAGAATTCTCCATCAAGGCCCTGCAATGCAGAGTTAAACACAGCTGAACACAGGGCTGCCTTGGAACATTATCCCCAATCTTTTCACCTGCGTTTTTGCAGAACACCAACTGTGCCCACGCTGGCATGGAATTATGCTGCAGATTGGATGGGCTGGAAACATCGTCCTGGCGGCGGCAGTGATAGTGATGGGAGTTTGGGGTAAGTATCATAACGTGAGATTTGCGCAAGACTTAATAATGAACTTCCCTGGGGCCCTGGGTGCTCGGGCACCCACAAAATTCCCCATGAAGGAGCCAGGCACCCACAAATTTCGGTGCCAGGGCCGTGCATGCTGCATGGCCCCCCACGGTCTCAGGGCCCAGCTGGCACTCCTGATTAAGCTGGGCATTTTGTTTAGCAGAGGAAAGAGGGAGAATCAAACAACAAAGAGCACAATCACCCATAGTAATCTGTCTGATCTTTAAAATGATAGGATTATAGATTACAACAGTGTTATAGGGAGGTCCACAAAGAACCTACACATTGCACCTAGATAGAGATAGATAGATGATAGATAGATGATAGATAGATAGATAGATAGATAGATAGATAGATAGATAGAGATAGATAGATAGATAGATAGATAGATAGATAGATAGATAGATGACAGACAGACAGAGATGATAGATAGATGATAGATATAGATATGATAGATAGATAGATAGATAGATAGATAGATGACAGACAGACAGACAGAGATGATAGATAGATGATATAGATATGATAGATAGATAGATAGATAGATAGATAGATAGATAGATGATAGATAGATGATAGATAGATGATAGATAGATGATAGATTAGATAGATTAGATAGATTAGATAGATAGATAGATAGATAGATAGATGATAGATTAGATAGATTAGATAGATTAGATAGATAGATAGATAGATAGATAGATAGATGATAGATAGATAGATAGATAGATAGATAGATAGATAGATAGATAGATGATAGATGATAGATAGATAGATAGATAGATAGATAGATAGATAGATAGATGATAGATATAGACACACAAAGAGAGACAGACAGACAGACAGACAGACAGACAGACAGACAGACAGTTGTACCTCAGGTTACATACACTTCAGGTTACATACGCTTCAGGTTACAGACTCTCCTAACCCAGAAATAGTGCTTCAGGTTAAGAACTTTGCTTCAGGATGAGAACAAAAAATGTGCTCCGGCGGCGTGGCAGCAGCAGGAGGCCCATTAGCTAAAGTGGTCTTCAGGTTAAGAACAGATTCAGGTTAAGTATGGACCTCCGGAACGAATTAAGTACTTAACCTGAGGTACCACTGTAGATAGATAGATAGATAGATAGATAGATAGATAGATAGATAGATGATAGATAGAGATAGATAGATAGATAGATAGATAGATAGATAGATAGATAGATAGATAGATAGATAGATAGATGATAGATAGATAGATAGATAGATAGATAGATATAGATAGATATAGATAGATATAGATAGATAGATAGATAGATAGATAGATAGATAGATAGATAGATAGATAGAGATAGATAATGATGATAGATAGATGATGATAGATGATAGATAGATGTTGTTGTTGTTGTTTAGTCGTTTAGTCGTGTCCGACTCTTCGTGACCCCATGGACCAGAGAACGCCAGGCACCTCTGTCCTCCACTGCCTCCCGCAGTTTGCTCAAACTCATGCTGGTAACCTCGAAAACACTATCCAACCATCTCGTCCTCTGCCGTCCCCTTCTCCTTGTGCCCTCCATCTTTCCCAACATCAGGGTCTTCTCCAGGGAGTCTTCTCTTCTCATGAGGTGGCCAAAGTACTGGAGCCTCAGCTTCACAATCTGTCCTTCCAGTGAGCACTCAGGGTTGATTTCCTTCAGTATGGAGAGGTTTGATCTTCTTGCAGTCCATGGGACTCTCAAGAGTCTCCTCCAGCACCATAATTCAAAAGCATCAATTCTTCGGCGATCAGCCTTCTTTATGGTCCAGCTCTCACTTCCATACATCACTACTGGGAAAACCATAGCTTTAACTATACGAACCTTTGTTGGCAAGGTGATGTCTCTACTTCTCAAGATGCTGTCTAGGCCTGTCATTGCCCTTCTCCCAAGAAGCAGGCGTCTTTTAATTTCGTGGCTGCTGTCACCATCTGCAGTGATCATTGAGCCCAAGAAAGTAAAATCTCTCACTACCTCCATTTCTTCCCCTTCTATTTGCCAGGAGGTGATGGGACCAGTGGCCATGATCTTTGTTTTTTTGATGTTGAGCTTCAGACCATATTTTGCGCTCTCCTCTTTCACCCTCATTAAAAGGTTCTTTAATTCCTCCTCACTTTCTGCCATCAAGGTTGTGTCATCTGCATATCTGAGGTTGTTGATATTTCTTCCGGCAATCTTAATTCCGGCTAGGGATTCATCCAGCCCAGCCTTTCGCATGATGAATTCTGCATATAAGTTAAATAAGCAGGGAGACAAAATACAGCCTTGTCGTACTCCTTTCCCAATTTTGAACCAATCAGTTGTTCCATATCCAGTTCTAACTGTGGCTTCTTGTCCCACATAGAGATTTCTCAGGAGACAGATGAGGTGATCTGGCACACCCATTTCTTTAAGAACTTGCCATAGTTTGCCGTGGTCGACACAGTCAAAAGCTTTTGCATAGTCAATGAAGCAGAAGTAGATGTCTTTCTGGAACTCTCTAGCTTTCTCCATAATCCAGCGCATGTTTGCAATTTGGTCTCTGGTTCCTCTGCCTCTTCTAAATCCAGCTTGCACTTCTGGGAGTTCTCGGTCCACATACTGCTTGAGCCTTCCTTGTAGAATTTGAAGCATAACCTTGCTAGCGTGTGAAATGAGTGCAATTGTGCGGTAGTTGGAGCATTCTTTGGCACTGCCCTTCTTTGGGATTGGGATGTAGACTGATCTTCTCCAATCCTCTGGCCACTGCTGAGTTTTCCAAACTTGCTGGCATATTGAGTGTAGCACCTTAACAGCATCATCTTTTAAAATTTTAAATAGTTCAGCTGGAATGCCATCACTTCCACTGGCCTTGTTATTTGCAGTGCTTTCTAAGGCCCATTTGACTTCACTTTCCAGGATGTCTGGCTCAAGGTCAGCAACCACACTACCTGGGGTATACGAGACATCCATTTCTTTCTGGTATAATTCCTCTGTGTATTCTTGCCACCTCTTCTTGATGTCTTCTGCTTCTGTTAGGTCCTTTCCACTTTTGTCCTTTATTGTGGAAATCTTTGTACGAAATGTTCCTTTCATATCTCCAATTTTCTTGAACAGATCTCTGGTTCTTCCCATTCTATTGCTTTCCTCTATTTCTTTGCATTGCTCGTTTAAGAAGGTCTTCTTGTCTCTCCTTGCTATTCTTTGGAAATCTGCATTCAATTTCCTGTATCTTTCACCATCTCCCTCGCATTTTGCTTGCCTTCTCTCCCCCGCTATTTGTAAGGCCTCATTGGACAGCCACTTTGCTTTCTTGCATTTCCTTCTCATTGGGATGGTTTTCGTTGCTGCCTCCTGTATAATGTTACAAGCCTCCATCCATAGTTCTTCAGGCATTCTGTCCACCAAATCTAAATCCTTAAACCTGTTCCTCACTTCCACTGTGTATTCATAAGGGATTTGACTTAGATTGTATCTTACCGGCCCAGTGGTTTTTCCTACTTTCTTCAGTTTAAGCTTGAATTTTGCTATAAGAAGCTGATGATCTGAGCCACAGTCAGCTCCAGGTCTTGTTTTTGCTGACTGTATAGAGCTTCTCCATCTTTGGCTGCAGAGAATATAATCAATCTGATTTCGATGCTGCCCATCTGGTGATGTCCATGTGTAGAGTCGTCTCTTGTGTTGTTGGAAAAGCGTGTTTGTGATGACCAGCTTGTTCTCTTGACAGAACTCTATTAGCCTTTGCCCTGCTTCGTTTTGATCTCCAAGGCCAAACTTGCCAGTTGTTCCTTTTATCTCTTGACTCCCTACTTTAGCATTCCAATCCCCTATAATGAGAAGAACATCCTTCTTTGGTGTCACTTCTATAAGGTCTTGTAAGTCTTCATAGAATTGGTCAATTTCAGTTTCTTCAGCACAAGTAGTTGGTGCATAAACTTGGATTACTGTGATGTTAAAAGGTCTGCCTTGGATTCGTATCGAGATCATTCTATCATTTTTGAGATTGCATCCCAGTACAGCTTTCGCCACTCTTTTGTTGACTATGAGGGCCACTCCATTTCTTTTATGGGTTTCTTGCCCACAGTAGTAGATATGATGGTCATCCGAACTGAATTCACCCATTCCCGTCCATTTTAGTTCACTGATGCCCAGGATGTCAATATTTATTCTTGCCATCTCATTTTTGACCACCTCCAACTTACCCAGGTTCATGGTTCTTACATTCCAGGTTCCTATGCAATATTTTTCTTTACAGCATTGGACTTTCCTTTCGCTTCCAGGCATATCCGCAACTGAGCGTCCTTTCGGCTTTGGCCCAGCCGCTTCATCAGCTCTGGATCTACTTGTACTTGCCCTCCGCTCTTCCCCAGTAGCATGTTGGACGCCTTCCGACCTGAGGGGCTCATCTTCCAGCGTCATATCTTTTATATGCCTGTTGTCTTTGTCCATGGAGTTTTCTTGGCAGGGATACTGGAGTGGCTTGCCGGTTCCTCCTCCAGGTGGATCACGTTTGGTCAAAACTCTCCACTATGACCTGTTCATCTTGGGTGCCCTGCTCGGCATAGTTCATAGCTTCTCTGAGTTCTTCAAGCCCCTTCGCCACGGCAAGGCAGTGATCCATGATAGATAGATAGATAGATAGATATAGATAGATGATAGATAGATAGATAGATAGATGATAGATAGATAGATAGATAGATAGATAGATAGATAGATAGATAGATATAGATAGATGATAGATAGATAGATAGATAGATAGATAGATAGATAGATAGATAGATAGATGATAGATAGATAGATAGATAGATAGATAGATAGATAGATAGATAGATGATAGATAGATAGATAGATGATAGATAGATAGATGATAGAGATAGATAGATAGATAGATAGATAGATAGATAGATAGATAGATAGATGATAGATAGCTAGATATAGATAGATGATAGATAGATAATCTGTCCCAAAGTTCTTTTTAAGAAAGCCAGCCATGGGAGCCCGCAACCACATGCATACAACCTGTACTTTGGGTGAAGGCAGGTGGGAGCAGGGAATTGCTTAACCCTTTCTCCTTGTTTCTTACTTCTCAAATTACCCTCCCTCCAGCTGCTTCCCCCTTTTAGTCTCTTCCCATATAAGGGGAAAGCAGCCAGTGAAGGCACTTTTGAGTGGGGAAACAGTCAGAGGGGGAAACCGTCACTCAGTTCACTCACTGCCCCTCTGCAGAAGATTGCACCACCTGCAGCTGATCTGTATTTGTGGGTTTAAAAAAAAAGAAAGGTGGAGGATGGAAGAAAGCCACACAGAACAGATAAAAGTGGCCAATTAGATATGGTAGGCAACCATTTCTGCTTCTAACGCCTCCCCCCTCCCCATCACTTTCTGTATCTTGAAGCTTAAGAGGTTGTTTTCCCACCACCCCTACTGCCCTGGAGATATGCTTTTTTTTCCCCAATGAGTTTTTATTCAAATTATACAAATAAATATAATGTAGGTATTGAATACATAAATAAACATATCCATAAATATATCAGTGTACATAAATATATATACATAGAGTTCATTTACATAGGTTCTTATATCCCCTCCCCAAATTATTAAAAAAAAAAGAATCAAAATATCACAATATCACAATATTTTAGGCTCTACCTAGCCTTGGACTCCCCTCCACCCTTTTGGTAAGTGTCAAATAAAATCTACTGTCACGTAATTTATTTTTAATCTTAAATATTAGCCACTCACTGTTAGAGTTGTTCCAGCCCCGCTAGTGCCCTCTACAAATTATTTCCAATATACTTCCAATATTTATTCCAATTTCCATGAAATTTCTGTTCATCTTGGTCTCTTATTCTACCTGTTAGTCTAGCAAGTTCGGCATAATTTATCATTTTAACCTGCCATTCATTTATACTGGGTATAATTTCTGTTTTCCAGTTTTGTGCCAACATAGTTCTTGCGGCTGTAGTGGCATAAAGGAAAAGTATCTTATCTTCTTTTTTGATTTCTTTATCCAACATTCCTAGCAGAAAGGCTTCAGGTTTTTTGTGAAAAGTATATTTAAAGATTTTTTTGAGCTCGTTATAAATTGCTTCCCAAAAGCTTTTCTCTTTATTACATGACCACCACATATGGTAGAAATCGCCTTCTGCTTCACCGCATTTCCAACATCTTTTATTCTTTAACCTGTACATCTTGGCCAGTGGAGATATGCTTTTTAGAGCAACGGATAATGTTCTTATTTGAATTTTCAGTATTTTTTAAAAAAGAAAGGAGTAAAAATATGACCAAGAATGTTTCTGCAAATGAGTAATTTCAGAACTGGCAGCACTTGCTTTGCAGAGAACGGCCATAGCATTGGTTTTGCATGCAGAAGATCCAGGTTTTCAGTTCCTAGCATTCCAGGTAGAAGGCCTGGGAATGTCACCTGCCTGAAACCTACAAGCATATTTTTGTGTTAACACAAGCTAAATGGGTGATCACAGAATAGCCTGGTGTTGAATAGCTGGCTGTAGAGTCACCATGATCTTCAGCAGTGCAACATAGTCCATCCTTCAAACTTAAACAGGAAATATTTTTGCTATGATCTATAAGAGACTGGCATGAAATATTAGAACCCTGGAAATTTTCACTGTGTGAAGTAGAGCTGTTGCATTTATGGGTTCAGCCGATAAATGATTGGTTTTGAAAATAAACACTGCCTTGTGTTTAAATTATAAACATGCTTGTATATAATGCATGATGCAATAAACAATGACAGTTGGACTACATAACCCTTGTGGCCTATTCAGACTCTAAAATTCTATGATTCTAACTGAGGCAAAAGCATCGTTCTTCTTTCAGTATTTTCAAGCTAGCCATGTTGACCAGGGGTCAGCAAGCTTTTTCAGCAGGGGGCCGGTCCACTGTCCCCCAGACCTTGTGGGGGGCCGGACTATATTTTGGGGGGGAGGGGAAAATGAACAAATTCCTATGCCCCACAGATAACCCAGAGATGCATTTTAAATAAAAGCACACATTTTGCTCACGTAAAAACACCAGGCAGGCCCCACAAATAACCCAATAACCCAGAGGTGCATATTAAATAAAAGGACACATTCTACTCATGTAAAAACACGCTGATTCCAGGACCATCTACAGGCTGGATTGAGAAGGAGATTGGGTTGAATCTGGCCCCCGGGCCTTAGTTTGCCTACCCATGATGTTGACTATGGTCTGCTAAGGAAACATGGCCATTTAAGAGAGATAAACCAATTTGAAAACCTTGTGATAAACAAACAGAAGCAACAACTTCTTAGTAAGATATATAGCAGAATTATGAGCATGGACATATCTAAGAATTCATAACCATGTAATTGTGACAAAGAATTGAGGGGGGAAATGTCTCAGAAGAAGTAGACATGGATGCAACCACATATCCTACAGCAGACTCTGTGCACAAATTTAAAATAAAGATATGCAGAATAGTATTCCAGTGGTATCTGAGACCTGTATGACTTAATCATATATACAGCAGCACAGTTTAGATATGGTGGAGGTGCAGACAACCAAATCAGAAAGTACTTCATATTTTGGGGGGTCTAGCTACAAGAGACAAAAAAATTGCTTTTAAGTTTTGAATTTTATTTTATGCTGTTTTGCTTTATTGTGATTTTTAAAAATAAATTATTGTTATTTTACATTGGTGATTTGCTCATTTTACAGAGCTGCTTTGAAAGGATTATCCATAATGATTCTAAAATAAATAAAAATATAAAATATATCGGCCCCTTGCTGACTTTGGACGGACAGCTTGGTATTTGCATAGCATCTTTACGAATCCCTGTTGAAGTCAGCAGAGCAGTTTCACCCAACCTGGTGCCCTCTATCTTTTGGACTAAAACTCCCATCATGGCCATGCTGGCTGAGGCTGCTGGGAGCTGTAGTTCAAGACACCTAAAGGACCCCAAAGTGGAGGGCGCTGTGGAGGCTGTCCATCAGCCAGCAGTACTATCAAGCTTTAAACTTGCAACATAGTAAAAAAAATCTGCCTAAATCTTTCTCCTCTCCAGTTATAAATAAAACTCCACAGGATCCTGAAAAACAGGTCAAAGCATCTGAATGGTCTCCAAACACAACTCAGTACTGCCCTGCAGGATGTGAAGGAAACAAAGCGTCAGAGGATTTCAGGTCTACTCTGAAACAAAAATTGTGTGAGACGGGTAAATTCATTTCATAAGTTACTGCGGCATGCTTGTGCCTTTGATCTGCCTCTGCTGCGCTTTCCAAGTAAACTGCCGTTACTATATATATATATATATATATATATATATATATATATATATTTGCTTTCGTATATATATATATATATATTCTAAATGTATAGCGACACCTAGTGCTCACCTCTGGAAAATGCAGCCCTGAAAGAAATTTGCAGCTGAAGTACAATAAGCCCACAACTGATACAGGGGTTACGTTGTGGGGATCGCGCCTAAAGCCATAATCGCATATAGTCAAAGCACATTGATTTCCACAGTGATTAGGATTGCTAAAGTCACTTTTCTCAGAACTCCTGTCCCCCGTATTTTATTTTTTTGCCATACATGGAAAGCTGAACATGTTAAATACGAGTAAGTTATGGGCTTACTGCGCTGGAGATTGTTTCTATTATTTTAACATTTGGTAGGGCCGGCCCAAGACATTTTACCATCCTGAGGCAAACCACAAAATGGCGCCTCCCCCACCAGGGAAGAAGGGGTGTTTAAAGATCTACTTTGGGAACAAGGGAAAGAATCAGATCAAGCTTACTTGAGAGGTGAAGTGGGAATCAAAGGCTATCATGGGGAGGGGGAGGGAAACCCTCTGAATCACAATGGGTACAGATTAGAAGACCCCAGAGGGCAGCCCCTGCCATTTCCTTCCAGTGGGGAAGACTAGTATTGCATCCTATTTGTCAAGAGGCAGCATTGAGGTGATGCTGAGGAGCCGTGAAATCCAGCCTCCAATGATTGTGCCACAGCCATTGTTGCCACCACGGTGGCAACAGTAGTGGGCAATGTATCCTTGGATGCTGGATCTGCTGCACCTATGGATCCGACCGCCTGAGGCAGTTGCCTCACCTTGCCCCATGGGTGGGCCAGCCCTGAAACACACATGGCACACAATGTAAGATTAACACCTTTTCCTGCCCAAAGGATTTATATTCTGCGCTAGACTGAGGGAAAGGGGGGAACCTGGCATTTGTACTAGGAATAAACTTCCTGCAATCTCATTTGATGAGTTTTCAGTTTCTCTGCATTTGTTCTAGAGCAGCTTTCTCAACCTGTGGGTCCCCAGATGTTGTTGGACTACAACTCCCATCACCTCTAGCTAGCAAGGCTGGAGCTCAGGGATGATGGGAGTTGTAGTCCAACAACATCTGGGGACCCACAGGTTGAGAACTGCTGTTCTAGAGTCACAGGCACTATGGGCGCAATCCTAACCCCCTAGTGTTTATAACGGGGAAGGAGAGGTCACTAGACTGGTGCATAAGGCCTTCTCCACCCATCTGTCCACTGCTGATAGTGCAGCAAATCACAAACTGATATGAAAACGTAGAGAATTGAACTTAACACGGGAAAAATGAGTAACTGAGGGGAGGGATAATGGAACAACTGCTTATATGTAGCCCTACTCCCAGCCTGAGGTTTGGCTTGCCCTGTGCATATCTTTGGCCACATTCTGTTTGCTGAGCTTCAGTTCTTTGAAAATGACAGAACATCACACATTTACTCCTAAAACCACCAAGACTTCTGTTATTCTCCAGCTAACACTCAATAATATGCAAATAACATCGTTCTGCAAACTGCTGCGAGAGATCTGCTGCAAGAGCGCTCGTGAACCTGAATGGCGAAAGACTCGCCTGAAAAGTACAGATTGTGTGAAGTATAAATCCAAATTAAAAACAATGGGAATTTTTCTTCTTAGGGGATGGAAGCTGCCACCTATGCCCCATGCAGTGGCATCTGCACAAGAATAAATGCTACTGGTTTTCTAAAACAATTCAGTCCTGGGAGAAGAGCAAGGAAGACTGTATAGCCAAGAAGTCTCACCTACTAATAATTGATGATCAGGAGGAAAAGGTACAAAAAATTCAATCCAGACAAGGATTTTTTACTCTTATCTCTGTTACAGAATGTTTACTCTTTTCGCCCTTATTAGTGCGTAAGCCAGCAATGTGTAGGATCAGTGTCAAAATTAGTATACACTACACCGTAGTTTCAAAGGGGCACTGAAGTATGTATGGGGAGCGTTCACGCTTTGAGATCTGTTCATGTGACTGCACATCATAAGAGGAACCCAGGTGATCAGGCCAAAGGCTCATCTAAGTCTAGCCATCCATTCCCACAGTGGCCAACCAGATCCTTACAAGGAAGCATGTTGCAGTAATCTAGTCAGGAGGTTATCAATGCATGAACGGCAGTGCATGTAGCTACCTTAGATGTGGTAAGATTCAAAGTATTGCTAAGGAGATCAGGCCATCAGTGCAAGCATCTTTGCTTGCCTAATGGAACTATCTCGCCCTCTCCTTTCCCCCCATGTGCTCTTTCTGGGGTTCTCCTGACCCCCAGAGCCAATTTGGGGGAGGAATGTGGGGCCCCAGGAGGAGGAAAGGGGGAAATTCCCATTGCACGAGAGAGAGTCATTGCACAGAGACCTACTAATGCAGTTATTGTGGGAATGTTGAGGAAAGTAGGAGAGGATATATTGATTAAATACTATCCTTCCTCACTCACGCTAGTGAGTAAGCAGCAGAGCACATTTCCTTGCACATTGCTGGAAGCAAGTTGATGGATTCGTTAGAATCATTTAAGTTAAGCGATCCAGTCTGGCTTGCCCAGTCTGGAATGTTCCTGGTAAGTTTCCCCTCCTAAAATAATAATAACACAACAGTCATCTTAAAAAATAAGAGTAAAGTTCACTTACATTCAGTTCATAGCGGTAAATCTGAAGGCAGGCTTTATCTTGTGGTTACAGTTACATTTGGAGAGCAAAGACGTCTGAGCTAGGCTTCAGACTTTCTACCTTGTGGCTTCCATCCTCTGTAAGGACGAGCCATGTAAGAGCCAGAAGAGGAGTCCCAAAGGAGAAAATGGAAAAGGGGAAGATGGCTGTGTGGCTAGACCTTTTGTAGGGTCTGCTAGGGTCATGCCCATCTACCTGGCCACACACAGGGGGAGGAGGCTCCAGAGCAGGTATGACAGGAAGTCCTCCCTGTCTGGAGCAACGTTCCCCGGTGTGTCCACTCTAGGCAACAGGAAACGTTGCATTTGACTGCTTCAGTGAGGATACATCCCAAAGCTATTTGGTTGAATCTGACCCATTAGCCAAAGCTGATTTACCAGCCAAAGCTGATTAAAAGGCACTCCTTGCCACAGAGGCCACCTGCACTTCAAGTGACAACAGTGGATCAAGATCTAGTACCTCCAAGCTACATAAGGTAAAGGTAAAGGTACCCCTGCCCGTACGGGCCAGTCTTGACAGACTCTGGGGTTGTGCGCCCATCTCACTCAAGAGGCCAGGGGCCAGCGCTGTCCGGAGACACTTCCGGGTCACGTGGCCAGCGTGACATCGCTGCTCTGGCGAGCCAGAGCCGCACACGGAAACGCCGTTTACCTTCCCTCTGGTAAGCGGTCCCTATTTATCTACTTGCACCCGGGGGTGCTTTCGAACTGCTAGGTTGGCAGGCGCTGGGACCGAGCAGCGGGAGCGCACCCCGCCGCAGGGATTCGAACCGCCGACCTTTCAATCAGCAAGTCCTAGGCGCTGAGGCTTTAACCCACAGCGCCACCTGCGTCCCTCCAAGCTACATACCACTGGTCTATTCCCTAGATCTGAGAACCACTCACCCACAAAGCCTCTGTATTCCCAGGGCATAAACTGCAGAGAGGGTGCTGGGGGGAAATATCAAGGAGGCAGCATCCTTGTCCTCATATCAACCTGAAAGGGGAAGCCCAAAGAGAAGTTCCCTGTTATGTTTCTTCTTCAGGACTGCCTCCTCAGCACCAAATTGTAGGCGGCAGACTGCTGGACTAGGCAACCAGCAATTTCTGGCTCCATGACCTAGGATTGCCCACAGCTGCAAAATAATTTAAATGCTTCTCACTCAAGCAATAGACCTCACTGCAAAAAATAATAATCATATGGGCATATGAGGGCTTTCAGGACTTGTGAGGGCAGGTGTATGTGCTAAGAACTATTCCCGAGCTCCCCGTCCACCACACAGTAAGATCTTTGCCTGGGGTCCACATCCTGTTGGCCTTTTTTCTGGGGGTGCTTTTTCTGGGTGGTACGCAGGGGTATGCATACCCCTGAACATTTTGTGAATATAAGTTTGGCCTCATTGAGGGGCAGTATTTCAATACTAGTAGGAAAATGAGAGTATCCCTAAACATTTTTTAAGAAAAAAGCACTGTGTTTATGTAATTAAATCATATTTTCTAGGAATTCATCCAGAAAAATGGGAAATTAGTATGGATTGGACTTATCGTGTCATTGCCAGAGAAGAAATGGATCTGGATCAACGGCTCTATGTTACAGGAGAAATTGTGAGTACTGAAACACCTGTGTAGGAGAAATTGTGCAAATCAGTAGTTTTGCATGATGAACTTGCAAGAAAAGCTACGATAAGGAAAACTGTAGACGTTACCATGGCTATATAGTGGTACTTCTGGTTGTGAACGGGGTCTGTTCCGGAGGCCCGTTCACAACATGAAAAGAGCACAAGCCGCAGCAGCGTGTCTGTGTATGCGCAGGTTGCGATTCGCCACTTCTGCAGATGCGCATGATGTAATTTTGCACTTCTGCACATGCGTGAGCAGTGAAACCCAGAAGTAACCCTTTCCGGTACTTCCAGGTCACCGTGGGACATAACCTGAAAGAACGTAACATGAAGCAGATGTAACACAAGGTATGACTGTACACTTCTTAAAGGTATTGCAGCTCTGCTCATTATATAGCAAAGGGTCTTATGGCACCTGAAAGACTAAGAGCCCAGTCCAAAATTGCCTCCTGATACATCAGCCCTGTTGAATTCAGTGGGGTTACCTTGTTCAACACTTCATTCCTTTTCATTTTCTTATATTCCTGCTCCATCTTTCTTCCATCATGGAAGATGCCATTCCTCCATCACATGGGGTTCCCAGGCAGTCATTCGTCCAGGTATTGACCAGACCTTGACCTGCCTAGCTTCAGCAAGACCTTCAGGGCATACTGAGGAATTTCAATGTACAGTGGTACCTCAGGTTACATGCGCTTCAGGTTACATACGCTTTAGGTTACATACGCTTCAGGTTACAGACTCCACTAACCCAGAAATAGTACCTCGGGTTAAGAACTTTGCTTCAGGATGAGAACAGAAATCGTGCTCCGGTGGCACAGCGGCAGCGGGAGACCCCATTAGCTAAAGTGGTGCTTCAGGTTAAGAACAGCTTCAGGTTAAGTACGGACCTCCGGAACGAATTAAGTACTTAACCCAAGGTACCACTGTACAGTCATACCTCAGGTTACAGCCGCTTCAGGTTGCATTTTTTTGGGTTGAGCACCGCCGAAACCCGGAAGTACTGGAACGGGTTACTTCCAGGTTTCGGTGGTCGCGCATGCGCAGAAGTGCCAAATCACAACCCGTGCATGTGCAGATGTGCAGACCCGGGTTGCGAATGTGCATCCTGCATGGATCATGTTCGCAACCCAAGTGTCCACTGTATACATACACTGACTGCTGTTTCATTCCTTCTCGCCACAGATTTCCAGCAATGCAGCCAGAGGAAGGCAGCTGTGGTGCCCTTCAAGACAATGAAATCTATTCTGAGCTGTGTAGCACACAGCTTCGCTGGATTTGTCAGAAGGAATCTGTTCTCCTTTGAGTATCTTCATGTGTCCCCATTCGTAATTAGCTACACACTCTCCTTTAGACATCTTGTTCTCTGTCCTAAAAAAAACCCTCAAGGATCTTCTTGGTGGCTGCTCCCAAACTTTGGAACTCTCTCCCTAGAGAAGCCAGACTGGCTCCCTCCTTGTTGTCCTCCCGCTGGCAGGTGAAGACTTTCTTGTTCCAACAGGCTCTGGAGAACTGACTGCTTCTAACGAAAGGGCTGGTGCCATGCTGTTTTTATTGTGATATTTTGTATGGTTTTAATAGATTAAATATATGTATATATGTAACTTGAATTCTATCAGTGTGTGTTTGTTTATTTTAAATTGTTGTTTTTCTTATTTGTTTTTAGCTGTTCTTCTTTTTCTCTGTAAGCCGTCTCGAGTCCCTTTGAGGGGAAAAGGCAGGGAATGAATGAATGAATGAATGAATGAATGAATAAAAATAATAATAATACAGTCGTACCAGTGTGGTGTAATAGTTAAGAGCAGTGGACTTGTAATCTGGTGAACCGGGTTCGCGTCTCCGCTCCTCCACATGCAGCTGCTGGGTGACCTTGGGCCAGTCACACTTCTCTGAAGTCTCTCAGCCCCTCTCACCTCACAGAGTGTTTGTTTTGGGGGAGGAAGGGAAAGGAGAATGTTAGCCACTTTGAGACTCCTTAGGGTAGTGATAAAGCGGGATATCAAATCCAAACTCTTCTTCTTCTTCTTCTTCTACCTCTGCTTACGTATCCCTCTCGATATGTAAACTTCGGTTTATGAACGCGGCAAACCCGGAAGTGTATACTTCCGGGTTTTGCCATGTACACATGCGCAGAAGCGCTCTATCGCGACATGCGCATGCACAGAAGTGGTGCCTCTGCCTATGGACTTTTTGGGTTGTGGAAGGACCCCCAGAATGAGTTAGGTTCATATCCGGCGGGTCCACTGTATTATAATAACATAAAATAGTGTTCACATGATAATGACAGCACCACCGTACAGGAGACGAGCAATGTTTCCTCTTCTTGTTCATCTCTCTTTGTGGTCTCAGCATCTTATGGATGTGAATCCCCATTACAGTGGCAAAGTGATGAGAAAAACTTGGCTTGGTGGATATTACATTCATCAAGAGTTCTTAGATAGGAGTACTGTGTCAGAGTCACCTGTTATAGTGACTTTTTGCACGCTGAGGAATAAGATAACCACCCTAAACACTGATACATAAATTGGGCTATGCTGCTATGCCATCCCGGTTGAAAAGGACCAGTGCTTTTTTTTCTAGAAAAATAGGTGCCGGTTCTCACCATGAAGTTGTTACAGTAAGTGTCACACTTTTAAACCAAAATAAAAAGAAGTGCCAGTACTGCGTGCCCTTGAGTACCCCATTAAAAAAAGGACTGGAAATGGTTGTTTTGTTTCATGTAGAAAACAGACATGCACTTTCCTACATTCTTTTCTAAATGCTCATACATTGTTTTAAACACTCTCCAAGTGTCACCCCCCTGCTCATTCTGCTCAAACCTCTGCCATTGTTTAAAATTGCCACTTTCCCCACTCAGTTTCCCCACATCCCAGCAGTACTTGAACCATGGCTGTCAAGTGTCCCTTATTTGAAGGGACAGTCCCTTATTCCAGCGCCATGTCCCGCTGCTGTCCCTTATTGATGGATGTCCCTTAAGTGTCCCTTAAATGATGTCCCTTAAATTTCAAAGGAAGTAGCTCCTCTCCCTCCCTCCCTGCCGGCCAACTGTGTTGCTTGGCTGTGTTGCTCACCCAATAAGAAGTCTAAGAACGACTGGGGGGTGGAGCTTGCATGCCTTGTGTGTGGCTTGTTAATGCAAGCTGAGGGGGTTTTTGAACGCTGGATGCCATTTTGTTGCACGTGCTGCTGCAAACTTTGCAGTGCAAAGCCAGGCCGGGGAGCCATCTTAAGTTGAGGCTGCATAGACCTTGTGGTGCATGTGATTCAGATTCTATTCAGTTGAACCTCTGGTTACAAAGTTGGTTGGACAGTGTTCTCAAAGCTACCAGCATGAGTTTGACCAGACTGCAGGAGGACAGGAAGACTGGAGTGCCTGGAACAGGTGAGGCTGCAGGTCCCTTATTTTGGCTGCTGATCCCTTATTTTCAAGGCTGCTGGTCCCTTATTTTCAAATCTGTAAGTTGACAGCTATGACTTGAACCTCTTGTTTAAAACCGCTGGTGTTGTGCAGCCCACCTTCTCTTTTGCTCCCCTCCCCCACCCTGAGTTCATGCAAATCCAGGATCACGGCAAAGCTTTACAAATCCTGCAATGCATGATGACGGCCTTACATTTTTATGTATATAGGAAGAGAGATGTGTGCAGCAGCCGTAGGAGTAGGAGTAGTAAGAATGTTGTCATGCTGCAATTCGTATGGCCACCAGCAGGTGGCCATGCAAACTGCAGCATAGCAACAGAACAGTAGACAGCTGGCCGAGGCAGGCAGATAGAGTAAGCACTCTTATTAAATAAAATAAATAAATAAATAAATAAATAAATAAAATAAAAATGAAATACAAAATAAAATAAAATAATA
Source organism: Podarcis gaigeae (assembly GCF_964106915.1). Classification (NCBI taxonomy): domain Eukaryota; kingdom Metazoa; phylum Chordata; class Lepidosauria; order Squamata; family Lacertidae; genus Podarcis; species Podarcis gaigeae. The sequence continues at coordinate 111,443,419 of NC_139679.1, forward strand.
ATGCTCACCCAAGACTACCACAAGAATGACAGTCACAAAGTCTGCTACTCAGGGGGTACTCTCATGTCATCAGGGAACCTAGGAAGTATATGTGAAAGAGTGAAAGATACTGTATTGGCCTGAATATAAGCCACGCCCAAATATAAGCCACTCCCTTAAAATTCTGCAGGCACTCACACCCATTCCGTTTTACCGTATGTCTGTTTCAGCCGCGATATCGTAAAAGTCAATTTTTGTAAGGACGCAAATTTAAGCCACACTTTAACTTTTCAAGGTCAGAATTTGGAAAAAGAAGAAGTGAGGCTTATGTTCAGGCCAGTATGCTAATTTGTGAACTTGAATGGCATGAGTTAGGGATGGAGGAGAGATGTGATTCCGTTCACATTGAAAAGTGAACCTGTCAAATTTGCACAACAGGGGAACCAAAACACAGCTATCCTTCAAATTTCGTACTGCTCTGAATTTTCCATAAGCGGTAGGCCATGTCAGAACTAATCAGGTTTCACTTGTTGATTTATTGTTCAGACCAAGCAATGGAGGGAAAGACATTCTTTTAGGTAACTTAGTAACTCTATGGAGGGTTATATGAAAGTACAGCAGTACCTCTGGTTACGTACTTAATTCGTTCCGGAGGTCCGTTCATAACCTGAATCTGTTATTAACCTGAGGTACCACTTTAGCTAATGGTGCCTCCTACTGCCACCACACCACCAGAGCACAATTTCTGAAAGTTCTTAACCTGAGGTACTATTTCTGGGTTAGAGGGGTCTGTAACCTGAAGCGTATGTAACCTGAAGCATATGTAGCCCGAGGTACCACTGTAACCTTAAATGTCTATCGCGGTGGCTAATAGGCAGCCAGATCCCTTAGCATAGGTGCGGTTTGGGCCTCGTAAATTAGATAACTTCACATATCTCTCTTTCGTTATAGTAAGTGCCCTCATAAGTTATCCAAACCTGGATTTGACTGTAAATTTGCAATATAGATGACTTATAGTGGCACGTAAGACACCCACTAAACCATTAAATATTGGGAGGAGGATGTAGAAGACTAGTGGACTGGTTAAATAAATTTGGGCTGCAATTGTATGCCTAAGTGGGAGTAAGCACCACTGAACAAAGTAGTACTTACATCTGAGTAAATATCCAAAGGAGAAGTAAATGGAAGCAACTAACTGATAGGCAGCTGCCTTATCTCAATCCAGACTATTGCTCCAGCTAGCTCAATATTGTCTGCAGCTTCCAAAATGTAAACAGAGGTTTTTCCTTACGCTACCTGTAGATACTGCAGATTTATTTATTTATCTCCTACATTTATAGTTTGCCTTTTCTCAAGGAGCTCAGGGTTTCCCCCTCTGTTTTAACACTTACAACAACAATGTGAGGTAGGTTAGGCTGAGAGGGAGTGGTTGGCTCAAGGTCACTGGATTTGAACTCTGGTCTCACTGGTCCCTTCATGAAGCAAGTGTATTTCACGAAGTCTTCAAGCTCTTGCAAAAAAAAAGTTTTCATTTAGTCCTCAGTGCAAATTATTTTAACACAGGAAGTACGTTGTTTCCCATGTCTGTGATCAAGTGGTTCGTATGGTGAAAAATATGTGTTTGGGCTTGATTCCACAATTCCCTGAGATTAGACTTTAGTCTGTGTTTCCCATCATGTTGGTTCCTTGGGGACAGCCTGATCATGAGGCAGAGCAGGAAAATGGATTCGGGTAGGTGTGGGAAGAAGCAAATCAGCACCACCAACCAATCTTGCCTTTGCATTGTTTTATTATTGGATCAGCTCACTTATTGACGTATTGGTTGCATGTTTTTGCTGGTTGAATCACTTGCTCTGTGAGGCAAGTCAATACACACACCCCTCAACCTCAGATCAGAGCGGGATTCTCCCAGTACTTCCCTCGCCCTAACCAATTGGATGCTCCACTGGGCAGCTCCGCCCCCTTCCTGTTAAATCAGCGACAGGCTAAGTCCCTCCCTTCGCCGCTTTACATACTTAAAGGGCTAGAGTCCTACTACCGCCCATCTCTCTTCCTCCGGCCCTCCCAGGACAGAGCCGGATGGCCACCTCAGTGCCTCGCTCGCCCCCGCCCTGAACTTGAGGAGCCGGCTGTAGCGGAACAGCCTGCGGTGCTCCAACAGGCTCTTCCCCGGACTCCTAATTTCGGCACCCAACTCTCAGCCAGGCGCCCCTGAGAGCCTAGCGCCCTGGCTCCCCGCACCAGTAACGCATATGGTTAAGACGGCCGTGATCCTGAGAGTACCTAAGAGCCTAGCTTAGCTTCACTGTTACATCATGCCAACGTCAGCAGACCTACCAGCAAGGAAGGACTGATGCATTTCTCTGTTAGCGTTGCAAGGAGTTGGCAACAAATGCTGGGGCTCCCTGCAGAAAGTGATGAGCTAGGTTTTACTTTGCTCCTCCTTGGCTCAAGTTCCAGCTATCACCTTTCACCTTTTCGTGCCTTCTGAGGGTTTGGGCTTTGTAAAACAAAGTCTGGAGAAGATTAGGCAATGCAACTTGAGAAATGAACATTTTGCAAGATGATGATTATGCCAATAGCTTTCCTCATAGAGATAAATCTTGACATTTAACCTAGTTCTTCATCTCTGAGTTCAATGAGTGTGTTAATTGGGCTTGCTGAACTGGAGTCAGTTTGGCTCAGTCCAAAGGTAGTATAAATAGCGCTTAGGTAAAGGGTAAAGGGACCCCTGACCATTAGGTCCAGTCGTGACCGACTCTGGGGTTGTGGCGCTCATCTCGCTTTATTGGCCAAGGGAGCCGGTATACAGCTTCCAGGTCATGTGGCCAGCATGACTAAGCTGCTTCTGGCGAACCAGAGCAGCACATGGAAACGCCGTTTACCTTCCCGCCGGAAAGGTATTTATCTACTTGGGTATTTATCTACTTGCACTTTGATGTGCTTTCGAACTGCTAGGTTGGCAGGAGCAGGGACCGAGTTATGGGAGCTCACCCCGTCGCGGGGATTCGAACCACTGACCTTCTGATCAGCAAGCCCTAGGCTCTGTGGTATAACCCACAGTGCCACCCGCGTCCCCCAATAGCGCTTACTCCATTGAAATAAGAGGGAGAGGGAGGAACAAGTGGCCAACATTTGTGAGGAGGGAGGCCTGAGAATTTCAGTGGGAGAGGAAATTACCAGTCATGGTCACTTATTCGTCCTACTCCTGGAACAGAAATAAATCCAGGAAATATAGCTGGTGTTCGCTGGTGTTGCTTTTAGACTGCAAGCTTGTTTACTCCTGCTCCTGAGGGTAGGACTCGAACCAGATGTAGGAGTGCAAATATCCAGAGTGTGGGGTCAGGTGGGATTACTATGAGGAATTATAAAATATGCATCAGGAGTGCTCTGATGGTGTTTCCTGCTTGGCAGGGGGTTGGACTCAATGGCCCTTATGGTCTCTTCCAACTCTATGATTCTATGATTCTATGCATCAAGCCATTGTGTCCGCTGTGAAAGCATGGCGTGGACTGGGTTTAATTCACTAACAATAATTTCTGCATCTCTGCAGAAATTTCCTCTACTGTCCATTTCTCTCTGCTTGACAAGTCTCAACCACAAGGACTTGATGGCCCTTGTGGTCTATTCCAACTCTATGATTCTATGATTTTAAGTCACATACACAGCCCAGCTGCCAACTGCTTCACCAGGCATGCATCCTGGGCTGTGAAAGATAGTGGGCAGTTTCTTTGATGTAGCTTTTCTGATATGTTAATCTTAGGCTGTTAATCTTAGGGCCAGGAAACAGATCTCACATGAAGGTGATAATGATCGCTGTCCTCCTGGCCATCCTTCTTATCAGGTATATTGATTGTTTATGACCTCAGGGGTTGCCAAATGCACTGCTTTGTAGTTCTGTTTTATGTACCCCAGAATGTATGCATGCTTACCGTATTTTTCGCTCCATAAGACACACTTTCCCCCTCCTAAAAAGTAAGGGGAAATGTGTGTGAGTCGTATGGAGCGAATGCAGGGGGGACAGTAAGAGCTGTTCAAAAGTGGAACGGACTCCCTTGGGAGGTTGTGGCCTCTCCTTCCTTGGAGGTTTTCAAGCAGAGCTTGGATGGCCATCTGCCATGGATGCTTTAGTTGAGATTCCTGCATTGCAGGGGGTTGGACTAGATGACCCTCGAGGTCCCTTCCAACGCTACAATTGTATGATTCTATGATATCCTCCCTTCCTCCCAAAAAGCAATTAAATGCTGGGACAGACACACACACACACACACAAACATATTTAAAGCCCTCTTTAAAAGTGTGTTAAAAGTAATTCCAGTGCGGACTGGGAAAGTTCTAGCTTTAAAAACTTGTTGAAAGAGGCAGGTCTTCAGTAGGAGCCGAAAAGACAACAGAGGAAGCACCTGTCAAATACTCAGAGAGGGAAGGGGTTCCAAAAAGGGAGCTGTCACAATACTAAAGACCCGATGATGTTTCGGAGCCCCCTTCCATGGTAAAGGCTGAGGTTGTGAATCCTGTAGAATACTGGGAAAGTCTGGGGTATACTGAGAGGCAGAAAGGTTATAATTGTAAGTATGAGCCCTACCTCCCGAGGATCTGTCATTGGAAACCCAGGGACACGTAGACTGTAATTATGTGTGAGGATGCATAAATGGATTGCTACCCAAATGTGGAACCCTAAATAAGGAGGCCAAAGTGCAAGGGAGCTCCTCTCTATTTCGGAAGAGGCCGCAATGACCATGGGCCTGAATTGTTGGTAAAAGGTTTTAAAAGCAAAGGAAACACTGACTAGGCCTGTGGGTTGCAGGGCACAGGAGGCTACCCTGACCCATTTTGGACACAGGACCCACTGTTGAATCATTGGCTGCCCTCAGCACTGCCGCGGTGGCCGCGGAGCTGCCAGGGCGGTCCACAACGTTAGGTGGCATATCCGGGATGCATTCTTGGGTGAGCACAAGAGGTGCCGCTGCCACCTGGTCTGCGGGCCTATATTGCCTATAAAATGTCTAAAAAGCATTGGAAAAACTGTGCCAAAGTCTACGAAGGCCTGAGGCCCCTCTTGGTTCCCTTATGCCCCCCCCCCCCCCAGATACAGCAGGCACTACAAAGCCTGGGACCCCTCCTGGTTCCCTTGTGCCACCCCAGATATAGCGGCATTTTGCTGGTTCTCTTGAGCAGACATAGTTTGATACCCTTAATTAGCCTGGTTCAGTAAAATCAACGCTAACTAACTTGAATTATATGCGTGAGCTGCGAGCAATATCACGGTAGTTCAGTATTGTCTGCACTGGTAAGTTTAAAGGACCCAAAGATGCCTAACTAATCTCCAACATATTGTATTTAGCTGCAAACAATATCACCGTAGCTCCGTATTATCTGCACTGGATAGCAGTCCAAAATACCAGCCCACACCTCAAAGCAATGTATTTAGAGGAATAATGAGTCTATAATAAACAGAAGAGAACCTCTGATAATGTAAGCAGCTATGCAGCAAGCTAGAGGTAGAATTATAAACTGTAACCCACCAATACTGACATGCACTTTCCTACGTTCTTTTCTAAATGCTCATACATTGTTTTAAACCCCCTCCAAGTGTCACCCCCCTGCTCATTCTGCTCAAACCTCTGCCGTTGTTTAAAACTGCCACTTTCCCCACTCAGTTTCCCCACATCCCAGCAGTACTTGAACCTCTTGTTTAAAACCGCTGGTGTTGTGCAACCCACCTTCTCTTTTGCTCTCCTCCCCCACCCTGACTTCATGCAAATCCAGGATCACGGCAAAGCTTTACAAATCCTGCAATGCATGCCTTACATTTTTATGTATATAGGAAGAGAGATTATAAACTGTAACCCAGCAATACAGCAGTGAAAAATGATAAATTGACTTATGCAACAAACCTATAAGCAAAGCAAAGCTCCCAGGAGCCCTTAAGCACTATTATCAAAATCAACCAAATGAATTAAATTGCCAGATTAAATATATACTTATAAACTAACAGATGAAATACCAGAAAGAGATGAACATAGAAGAGGCATGAGCTATTTACTTTAGATTCCCTATAAACCTGTATGCAAAGCTCGCAAGAGATTGCAGGCGAAGAAGCCCTTTAATAAATCAAATGATATGAAACCCGGATCTCTTTTTCCTTATAACTATGAATTGACTATACCAAATTATAAAACTTAATGCCTAGGCAGAGAGTAAATGACACAGCTCCACAGAGCACCGCAAGCTGAATGAAATAATTGAATTCCAATATACTGTGCACTAATGCTTCAATTTAATTTAACTGCGTTTTGTAAATTCCCAGAATGAAATTCTTAGCCACGTGCACATGCGCAGGAGTGCTCTATCACGACACGCACATGCGCAGAAGCAGCGCCTCTGCCTATGGACTTTTTGGGTTGTGAAAGGACCGCCAGAACAAATGAGATTCATATCCGGCGGGTCCACTGTATTATAACAACATAAAATAGCCTTCACATGGCAATCACAGCACCACCGTACAGGAGACGAGCAATGTTTCCTCTTCTTGTTCATCTCTCTTTGTGGGCTCAGCATCTTATGGATGTGAATCCCCATTACAGTGGCAAAATGATGAGAAAAACTCGGCTTGGTGAATATTCATCAAGAGATCTTAGCTAGGAGTACTGTGTCTTTTGGAACAGAGTTAGTGACTTTTTGCACACTGAGGAATAAGATAACCACCCTAAACACTGATACCTAAATTAGGCTATGCTGCTATGCCATCCCGGTTGAAAAGGCCAGTCCTTTTTTTTCACTTTTAAACCAAAATAAAAAGAGGTGCCGGTACTGTGTGCCCTTGAGTAAAGGTAAAGGCACCCCTGCCCGTACGGGTCAGTCTTGACAGACTCTGGGGTTGTGCGCCCATCTCACTTAAGAGGCCAGGGGCCAGCGCTGTCCGGAGACACTTCCGGGTCACGTGGCCAGCGTGACATCGCTGCTCTGGCGAGCCAGAGCCGCACACGGAAACGCCGTTTGCCTTCCCGCTGGTAAGCGGTCCCTATTTATCTACTTGCACCCGGAGGTGCTTTCGAACTGCTAGGTTGGCAGGCGCTGGGACCGAGCAGCGGGAGCGCACCCCGCCGCAGGGATTCGAACCGCCGACCTTTCGATCGGCAAGTCCTAGGCGCTGAGGCTTTAACCCACAGCGCCACCTGCGTCCCGTGCCCTTGAGTACCCCATTTTAAAACAGCACTGAAAATGATTGTTTTGTTTCAGGTAGGAAACTGACATGCACTTTCCTACGTTCTTTTCTAAATGCTCATACATTGTTTTAAACCCCCTCCAAGTGTCACCCCCCTGCTCATTCTGCTCAAACCTCTGCCATTGTTTAAAATTGCCACTTTCCCCACTCAGTTTCCCCACATCCCAGCAGTACTTGAACCTCTTGTTTAAAACTGCTGGTGTTGTGCAACCCACCTTCTCTTTTGCTCCCCTCCCCCACCCTGACTTCATGCAAATCCAGGATCACGGCAAAGCTTTACAAATCCTGCAATGCATGATGACGGCCTTACATTTTTATGTATATAGGAAGAGAGATGTGTGCAGCAGTATTTGGAGTAGTAGTAAGAATATTGTCATGCTGCAATTCATTTGGCCACCAGCAGGTGGCCATGCAAATTGCAGCATAGCAACAGAATAGTAGACAGCTGGCCGAGGCAGACAGAAAGAGCAAGCACTCTTATTTCATAAATAAAATAAAATAATAAAGCTCACCCAAGACTACCACCAGAATGACAGTCACAAAGTCTGCTACTCAGGGGGGTACTCTCATGTCATCAGGGAACCTAGGAAGTATATGTGAAAGAGTGAAAGATACTGTATTGGCCTGAATATAAGCTGCACCCAAATATAAGCCACACCTTTAAAATTGGGGGGGGGGAGGGAGAAAAACAATACCCGAATATAAGCCGCTCCCTTAAAATTCTGCAGGCACTCACACCCATTCCATTTTACCGTATGTCTGTTTCAGCCGCGATATCGTAAAAGTCAATTTTTGTAAGGTCGCGAATTTAAGCCATGCTTTAACTTTTCACAGTCAGAGTTGGGGGAGGGGGGTAGTGAGGCTTATATTCAGGCCAGTATGGTAATTTGTGAACTTGAATGGCATGAGTTAGGGATGGAGGAGAAATGTGATTCAGTTCACACTGAAATGTGAACCTGTCAAATTTGCACAGCAGAGAACCAAAACACAGCTATCCTTCAAATTTTGTACTGCTCTGAATTTTGCAAAAGCGGTAGGCCATGTCAAAACTAATCGGGTTTCACTTGTTGATTTATTGATCAGATCAGGCAGTGGAGGGAAAGACATTCTTTTAGGTAACTTAGTAACTCTTTGGAGCTTTTTTAGGCAATTTTATGCCTAAGTGGGAGTAAACACCACTGAACAAAGTAGTGCTTACATCTGAGTAAATATCCAAAGGAGAAGTAAATGGAAGCAACTATCTGACAGGAAGCTGCCTTATCTCAATCCAGACTATTGCTCCAGCTAGCTCAATATTGTCTGCAGCTTCAAAAATGTAGTCAGAGGTTTTTCCTTGCCCTACCTATAGATACTGCAGATTTATTTATTTATCTCCTACATTTATAGTTTGCCTTTCCTCAAGGAGCTCAGGCTTTCCCCCTCTGTTTTAACCCTTACAACAACAATGTGAGGTAGGTTAGGCTGAGAGGGAGTGGTTGGCTCAAGGTCACTGGATTTGAACTCTGGTCTCACTGGTCCCTTCATGAAGCAAGTGTATTTCACGAAGTCTTCAAGCTCTTGCAAAAAAAAAGTTTTCATTTAGTCCTCAGTGCAAATTATTTTAACACAGGAAGTACGTTGTTTCCCATGTCTGTGATCAAGTGCTTCGTATGGTGAAAAATATGCGTTTGGGCTTGATTCCACAATTCCCTGAGATTAGACTTTAGTCTGTGTTTCCCATCATGTTGGTTCCTTGGGGACAGCCTGATCATGAGGCAGAGCAGGAAAATGGATTCGGGTAGGTGTGGGAAGAAGCAAATCAGCACCACCAACCAATCTTGCCTTTGCATTGTTTTATTATTGGATCAGCTCACTTATTGACGTATTGGTTGCATGTTTTTGCTAGTTGAATCACTTACTCTGTGAGGCAAGTCAATACACACACCCCTCAACCTCAGATCAGAGCGGGATTCTCCCAGTACTTCCCTCGCGCTAACCAATTGGATGCTCCACTGGGCAGCTCCGCCCCCTTCCTGTTAAATCAGCGACAGGCTAAGTCCCTCCCTTCGCTGCTTTACATACTTAAAGGGCTAGAGTCCTACTACCGCCTCTCTCTCTCCCTCCCTCCCTCCCCCTCCCAGGCACGCAGGACAGAGCCGGCTGGCCACCTCGGCACCTCGCTCGCTCTCACCCTGAACTTGAGCAGAGCCTCCCGTAGCAGAACAGCCTGAGGCGCTCCAACAGGCTCTTCCCCGGACTCCTAATCTCGGCACCGGACTCTCAGCCAGGCGCCCCTGAGAGCCTGGTGCCCTGGCTCCCCGCACCAGTAACGCATATGGTTAAGACGGCCGTGATCCTGAGAGTACCTAAGAGCCTAGCTTAGCTTCACTGTCACATCATGCCAACATCAGCAGACCTACCAGCATGGAAGGTGTTATGTACTGAACAATAGGATCCAAAAGGCAGCAGTCTGATTGGTCCTAGAACAATAGGATTCAGAATGCAGCAGTCTGATTGGTCCTAGAACAATGCAGCAATATGATTGGTTGGCAGGAACCACCCAATCATGCTCCAGATAGAAGTGAATCCACAACCTGATTGGCTTACAGTAGAATTCCAGAATTAGCCAATCATGTGCAGCCCATTGTGTAAATAATGTATATAAAGCAGATACTTTGAGGGGACTTTCATTCATTCCTCCTCACCACTATGAGCTGAATAAAGTGCATGAAATCACTTTGCGACTCTGAGTATATTTCACTGGCGACGAAGGTGGGATCCCGCTGAGCTGACTGCCACACACAGCACCGCAGCACCGCCACCTGCCGCATCGCTGCCTCACACCGTGTATCCAGGCTTCAGCTCCGGGACCCAAGGAACTCAGAATGGCAACCGACAGCAGCTTCTCGCCGTTCAACCCAGCATCTGGAGACTGGGAAGCGTACGCCTCCCATTTCACCTTCCTCCTAGAAGCCAAAGGGATCTCCGATGAAGAAGACGCCAAGAAGAGGGCAATATTATTCAGCGTCTGCGGAGAGGAGACGTTTGAAATCGCCCGGGCTCTCCTTGCACCTGAAGACGTCGCTACTGTTCCATACAAAACAATAATGGAACAGCTGATGGGGCACTTCTCGCCACAGCCCTCAGTGGTGGCTCGTCGAAATGCCTTCTACACAAAGCGGCAAGCCCCTGGGGAAACCATAACTGGGTTTGTGACCTCTCTCCGCCAAGCTGCCCGGTTCTGCAACTTCTCAGAGCTGGAGAACATGCTTCGTGACCGCCTCGTCGGTGGCCTGAAGGATGAGAAGCTGCAACGATGCCTCTACGCTAAGAAGGACCTAACGTTCCAGGTCGCTCTGGAGGAGGCCCTGGTAACAGAAGCTGCCGAGAGGTCGACACAAGAGGCACGGCCGAGCCAGCCGTCCCAACCGAGGGTCCACCACAAAGACCTCACCAACGACTCAGGATCCGACAGGGAGGAAGTGCACCGAGTACAGTAGCGCACTCAAGCAGCCCACATACCACAGCTGCCTCGACGAGGAGGGAACTGCGCAAGCTGTGGAGAAAGTCACAAGAGGAGGACCTGCCGTTTCCGCAACGCAGAGTGCAGGCAGTGCAGAAAATTGGGACACATCGCCCGGGTGTGTCGGGCTCGGCCCACCCGACGCCAGGCATCAGATGACCCATCCAAGAGCCCCAGGTCCCGGGGCCCAACGCACCAAGGCAACTCAACGGAGCTCACGGACTTCCAGGTATACCAGTTGCCCCACCCCAACGTAGAGAAAATTTATGTAGAGGTACGGATAGAGGGGGCCCCATGCCGCATGGAGCTTGACACAGGTTCAACTCTATCCATAATCTCGGCAAGGACCTTAAGGAAACTGTGCCCTACTGGGGGTCCCAAACTCAGGCCGGCCCCATTCACCCTCCGGGACTTCCAGAAACGTAAGGTCCCCACAATGGGGGTGGGGACCTTCAGGGTGCAATACAGAGGGCGGACGCGGCAACTGGACTTGCTTGTGGTCAAGGGCCCCTACATTAGCTTACTGGGATTGGCATGGTTTGGACCACTGGGGCTAGCCATCACCAGGGTGAACCACATGAGCTTACAAGTGGACGTGGATGCCATATGCAAGGAATTTCCGGGGGTTTTCGATGGGAAATTGGGACAGTATACGGGCCCCCCCCCATTGCTCTACAGCTTGACCCTGCAGTACGACCGGTCAGGCTCAAGGCCCGCCGGGCCCCGTTCGCCCTGAAACCCCGTATAGATGAGGAATTGGACCGACTCGTGGAGCAATGAGTGCTGGAGCCGGTGCCTAATGCCCCCTGGGAAACCCCAATGTCACACCCGTCAAGCCTAATGGTTCGGTCCGCATCTGCGCAGACTACAAATGTACCATAAACAAGGCCCTCACGGCCCATGCATACCCAGTGCCAGTGGTCAGCCATGTCCTTGCCACCCTGGCTGGGTCAAAAATTTTTGGCAAGCTGGACTTGGCCCAAGCATATCAACAGCTGCCAGTAGATGAGGCTACAGCAGAGGCACAGACGATTGTGATGCACAGAGGAGCGTTCAGGGTAAAGCGGCTGCAATTCGGGGTCAGCGTGGCACCAGGCATATTCCAGAATCTAATGGACTCTCTCCTTAAACGGATTCCTGGTGTCACCCCCTTCTTCGATGATGTGTTGATTGCCGGGCCCACACCCGAGGAGTTTGAGGACCGCCTCCGCACCGTTCTGCACCGTTTCCAGACGGCGGGTCTCAAGGTGAAGCGGGAAAAATGTCTACTAGGAGTGCCTCAGGTGGACTTTCTGGGATTTATGGTGGATGCAGAAGGGGTCCACCCAACTGGGGAAAAGGTACGGGCCATTTGTGATGCCCCAGCGCCCAACAACAAGACTGAACTTCAGGCCTTCTTGGGACTATTGAACTTTTACCATTCCTTCCTTCCCCACAAGGTGGCGGTAGCGGAGCCCCTACACAGACTCCTGGACAAGCGGGCTCCTTGGGTGTGGGGCCAGCGCCAGGAGGCCGCATTCCAGGCAGTCAAGGACTTGCTTGTCTCAAACTCGGTCTTGGCACACTTCGACGAGAGGCTGCCAGTTGTGCTAGCATGCGACGCCTCACCCTATGGCATTGGCGCTGTCCTGGGACACCAACTCCTGGATGGAAGAGAGGTACCGGTGGCATACTTTTCCCAGACACTCAACGAAACCGAGCGGAACTACTCGCAAATCGACAAGGAGGGTCTGGCAATCGTGAAGGGAGTAAAAAAATTCCATGATTTCTTGTACGGGCGGCCCTTCACTGTGGTGACTGACCACAAGCCGTTGCTGGGCTTGTTTGCCCCCGAAAAGCAGACCCCTCAAGTGCTGTCTCCTCGCGTCCTCAGGTGGTCAATTTTCCTTGCCAGCTACCAGTATGCACTGATTCACCGCCCTGGGAAGGCGATGGGCCATGCGGACGCCCTCAGCAGGCTACCACTACCGGAAGCAGGCCCCGACCCAGCACCTGCACAAGAGGTTATGAGCCTGGAGCTGCTTCCTGACCGCCCCATTCAGGCACAAGAAGTTGCACACCATTCCAAGAAAGATAGGGTCATCTCCCGGGTCCTGGACTGGGTGTGGAGGGGATGGCCCAGCAGCAGCCCCGGGCCAGAATTCGCCGGCTACACAACCCGCAAACATGAACTGTCAGCCCACAAGGGGTGCCTGTTATGGGGAAGCAGGGTCGCTGTTCCCCAGCCCCTCCGCAAAAGGGTCCTCACAGCCCTACACGAAACACACCCAGGGGTAGTAAGAATGAAAGCCCTTGCCAGGAGTTATGTGTGGTGGCCGGGGATCGACGGAGAGATAGAGGCCTGGGTCAAACACTGCCAGGCCTGCCAAGAATCCCGCCCAGATCCCCCAAGGGCCCCAGTCCAGTCCTGGGAGTCCGCCCGAGCACCATGGTCACGCCTGCATGTGGACTTCGCTGGCCCCTTTCAGGGGAAAACATTTTTCATAGTGGTGGACTCCTACACCAAATGGCTGGAAGTCGCACTGGTACCGTCCACTTCTACGTCCGCAGCCATCCGGGTACTACGCAGGCTGTTTGCAACCCACGGGCTCCCTGACACTCTTGTCTCAGACAACGGGACTGCATTTACGTCAGGAGAATTCCAAACCTTCACAGCGCAGAACGCCATCCGCCACATCCGTTCGTCGCCATTCCACCCAGCCACCAATGGCCAAGCAGAACGCATGGTGCGGACCACCAAGGACACCCTTCGCCGCATGACGCAAGGGAATTGGGAGTACCGCCTTGCCACATTCCTTCTAGCACAGCACAGCACCCCCAGCTCAACGACTGGCCGGAGCCCCGCTGAACTACTAATGGGTCGGCGCCTTGCAATCAGATTGGACCGCCTTCACCCCGATAGAGCTCAGGATGAGGTAGGGGTGGGGGAAGGCAGGAACCCCCGGACCTTCGAGGCCCAGGACCCAGTGTACGCAAAGAATTTTGGGGCAGGCCCTGCATGGGTACCCGCCACAGTCACCAGGGTCACTGGCCCCGTGTCGTACGAGGTGCTAACAGATGGGGGGCAATGCTGGCGCCGCCACTGCAACCAGATACGGCGACGATTCCCGGGAGAAAACCAGGAGGAGGAGGACAGGTCAAGGGAGTCCCAAGGGAACAGTGGGGCAGTGAGGCCCATAGAGCAGCAGGGGCAAGCAGGAGAGGCAGAATCAGTAAATACAGAGAGGACCCGTGAGGCCGAAAGGACACCAGAACCAGAACTACGACTGAGCGAGCAGGTTGCACCAGACCAAACAGCCCCATCATAGCCAGCATCCTTGGAACACGAGCCAGAACCTGAACACCCCAGGCCGCAACGCACACGTAGGCCGCCGGCGTACCTTGAGGACTATGAATGCGAACTCCCGGGCAGGACTGGAACTTAGAGGGGAGGGGTGTTATGTACTGAACAATAGGATCCAAAAGGCAGCAGTCTGATTGGTCCTAGAACAATAGGATTCAGAATGCAGCAGTCTGATTGGTCCTAGAACAATGCAGCAATATGATTGGTTGGCAGGAACCACCCAATCATGCTCCAGATAGAAGTGAATCCACAACCTGATTGGCTTACAGTAGAATTCCAGAATTAGCCAATCATGTGCAGCCCATTGTGTAAATAATGTATATAAAGCAGATACTTTGAGGGGACTTTCATTCATTCCTCCTCACCACTATGAGCTGAATAAAGAGCATGAAATCACTTTGCGACTCTGAGTATATTTCAGAAGGACTGTTGCAATTCTCTGTTAGCATTGCAAGGAGATGGCAACGAATGCTGGGGCTCCCTGAAGAAAGTGATGAGCTAGGTTTTACTTTGCTCCTCCTTAGCACAAGTTCCAGCCATCACCTTTCACCTTCTGAGGGTTTGGGCTTTGCAAAACAAAGTCTGGAGAAGATTAGGCAATGCAATTTGAGCAATGAACATTTTGCAAGATGGTGGGTGTGCCAATAGGTTTCCTCATAGAGCGTGTTGACATTTAACGTAGTTCTTCATCTCTGAGTTCAGTAAGGAAAGAGAACCAGTGAGTGTGTTCATTGGGCTTGCTGAACTGGAGTCAGTTTGGCCCAGTCCAAAGGTAGTATAAGTAGCACTTACTCTGTTGAAATAAGAGGGAGAGGGAGCAACAAGTAGCCAACATTTGTGAGGAGGGAGGCCTGAGAATTTCAGTGGGAGAGGAAATTACCAGTCATGGTCACTTATTCGTTCTACGCCTGGAACAGAAATAAATCCAGGAAATATAGCTGGTGTTCGCTGGTGTTGCTTTTAGACTGGAAGCTTATTTACTCCTGCTCCTGAGGGTAGGACTCGAACCAGATGTAGGAGTGCAAATATCCAGAGTGTGGGGTCAGGTGGGATTACTATGAGGAATTATAAAATATGCATCAAGCCATTGTGTCCGCTGTGAAAGCATGGCGTGGACTGGGTTTAATTCACTGCATCTCTGGCCATTTTCTCTACTGTCCATTTCTCTCTGCTTGACAAGTGATGTACACAGCCCAGTGCCAGCTGCTTTGCCAGGCATGCATCCTGGGCTGTGAAAGATAGTGGGCAGTTTCTTTGATGTAGCTTTTCTGATATGTTAATTTTAGGCTGTTAATCTTAGGGCCAGGAAACAGATCTCACATGGGGCCGCAAAAAGCTTCCGAGGTGGATCAATTTCTTAAAACTAATGGATTACAAAAAATACCCCTGGAAATGAGAACAAACCTGAACTGTAACATTACACAGCAAGAAATTGAAAGTGCCATTCAAAATCTTCAATTGGGCAAGTCCCCAGGCCCTGATGGCCTAACCTCCAAATATTATAAAGTTTTAAAGGACTATTTGATACAACCCTTGATGGAGGTTTGTAACCAGATTATGGAGGGAAGGAAGGCACCGGAAACGTGGAAAGAAGCTTTCATCACATTGATACCTAAATTAGAAACTGAAAAGACTCAACTTAAGAATTACCGCCCCATCTCACTCCTAAATGTGGATTATAAAATTTTTGCAGATATTTTGGCAAGTAGACTTAAAAAAGTATTAAATGAAGTGATTCATAAGGACCAGGCTGGCTTTCTCCCTGGTAGGCATTTGTTTGATAACACAAGAAACATTATTGACATTTTGGAACTTCTACAAACAAACCTTAATACTAGAGCGGCTTTAATTTTTATTGATGCAGAGAAGGCCTTTGATAATATTTCTTGGATGTTTATGAAGAAAAATTTGGAAGGGATGGGAGTGGGGCGGGGGTTTGAAAATGGTATAGAAGCAATCTACACAGAACAAAAAGCTAAATTGATAGTAAACAATGTGGTGACAGAGGAGTTTAAAATTGAAAAAGGGACACGTCAGGGGTGCCCCCTATCCCCCCTATTGTTCATCTCAGTTCTGGAGGTGTTGCTAAACATGATTAGAAAGGACCGGTTGGTTCAGGGAATTGAGGTCGGAGTGAAACAATATAAATTGAAAGCATTTGCAGATGACTTGGTATTAACACTTCAGGAACCAGTCTCCAGTACTAAAAGAGTGTTAGAATTAATTTCTGACTTTGGTCGGGTGGCGGGGTTTAAGTTAAATAAGCAAAAAACCAAGGTTTTAGCAAAAAACTTGACAGTTACAGAAACAGATGAGTTCTCTAAAGAAACGGAGTTGAATGTGGTTAAAAAAGTAAAATACCTAGGGGTGTACCTGACCTCCAAAAATTTGAATTTGTTTAAAGATAACTATGAGAAATGTTGGTCAGAAATCAAAAGAGATTTGGAAACATGGTCAAGATTGAAACTTTCCTTGTTAGGCCGAATAGCTGCTGTAAAGATGAATGTACTGCCGAAAATGTTATTTTTGTTTCAGGCCCTACAGATCGTGGACAAGGTGGAATGTTTTGGAAAGTGGCAGAAGGATATTTCTAAGTTTGTTTGGCAGGGCAAAAAGCCCCGAATAAAGTTTAAAATATTAACTGATGCGAAAGAAAGAGGGGGATTTGCCCTGCCAGACTTGAGGTTATATTATGAATCTGCAGCCTTCTGCTGGTTGAAAGATTGGATTTTATTGGAGAACACTGACGTCCTAGATCTGGAAGGGTTTGACAATGCGTTTGGGTGGCATGCATATTTGTGGTATGACAAGGTCAAAGTGCACAAATTGTTTAAAAACCATATTGTCAGAAGAGCAATTCTGATGGTCTGGACAAAATATAAAGACTTATTGGAGAGTAAGACTCCGAGGTGGCTCTCACCGGTGGAGGCCAAGGCACGTAAGAGACTCAACATGGAGGCCCATTGGCCTAAATATTGGGAAATAATTGAAAAAATTGGAGACAATTGGAGGTTGCTAAGCTTGGAAAAATTGAAAACTAAGGTACGAGACTGGCTGCACTATGCGCAAATTCAGGAGGTCTTTAAAATAGATAAAAAGGTTGGATTCCAGATGGAAAAATCGAAACTAGAGACTGAATTGTTAGAGCCAAAAAGTAAACTACTTTCGAGAATGTATAACTTGCTGCTTAAGTGGAATACACAGGACGAGACAGTCAAATCCGCTATGATAAAATGGGCTCAGGATGTGGGGCATAACATTATGTTTGTAGACTGGGAAAGGTTATGGAACACCGGTTTGAAATTTACGGCATGCACTGCCTTGAAGGAAAATATTATGAAAATGGTATACCGGTGGTACATGACCCCAGTCAAGCTAGCTAAGATATACCATCTGTCTGACAATAAATGTTGGAAATGTGGAGAGGCGGAAGGGACATTCTTTCATCTCTGGTGGACCTGCCCGAAAGGGAAGGCCTTCTGGGAAATGATCCATAATGAACTAAAAAAGGTACTGAGATTTACCTTACCTAAGAAACCAGAGGCCTTCCTCCTGGGTATGGTAGACCAGAGAGTGTTTAAGAAGGATAGAACCTTTTTCATGTATGCTACCACAGCAGCAAGGATCCTGATTGCAAAACACTGGAAGACACAAGATTTACCCACGCTGAAGGAATGGCAATCACAGTTGATGGACTACATGGAATTGGCTGAAATGACTGGCAGAATCCGAGACGTGGGAGAAGAAACAATTGAGGAGGACTGGGAAAAGTTTAAGGACTATTTGAAAAAACACTATAAGCTGTATGAATGTTAAAAAAAAAAAATGCACCTTTCAGGAAACTCTAGCTTCAGCAAATGTAAGTTAATGAAATGAAAATTAAGACACAAGAATTTAGAGGTAAAATAATGAAACAACTTTATTGTGTTTAATACAAAGCATATAAGAATTGGGTTACAGTAAAATTGAAATTAGGGAACATGATAAAATGGAAGATACAATAAGTTTTGAAATAAGTTAACAAATTGCTGATGCTTTATAAGACAGGGAACGTAGGGTTTGGAGGATGTGGGGAAGTCCTTTAGATTGGATGGAAAAAGAACATGGAAATTTGTTATTCTTCTATTCTATTTTCTTATAACCATTCTTTATTCTTTTTTCTGTATTTCTTAAAAGTAATAAAAATATTTATAAAAAAAAAAGGAAACAGATCTCACATGAAGGTGATAATGATCGCTGTCCTCCTGGCCATCCTTCTTATCAGGTATATTGCTTGTTTATGACCTCAGGGGTTGCCAAATGCACTGCTTTGTAGTTCTGTTTTATTTACCCCAGAATGTATGCATGCTTACCATATTTTTCGCTCCATAAGACGCACTTTTCCCCTCCTAAAAAGTAAGGGAAAATGTGTGTGCGTCTTATGGAGCGAATGCAGGGGGGAGGCAGGCAGGAAAAGCCCCCAAGAGCCGCACACAAGCTCCACACGGCTCTTGCGGCCTTTTTCCCCGGAGGGAGAAGGGACTGATGTGGCCAGTCAGTCCCTTCTCCCTCCTCGTAGAAAAGCCTGAAGGAGTCGCACGCTCCTTAAAGGGTGCGCGGCTCCTGTGGGCTTTTGCGGGAGGTGGGGGTATTGCCATAGCCACCCGCACCCTCTCCCGGCCGGAAAGGGTGCGCGCGGCTAAAGAGGAAGCCAAGACAGCGAGCGGGATGGATCCTGCTCACTGTCTTGGCTTCTTTGCTCTTTGGGGCTGGGGGGGACGACCCAGGCTTCCCCCGGCAGCCCTGAGAAGCTCTGGGAGAAGCAGACAGGCAATTAAACGGGGTGGGGGGGAGGACACACACATATTTAAAGCCTTCTTTAAAAACAGATTTTTTTTCTTCTTGATTTCCCCCTCTAAAAACTAGGTGCGCCTTATGGTCCGGTGCGCCTTATGAAGCAAAAAATACGGTAATTAGTTTTCGTAGTTTAACTTTGTTGGGTTTTTTTAATGATATTTATTAAAGTTTCCAAATAGATAAAGTACAAAACCAACAAGAAAACACCAAAAATAAAAAACATACATACAAAAAAATAAAAATAAAAAACAGTTAAAAAAATAGGTTCCTCTTTCTATATCTTAGAGTTCATTTACTTGTTTCCATGACTTCCTCACACCTCCCTTTTTTGTATTCCAGTTCAAATAGTATTTTCAGCAAGTCCTTTCCTTGTTTGTTTTATCTTAGTTCTTAATCCTAGCACAACATTATAGTAACTTCAATTTTCAATCCATCTTTACATATTCCTTTAACCTTACTGCTAAAAACCACTTCGTTTCATTCCCACATCATTTTAGCATTCATTAATTTTACAGTGTTTCTGCAAATAGTCCTTAAATTTCTTCCAATCTTTTTCCACCAACTCTTCTCCCTGATCTCGGATTCTGCCAGTCATTTCCGCCAATTCCATGTAGTCCATTACTTTCATCTGCCATTCTTCCAAGGTGGGTAGATCTTGTGTCTTCCAATACTTTGCGATGAGTATTCTTGCTGCTGCTGTAGCATACATAAAAAAGGTTCTATCCTTCTTTGGAACGTAGTTTAAATTTGTCCCCAAGTGGGGTTTGTTGAAATGCTCAGAAGAAATCTGATTGGTTCTTACGAACACTCTGTTAAAAGTTCTTTTGTGAATAAAACGACCTGGGCCAGGGAGTGGAGGGACAGATTATTATTATATGCGCCCTATTATATGCGTCTTGCTGGTTCAAGCCTCTGTGTGTATTTTCATTATCAGAGTCTAATCCTTCCTTTGCTTTGAGAACACCACACCAATGGCTTCAAGTGACAAGAAAGGAGATTCTGACTAAACATCAGGAAGAACTTTCTGACAATAAGAGCTGTTCAAAAGTAGAACGAACTCCCTTGGGAGGTTGTGGACTCTCCTTCCTTGTAGGTATTTAAGCAGAGCTTGGCTGGCCATCTGCCATGGATGCTTTAGTTGAGATTCCTGCATTGCAGGGGGTTGGACTAAATGACCCTCGAGGTCCCTTCCAACGCTACAATTGTATGATTCTATGATATCCTCCCTTCCTCCCAAAAAGCAATTAAATGCGGGACACACACACACACACACACACACACACACACACACACATTTAAAGCCCTCTTTAAAGGCGTGTTAAAAGTAATTCCAGTGCGGACTGGGAAAGTTCTAGCTTTAAAAACTTGTTGAAAGAGGCAGGTCTTCAGTAGGAGCCGAAAAGACAACAGAGGAAGCACCTGTCAAATACTCAGAGAGGGAGGGTATTCCAAAAAAGGTAGCTGTCACAATACTAAAGACCCGATTCCTAAACTTGTGCAGAACGGACTTCCTAATAAGATGATATCAGCCGGAGGCCCTTGCCTAAAGAGCACAGCGATCAATTGGGTATATAAGGGGAGAGATGATCTTTCAGGTATCCTGATCCAATAATAATAATAATAATAATAATATAATAATAATAATTTATTTATACCCCACCCATCTGGCTGAGTTTCCCCAGCCACTCTGGGCGGCTCCCAATCAAATGTTAAAAGCAGTACAGCATTAAATATTAAAAACTTCCCTGAAGACAGGATAGCTGCTTATTTCCTTCACATCTGAAGGGAGGGTGTTCCACAGGGTGGGTGCCACTACCAAGAAGACCCTCTGCCTGGTCCCTGTTACCTCACTTCTCGCAGCGAGGGAACCGCCAGAAGGCCCTCGGACCTGAACCTTGGTGTCGGGGCTGGATGATGGGGGTGGAGACGCTCCTTCGGGTATATTGGGCCAAGGCCGTTTAGGACTTAAAGGTCAGCACCAACACTTCGAATTGTGCTCAGAAACATACTGGGAGCCAATGCAGATCTCTCAGGACCGGTGTTATGTGGTCCCGGCGGCCAGTTCCAGTCACCAGTCTAGCTGCCGCATTCTGGATTAATTGCAGTATCTGGGTCACCTTCAAAGGTAGCCCCACATAGAGCGCACTGCAGTAGTCCAAGCGGGAGATAACTAGAGCATGCACCACTCTGGCGAGACAGTCCATGGGCAGGTAGGGCCTTAACCTGCGTACCAGGTGGAGCTGGTAGACAGCCGCCCTGGATACAGAATTAACCTGTGCCTCCATGGACAGCTGTGAGTCCAAAATGACCCCCAGGCTGCGTACCTGGTCCTTCAGGGGCACAGTTACCCTATTCAGAACCAGGGAGTCCCCCACCCCCGCCTACCCCCTGTCCCCCCAAAACAGTACTTCTGTCTTGTCAGGATTCAACCTCAATCTGTTAGCCCCCATCCATCCTCCAACCACCTCCAGACACTCACACAGGACCTTCACCACCTTCACTTCCCAAGCTGTTCAGGTCTTCATACACCAAACTTCTTAGCCAGCTAGCAAATTGTCAGCTTTCTGTGTCTTCCTTTCACAATACTGCAGACCTCCCACTAGATGGCAGCTGTTGGTACTTTTTCCGTTGATACTTTTTCTGTCTCCAAACTTCCAAGCAGATCCTCAGGTGATCTCATTATTCTGAGAAATGATGCCATTGCATTGCTTTCTTAGATACTGGGCACCAAATTGGGTACAGCAGTCCGTTTGCGAAGCTGGGGAAGGCAAGGGTTGTGCTCCTTCTTTGTTCTTGTGAATTCCCTCTAAGGATATCTCTTGGTTTCAAAAGAGGAAGAGACGTTTTTCTACTGCATGATTTCTGCAATGCTTACAAGACTCCTCCTGATGGATTCTGAATGGCAAGCGGCCTGCTCCCTTGAGGGGAATAGAACTTTGCTTTGTAAAAGGGGAACTGTCACCTAAACCTTTGGTGAGGCGTTGGGACAGAGTCCAACCAGGTAAGGGAGCAAATGGAAACTTTTATTATAACCTCACAATTCTCACAATTCTCCCTGGATAGGACCTAGCACTGAGTCTTGCATGTGTTTTGCTGTTATTGTTAAAATTCAAAAGGAAGCCCGGCTATTGAAGATTAATGCACCTCCTGTCCTATCATGGCAGGTGTGTCCCATTCTGAAAAACAAAAACTATTTTAGCAGGTTTGAAAAGGTGCTGTAGTAAAGGATACATTGCAAAGCTTCTTTTCTATTATATTCATTTGCATTTCATTTCCTTCTTTCCTCAAATGCCTCTTTTGTTTTCCTGATTGTTATCCGATATGAAACTCAATGATCCCAGGCAGTACTTTTTTTTCTATAAAACAATTTTTTTAGGGATACTCTCATTTTCCTACTCATATTGAAATACTGCCCTTCAATGAGGCCAAACTTAGACTCACAAAATGTTTAGGGGTATGCGTCCCCTTGCGTCCCTCCAGGAAAAAAAGCACTGATCCCAGGGCATTGTTCCCTGAAATTGTGTGATGGCTGGTTGCCCTGATACAATACAATAAAAAGGAATTGAAACAATGAGCAGAAAATTACGCCTTTGATTGCCTTTCCACATTTGTTTCGTTTTCTAGTTGTCAACGTGTTGGCCCTGTTTGATTTTCTGCCAAAGCCTCAAGGCGCCACTGATGGGAAGCGATACTTTCGATTCTTGTAACACAGCTGCTGTCCTGCTGTAACCCCTAAACACTGCACAGGCTTTAAGGTTCAACTTGTGTTTGCTAAACTTGCCATATAAATAAACTCTTCCTTTAAAGCAGAGAAACAATGCTTTTATTCATTTGTTTGTTTATTTAAACCCTACCTTTCTGCGTTGCGGGACTCAAGGTGGCTTATAGATAATTAAAAAAAGAACTGCTAAAAACATAGAAAAAACAATCATTAAAAACAATTAAGAACTTACAGGATTAAAACTATCTATCTATATATACACACAGGGGCACCATCAGGGTGGCCAAGGGGCCAAGGAGGGGACTGGGGCCCCTCAATATTCTGCGGGGATGTTTGCACATCAGGTGCGCACCACACATACAAGTTGTGTGGCATGTGTGTGTGACATGTCAGCATGTTGCAGCATGCACATGTGACATGACCACATTGCTGGGTGCTAGCCCCCTCAAGTGTGTGTGTGTGTGTCCCCAGAAAAAAGCACTGTGTGTATGTTGTGTGTGTGTGTGTGTGTGTGTGTGTGTGTGTGTGTGGTAATAAAAATTAAAATAGCACAGCACCAGCCTTTCATTAGAAGCAATCAGTTTCCCAAAGCCTGTTGGAACAAGAAAGCCTTCACCTGGCAGCAGAAGGATAATATGAAGGGAGCTAGTCTGGCTTCTCTAGGGAGGGAGTTCCAAAGTCTGGGAGCAGCCACCAAGAAGGCCCTCTCCTGCATCCCCACCAGGTGGAGCTAAGGATGCAGTTCCACAGTGGGAGGGGAGAAAACAAAAGACCTACCAAAGGCATAGGCAACCTCGGCCCTCCAGATGTTTTGGGACTACAATTCCCATCATCCCTGACCACTGGTCCTGTTAGCTAGGGATTATGGGAGTTGTAGTCCCAAAACATCTGGAGGGCCTAGTTTGCCGATGCCTGACCTACCATCTCTCCCAAGGTCCCCCAAGTATTAGTACTGAAACCCATGCTTTTTTAAAAAGTGATTTAGAGTTAGGAGTGAGCAGGGAGATAGCCAGCTTTGCTGATGACACCAAATTAGTAGGGTGGTTAGAAGAAATGGGGATTCTATGGAGATCCAAAACTGGGTGAACTGCATTTTCCATTTTAATGCTCATTCAGTGTAGGCTAAAGCAGAAGATCCTGATTTTCCAAATATGCTAACGCGGTCTGAACTGGTGGTGACTCACTAGGAACTAGACTGTGGGTTCGTGGTGGAGAGCTTGATGAAGATGTTGGCCCAGTGTGCTGAAGCTGTGAGAAAAGTGAATTCCATGCTAGGGATCATTAGGAAAAGGTCTATATCAGGGGTTGTCAACCTGGTCCCTACCACCCATTAGTGAGTGTTTCCGGATTCTAGGTGGGCAGTAAGGGGTTCTACGGCACAAGCTGAATCCTCCTTCTATCGAGCACTGGTGGGCGCTAAGGAAATTTTACCCTCAAGAAAGATGTATTAGTGGGCGGTAGGTATAAAAAGGTTGACTGCCCCTGGTCTATATAATGAGTTGTACAAATCTGTGCTGCAAGTGCACTTGGAATAATGTACAGTTCTGGGTGCCTCCTCTAAAAAGGGATGTTATACATCTAGAAAAAATTCAAAAAAGAGCCAAAATGTTTTGGGGCTTTTTGGCAAAAAAAATTTGCATTGCTTTTCAATTTTTTACAAATTGGTCTATTTATTTAGCCATACTTCTTGGTGAGTTGTCCTCTAAGATAATAATGCTTTTAAATGATCTCATTAAAAAAATCACAAATGTAAAACAGGGGCAGTTAAAAAAGAAAGAAAGCGAGGGACTGCCCCAAGAGGGGCTGCCCCAAGGAATAAGGGCAGTGGAGACCTTTGTCATTCTGTCGTTTGGTTTAGTCTGTTAAAAAACCCCCGGGACTCCTACACTAGGCTTGGGTTTTCACATGTTGCTTATGCTTATACTTCTCTGCTTCTTTGACAGTCATATATGGACATGTGTGGTTGTCTTCATATGTGAGCTGTGACAATTAAAAGGTTTCTAGATGAGTCTGTTGTCACCCACAATCAGAAATAGCGAGAGGGAGAACTAAGTCATTGTGAAACGGAAAATCCGCCCCACTTCACAGTGGGGAAGAGATGCGGTGGACCGCATGGCTACCCACTCTACTTTGGGGGCAGGGGACTTAGTCCCCCGTTGCCTGGGGGATCCTGGCCATGTCAGCGACCGGCCAGCCAATCCCGACGGGAACACCAGGGGAAGCTCGAGTTGGTCTGCATAGACGGGGCTCCCCCTTCCAGTGGTTTACCCTTACTGGACTCTCTGAGCATCAGCCAGGAGTCAGATATAGTCGGGTCCATTCAATGCCTAAGCCAATACCGCTCACATTCTGTAATCAATAAAGCTGTGGCCAAAATTTGCCCAATAACATTAACCTAATATCTGTGTCCTTGTGTGAGTTTTTTCTCAATGCAGGTGTGGCTTTGGGGTCTCGACACGCAACTTGACTAGCTTAGTTCTCTATTTTGGTAGTTATTCATTAATTGAGGTGTTTTAATTCATTTATATGCCACCTTTCTGAATGTAAAAAAAAAAACTTCTAATGCAACTTACATATTAAAAGTATATAAACGATGCCAGTATAACCAACCTTGAAAATACAAATAAATCAATTAAATAACAGATTGTTCATAAAAAAAAAATCAGAAGTAAAAGGTCCCCACATCTGAATAATGTTGCCTATCTAAAAGCCACCTGAAAACATTTTCACGGGTTGCTGAAATGGTTTGAATGTGGTGGACTTGCCGACATCAACAGGTGAGGCGTTCCAGAGCTGTGCAGAAAAAAAAATCCTCTTCTTCCCACCAATCTCACTGTCTTTGGTGACAGGAAAACGAGAATGGTCTCTGTGTAGATCTTTGAGAGCAGACAGGACAATATGGGTTGAAGGGGTCTTTCAGCTGACTTGGGCCTTGACTCCCCCGATAAACCCAGTCTAAAAGAACTCCCAAGCTGTGGACATGATCTTTCTGTGGAAGGTGGGAGTCACCCCAACTTGGACCAGCTGTAAACCAGCTGGGAGTTGGATGTGATGGTTTGTACTTGGTGCTGGGAGGCAAACACAGGACTGGGATCTCATTGGTAGACCATCCACGCCACAGCTCAACTACCTCCCTGAGCTGCCAGAGGCGGTCCCTGGCATGGTGTTGGAAAAGCCAAGGACATTAGTTCTGGTGGACTTCAGTATCCATGTTGATGCTGCCTTGGCTAGGCCAGCTCTGGACTTCATGGCAGTCATGACAATCACGGCGCTGTCTCAATGCATCATCCACCCAGTGCATAATGCAGGTCATCTCCACTAGATCTACTTTTCACTACAGAGGGTATTAAAAGTAATAATAATAATAATAATAATAATAATAATAATAATAATAATAAATAACAACAATAATTTATTTAAACCCTGCCCATTTGGCTGGGTTTCCCCAGCCACTCTGGCAGCTTCCAACAAAAGATTAAAAATACATTAAAACATCAGTCATTCAAAACTTCCCTAAACAGGGCTGTCTTCTGATGACTTCTAAACCTTAGATAGTTGTTGAATGCTTTGGCATCTGATGGGAGGGTGTTCCACCTGTTCTCCTGGACAGGTGTTTGTGTGAATATTACCCTGTTGTCACAGAAAAATCTCTCCCTGGTTTCACTGTGTAATGTTCAGATGGAAAGCACCATCAATATGTACAATCATACGTAAGCACCTCTCTGGCCAGGGGGAGTCCAGGAGGCTTCTTGCTCTACTGAGGAGCTCTAGCTTATTAAAGAGGCTGGACATCAGCTAGAGTGTGGGCGATGCAAGTATTGGTGTGAATCTGACCTAACAGAGGTACAAGTACACAGACATTCTTTCATAGACGATGTGACACTGGCCCTGTATGCACAGCACTGGCTGCCAGTGAGCAACTGGGCCCGATTAAAGGTGTTAGCACTGGCCTATGAAGCCCTAAATGACTTGGGATCTAACAGCACGCCTTCCCCCAACACCAACCACCATGGACCCTGTGATCAAGCGAGTGAGACCTTGATGGTGGCTGAAGAATGCCCAGACATTTGGCAGCTGAGGCCTCCTGATCCTGACAAGCCCTAGATCACTGGATGGAAGACTGAGATGGTTTTCAGAATGTATTAACTGTTATAAAACCTTTTTGCTTGCTACCCTGGGTTCCTTAAGGAAGAAGAGCAGAATTAAAAAAAGAAACCCAATAAATAATTTAAAAATGATAATAACCACCTGGATTTAATGTCAGGTTGTTTCCCTTTCATTATGTACTGAAGTTCTGGCCCAGGGTGATACTGTAGATAGTTATGCAAATAAGGGATCGAAAGTGACGTTCGGTGATTGGATAGTTTTAGAAAATTGTTACAGTTACGTTGTACTGGAGCTCTATATAAGCAGGCTGACTGAAGCCTTCAGTTCAGTTCTATTCTGGCCTGTGAATAAACAAGAGCTGTTTGAAGAATCCCTGTGTCGTCTGATATGTTCACCCACAACTTAACACCTTTGTTCATCCCAAAATTGCCCTCCTGCAATGTACTGTAGTCTATGGCTAAGATATATTTTTTTGGTTCTGTCTGGAGGGGAGTTCCACCAATGGACCCATTCCTGTCCTGCTCCCATGCAACTGGTTGGCCATTGGTGAGAAAAGGATAATGGACACAATGAGGGCTATTTCTGATACCGTCATGTTAATGTTTCCCTTTTCCTTTTCCTCCGTGCTATATTTTCCCAGCTGATTTGTATACCAGAGGCCTCTTTTGCCTAGCTTGGCAATCGCTAATGGTTTTAAACAAATAAATTTGACTTGACTTCATGCATCTCCAGCGCCATAGTTTTTCTCCTTTGCTTAAATTCCATTGCTTTGCATCTCACCTCCTAACAAGGAGCTCCAGTGGTAATGGCAAAGGTAGTGGAGAGTTTGTACAGCTTATTTGGCAGAAACAAGAAACCGAGACTTAAGAGTCCTTGGCCCAGTACGATGTGCCGTAGGTGGCACTGTGGCCTAAACCACTGAGCACCTTGGGTTTGGCGATCAGAAGGTTGGCAGTTTGAATCCCCATGATGGGGTGAGCTCCTGTTGCTCTGTCCCAGCTCCTGCCAACCTAGCAGTTCGAAAGTACACCCGTGCAAGTAGATAAATAGGTACTGCTGCAGCAGAAAGGTAAATGGCATTTCCGTGTGATCTGGTTTCCGTCAGAGTGTTCTATTGCGCCAGAAGCGGTTTAGTCCTGCTGGCCACATGACCTGGAAAGCTGTCTGTGGACAAATGCCAGCTCCCTCTGCCTGAAAAGTGAGATGAGCACTGCAACCCCATAGTTGCCTTTGACTGGACGTAAGTGTCCAGGGGTCCTTTACCTTTTACCGTTTACTATGTGATAATCCTGCCAGCAAGCACCTTCTGTGCCAGCTTTTAAATAGCCACTGAGAACTTTTCCATTCCGTCATGCTTTCTGATTTTATTTTATTTATTTTATTTTATTTTATTGAATTTCTATACTGTCCTATACCTGGAGGTCTCAGGGCAGTTCACAGAACAAAATCAAAATATAAATATATGGTAGGAATAGCGATGAAAGGGGTCAAACTAAAAAAGGGCATGTGACAAATTGCCTTTAAAAAAATAATGCCGTTGTTTTGCTACCAGGAGGCCGTTGTTTTGCAACCAGGAAGAACCACAAGAGATTCCATCAGCCTTAGTTTGCTGCCATGTGCAGTCTGTCTGCCAGTGCTCTTCATCCCACATTACAATATCCAAGTGGTAACTAAGTCCATCCACATAGGATGAGTTGGAAGGGACTCTGAAGCAGCGGTGGAGCAAGCTGATCGGGCGCCTGGGGCGGTGCGCCTGCCCTGCGCCCAGGGGTGGGGCCAGCTGCCCACAGGGGCAGAGCTAGCCATCCATGGGGCAGGGCAAGCCAGGGCAGGATGCTCCGTGGGGCCTCCGAGGAGTCTGCCTGCCTCTTCCCACTCAGCTTCCCTACAATTGAGGAGGAGGAGGCAGGCGGACTCGTGACTCAGGCGCAATGCAGGTCCCTGCAGTGAGTGCCGCCTGGCATTTTGTCACCCCCCTCAGTGGTGACACCCGGGGCGACCACCCCACTGCTCCCCCTTCCTCCGCCCCTGCATTGAAGGTCACCTGGTCCAAGCCCACCTTAGGGCAGGATAGCCCAAGTGAAGCATCTCTTCTTACCCCTCCTGCACGTCTCCCACACAGGGCTTCTTAGAGCCCTGAAAGAAAAATATTGTACAGTAGAATATTTCCCCATAGTGGGGAATTGGCAAAAGAGTTGGCAAAGAGTATCTCACTTTTGAGCACTTTTTAATCCCAGGTTGCCGGGAGAACGCATTAGTTAAGCATGATTCATGTTTGTGACACAGGAATGAGTCATGTGTTCTACCACACTGATTATGGGGAATTAGCTACTAGCTGTGATGACTCTGCTCTGTCTCCACAGTCAGAGGGAATAGTTCTTCTGAATAACACTAGCTAGAAACTGCAGGAACTACAGGCATCTGGTTGGCCACTGTGAGAACAGGATTATGGACCAGGTGGGCCATTGGCCTGATTCAGCAGGCTCACCTTATGTTCTTATGATCATAGTGCTGTAATACTGAAAATCATGAGAACTTTAAATGCAGGGCGAAGGCATGAGAAGAAGCTGGCCTTAACAGTTTATGGGGAAGTATTAAGAAACCCTGTTGCAATCTGTTTCTTCTGTTGCAATCGATATTTTCTCCCAAATACCCCTTGTGCAATCGCCTTCTCAGCACACCCTGCTCACATGAAACTCACTCAACTATCCCACTATTATTAATATTTATTAAATTTGTATATCGCCCTTCATCCAAAGATCACAGGGCAACTCACCAGATAAAAAAAATGAGAGCACAAAACAATAACACAGAAACCAGTATCCTCCCAGAAACACATTTCAAATGCCGTAGAAAGTTCAATCAGCCCAAGGAAAACAATTTTGCCTGGCGCCTGAAGATCTGTAATGAAGGGTCTCAGAGGATGATCGTATGGAAGCCTTCAATCCCTTCATTCCTGCCTCCCACTATGACTCCTGCCATCACATTCTCCAACTGCATTTCCTGAAAAGGAGATTACCCCGCCGTACATTCAAGGAATGGGGTAGTCCTGCTCCCAGCTGCCAATGGGATTTGCGGCCAGATCCATACCCTCCAACATAGGCCCAGATGAAAATAGGGACATTTCTCACTCCCCACCCCACAACTGACCTTCCTCAACCTCCCATTTTTGTGCCCCCCACCCAGCATTTCCTATCATAAGAAGGGTGGCTGCCACCCCCATTACACCAACAGGACACAGCACATCCTCCCCTATCCTGAGAAAAAACATCATTCCTGATTTTCTCTTATTTTATTCTTTGGTAGATTTACAAAAAAAGAAAAGCACACGCCAATAAATACATTTTAGAAAGGGGCAAGATTAGACGTGGACGCACAAAGCATAATCATCATCATCATCAAGACCCCTTTGTTTCTTCCCTCCCTGCCCCCTGCCTGCCCCTCAGAGGTGGCGCATCATGTGGGGCTGGGCCTCAGTGGTGGCAGCCTCTCCCCAACGGAGGAGGCCGGCAGCAGTGGCCATGGAAGAGGCCGGGGAGAGGCAACAGGGTGGTCCCTTGCCACCTTCGCTCGGCAGAAGCACCGGCTCACCCTCCTCCCTCAGCTCAGTGGTGGCAGAACTGGCGGGAGAAACAGGGACATTCCAGGATCAAGCAGAAGCCAGGGTGGCTTTCGTAATTTCAGGAGTGTCCCTGGAAAATCGGGACTCTTGGAAGATATGCTGATACCCTGTCAGCTGCCCTTAACCACAGTCATTTTTTTAAAAAAAAACAATAGACTAATAGTAAGTATGTTAGTGATTAAGGCGGCAAAAATAGCCAGCTGACTGGATGGAGCGTATACAAAAAAACACGAGGTCAAAATGGGGAATTTCTAATGCTGAGGCATTCTTCTTTAGATCCGCTTCTGTAGATTTACTTCTCGTTTCAGAATAAAGTGCTTGTGCTTTTATTCTTGGATACCAATGAAGTAAATCAATGTGGGTGTGTGCATTAAATAAGATTTAAGTTGGAAAGATTAGTGCCTATTATTTCTGCTTGGACACTCAACTGCCCCCTCACGGTCTAGTCAAGGGTTCAGCTCGATTCACCCCAGAAGGATGGGGCTGATTGTAGAGGAGAGGAAGGCAACCTCATGCTACAGGTGGACTGGAGAAAGCCAGTCCAGGACATTGAGTCTGGACTTAGGGGGTCGAAGGCCCTGTTTGGGGATGAGGGATCGAGGGGGGGTGCCTTCAAGGGATCCCTTCCCCCAGCCTTGCCCCGGTCTGCCACTTCACCCACAGAGGAGCAAGGTAAGTGGGACCCATAGATGACTGACGTTCAGATGATGCTCACGCAGGTGCAGTTCCAGGAGGAACCCAGGGCTACAAATGTGTTTGATGTTTCAGTGGTCAATGCATCAATGCATCTTGCACTGCACATTGCTTCCTGCAGTGAGTTATGTTCCTCTTCATTGCACAAACTGAGTGATTTAGTGCTGTTATGGAAAAATTCTGGGTGCAGGTTTACTCCGCTGCCCAGCTGGTCAGGGTGCCACTCCCCACGGGTCTCTCCTGGACAGCAAAAGAAGGAATCTCCAACCAAGTAAAGAAGCAAATCAGTGGTCAGTAGACCTGATCTTTATTGTTGCAACAAGGCTCACACACACATGGAGTAGGAACCCCGAGCATGGGGTTTCATGGACTTTAAAGACTTTTAAGACCTCCCCCCTTCCCATAATACATTTCCAGATACATCACCAACGTGTCACCAAGAAGGAGGGGACCTTGCGTGGTAACATGAGTCCATCATTCATCCCCATATCAGATTCAGACACCTTCTAAGTACCCACCACCAAGAGAAGAATAAAACTATTTACACCTATCCTTGCCCTCAGGGCTTTCCTAAAGATGGGCTTTGTGAACACCTGGCTTCAGCAAACTCCATCAAGGGATATCTGTCTGGTCCATTGTTATCTTTCCTCCACTCTCTGGGGAGGGGGGTATATATGTGACCCTATGCCTCAGGGATTATGGAGGCATTATGGGTTCCCCTCTTGCAGAGAAGTCATTAGCCATTGGAACCAAGGAAATGGGTCAAACTGTTGAATTTTGGCAATTATTTGCTGCTATATTGGATAGTTGCAGGAAACACTATGATACCTAGTATCCACTTATTACTACAGTTTTATAGACTACTTTTTAGAGGCTGTGGTGGGGACTTGGGATTAGGGGGGAGTCGTTTAACTCCCCCGCCCCCATCCCGTTTCTGGTTCTAACAGTGCTAAGTACTTTACGAATTCTTAAAGTTTTGTTTTAAAGTTTCTTGTTTAAGTTTCGTTTCCACAAGGCCCTTAAGATGTTTTCTGCCTCTCCCTCTCGGTCTCCAGGTTTTTCAAACAAGTCATGGTCAAGGCAGTCTCACAGTCTGAATACTCAGCCCAAGACCTCAGAATCAGCAAATGCGGGGGAGGAAATTGCAGCTGTGGGACAAACGGGAAGCCCCCCACCCCGCCTTCCATTCCCTGCCCTGCAGTGCTAAACAAGAAGAAAAACACATACCAAAGAAGAAAAACACATACCATGTGTCGTGGTTTTATTCCTGAAATGGCTGCAGCCACCCAGCAGAAGAGAGGCAAATGAAAAATGGACTTGTCCGAAACTCCTCATAAATGTGAGCACTGTCTGCATGGAATGGCAGCAGTGGGGAATATCTTGGGGCCTCATAATTTGGCGTCCCTTGCCCTCCATACTACAAAATAGTTGTGGTGGCTTCTGCTGCACCCCCAAGGCTCTGTGCCCCCCTAAATCTGCCCCTGTTGTCAGGCAGGAGTTCAAATTCTCACAGGCCCTGAATATAAAGATGAGAAGGGTAAAAATAATAATCTTGGTTACCAAGCCCCAGGAGTTTGTAGGAGCTGAAGGGGGGGCTACAAGGAAAAACCATTTGGACTTGCCTAGGCAGGATCCAAGCTGTTCCAACATTCATTAAGAGCTTATGCTCCAAGGTATAATTCAACCCATGTCATACTGGCATCCGTAAGAAGCTTTTCACCAAATGCCAAGACTGCTGTGTGCTTGTTTTAGAAATACAGTGGTACCTCAGGTTAAGAACTTATTTCATTCTGGAGGTCCGTTCTTAACCTGAAACTGTTCTTAACCTGACGAACCACTTTAGCTAATGGGGCTTCCCGCTTCCGCCGCGCGATTTCCGTTCTCATCCTGAGGTAAAGTTCTCAACCCGAGGTACTACTTCCTGGTTAGCGGAGTTTGTAACCTGAAGTGTTTGTAACCTGAGGTACCACTGTAAAGAGAAGCAGAAGGTTGGGCAGTGCTGCATTATAAATGTAATAAAGGTCATATTTACATTTTATTACATTATTTCCCGTAGTGGAGAAGTGGGGATGTTCCTGGACTTCAACCCCCATCATCCCTCACGACTGGCCAATCTGGCTTCAGAATTATGCTTTGTGGGGGAAGGGAGTCTCAGTATGCAACTATAGATCAAGAAAGGGAGATAATTAGGAGGTAATTAGGTAATTAAGTAATTAGGAGGGGGTGCCATCTGCTTGCTCTTCAATTCTTTTGAAGGCACTTCTATTTCTCTTGGTCCTCTCAATCCTCCATTTCCCCAATTTTCCTTCCTTCCTTCCTTCCTTCCTTCCTTCCTTCCTTCCTTCCTTCCTTCCTTTCTTTCTTTCTTTCTTTCTGTTATCCCCCCTTCAAAAAAAATCTTATTTCTCTTCCATGTTCTTTCTTTTGTTATGAAATGTTCAAGGGTGGGCTCTGCAATGGCTGCTTGTGCAGTAGGGAGAAAATGCTTAGAATAAACCTTGACATTTGTATGGTTAGTGCTGCAAACAAATTAAAAAATAAGAGGATGTCATGCATGCAGTTAGCTGACACTTGTGGGTGTTGATAAACAGCTCAGATATGGAGCTGAGAATAAATTTCTCAGAAAAGATGCTTTGATAATGTTCTGTATTGCAACTTCCCTCCCCTAACCCCAAAAAGTCACCTTGAACAATGTTCTCCTAATGTTCTCAGCCTTTCTGTGCAGCTGCTGATTCTTCCACACAATGCAATGGAATGGGGCTAGCTCTGGGTCACGGGGGGGGGGGGGCAGCTTTGGAGCATTGTCCCTCCCCCCTCCTGAGAATGTTCAACAACATTATTCCTCAGTTTTGTTTTCTGAAAATAGGTTGGATAATTTACGGAGGGAGTTCCTGTGTTGTGTTTTTCGTCAAACTCGCTTGTAACCTACAGGGAAGAGGAAGGAGAAAGGAGGAAGGGTGATGTGAAAAAGAGACATAGCTAGATGGGGGAAGCGCTCCCCAACCCCACCACTTCTCTAATTAAGATCACACATTTCCATTCTTGCTTTTCTAGCAACAATAACATTTATTGGGGCATTGTCAAAGGAACAACCAGGAGCTTAAAGTAAGGTTACCAGATTTTTCCCCCCCAATGAATCTGGGGACACTTTAAATAAATAAATAAATACTACACGTTCAGGACGTTGATGCTGCAGTGATGGCGGTGGCAGAAACTCCGCACATTTATGTTTCACAGGGTGCGAAAGAAGGGCTTTGCACCTTTATACAATGTGCATGTGTGCTTGGGCCCAGGGTCTTTTGCCGCACCATCCCCACTACTGACTCCTGGTTGCTACTAAACTTTAAAAAAAAAAGTGTCCCCGGATTCATTGAAAAATATCTGGTAACCATATCTGTCCCCAGGTGGGTCCTGTGTCCGTGTGGCTGCTGTCCTCTGTCCGTCTCCCTGCTGGATGCTGGGCTAAGATTAGATGACTGTGGAGCTCGCAGGCGCCGCTTCCTTCGTGCCTCTCCCGTCCTGCTGCTGCTGCCACTTCCTCCACCTCTTTCCCAGGAACATTTCGATTCACAAAATGTTTAGGGGTACACGTACTCCCACGTGGCCCCAAGAAAAAAAGCACTGAATATAAGGCTGTCTTTGTTTGATTGGGGGAACTACTAGAATCCCTTTGGGGGTTGTGAGGGAGGAGAGGGGGAGAATGTTCCCTTGTGGAAGGAGAAATCCTGGTGCTGACAGAACATTCTCCTAGCACAGCTAGGAATACAACCCAAAGTTCTCACCAACTCATTCAATATACAGTGGTACCTCGGGTTACATACACTTCAGGTTACATATGCTTCAGGTTACAGACTCCGCTAACCCAGAAATAGTGCTTCAGGTTAAGAACTTTGCTTCAGGATAAGAACAGAAATCGTGCTCCAGCGGCAGCAGGAGGCCCCATTAGCTAAAGTGGTGCTTCAGGTTAAGAACAGTTTCATGTCAAGAACGGACCTCCGGAACGAATTAAGTACTTAACCTGAGGTACCACTGTAGTGGGGAATTAAAAAATGGCTATACTGTTGTTCTGGCTTCGGAGAAAAGTGGAAGAAATTTGCAGAAATATGAGCCTCTCAAGATTAAGCCTGCCAAATTTTAGGCAGATCCATTCAGAGATTTTTGTGCCAGACACCTTTATTAAAGTGGATCAGACCTCACCTGGAGTACTGTGTCCATTTCTGGGCACCACCATTTAAGGAGGATGTTGACAAGGGGAAAGCAGGGGTCAGCAAATTTTTTCAGAAGGGAGCCTGTCCACTGTCCCTCAGACCTTGTCGGGGTCTGGATCCACCCTCTCCCAAAAGGGGCAAGAGCACCCAGCGTGCCGCCCCACCACCACACACGTCCATCTTGCTCACCGCAGCTGCAGCTGCCGACACCGACTTGTCTTCGTCGGCGTCCTCTGCCTCGGCTGGGGTCCACGGGGCGCAGAGCCAATGCCGCTGGCCTGGGCAGCAGAGGCAGCCTCCCCGCCACCACTGCTTCCTCCGGCTTGGTTCTTGGCAGCCACCTCAGCGGGAAGGAAGGGGCGTCACCCAGAGGTGTCCACAGCTTTGGACTGGTTGCAGGAGCTTCCTTCAGCCAATCCGAAGCCGCGTCAGTGTCATGGAAGTTAGTCCCCACACGGTGAGGCATCCGCAGTTTCTGCGGGGACTGACCGAGTGGGTGGCAGGCTCTGGGGGCCAGATTTACGAGCCTGGTGGGCCGCATCCTGCCCCAACAGCAATGGTGGTGGCAGAGGGGCATCTGCCTTGACCTCAACCGCCATGTTTCCCCTTCCTCTGAGGCCTCTTTCTCCTTTCTCCAAGAGCCTGAGCAGCCCCTGAGTTGTCAGTTCTTCGATGGTGGTTGTGGGGAAGCGGTGCGTGGTGGGTCAGGCATGGAAGGCGGAGAAGGAGGGCCAAGAGTGGCGGCGGCAGCAAGGCTCAGGCAGTGAGATGCCTCCCTCCCCATCGGAGCAGCCCCAATCCCATTCCTACTTGCGTGCAAGCAGGAGGGGATGGGGATCCCTCAGCTGGGAAGGGAGGCTTCCCGTTGCCTAACTGAGAGATCCCTGCCCTCTCCTGCTCGCACGCAAGCTCTGATAGGCAGCGTGAAGCCTGCCTTCACAGCTGAGAGATCCCCACTCTGTTCCTGCTTGCACGCAAGTTGGAGTCGGGAGGCTGCTCCGATAGGCGGCATGAAGCCTCCCTTCACAGCTCAGTTGCTGGGGTCAGGGAAGGTGGAGGCAGCCCGGAAGCTGCATCTTCGAGCCCCTGCACCACCATCATATGGGGACTTCTCAGCAGCTCCTGAAGCCAGCCAGAGCCAACTGCTCCGGGCTGCTGAGACTGCCGCTGCTGCATTTCTTGGGGACATTAAATGAAATCCGGGGACATTCCAGGGATGGAATTTGTCCCGGGACTTATTCACAAATCCCCCGGAAATGGGGACATCTGGTAACCCTAGCTTAAAGTGGAGTCCTGATTATTGCCTTCCTGGGGCAAGGCAGGCTCCCATCTTGCCCATCAACTGAGGAGAAGTAAGAACCACTCAAGGAGGGGAGAGTGGTTTCCTTCTGATGTGGGCAAAAGCCCATGCCAGGTTCGAGCACAACAGAGTCACTCAGTCCCAGCAATGACGAGAAAGCGCTGCTTTCAAATAGATTCAGATTTTATTTCAAGGTGCATCAAGACAGCTGACAAACAAGACAAGAAAAACAAAACAAAAGGGTTATTGAGGGCTGCACCCTGAGTTGTGCCTTCAGAGAGTTTTACACATGCAGATAAACACATTCTTTTCATGTCATTCTAACCACTCTAGCTAACCACGAGGCTCTTCATATCAACTTCCTGTTAGGAAACATCTGCATAACCACGTCCTGTAGAAAAAGCAGCCGGGGCAAAAGCACTTCTCTCTCTTTTTTTCCATAAACTAAAAAAAGCCCCGACTTCCCTCCCCCTCCTTCTCTCTCTTTCGCTCTTGCCTATGGCTCATACTAGCCATAGCAAGCACTGCATAAGCAAATCAAAATGGTGTCTGTCTTGCATCTGTCTGTTTTAAGAAAAGGTCTTGCATTCTCCATCTCGCTCCCATGGAAGCCACCTCTCCTCCCCACGGCTGTTCTCAGAAGCAGACCCCGCAGTCCCTTGAAACTTTTGAAAATGGAAGTTGAAAGGAGCAGCATGAGGTGGCTTACAGGAACCTGACTTTTACAGAGCCAGGCAAATTGATCCGTCTACCTCAGTGTTTTCCACACTGACTGACAGCTGCACTCCAGCATTTCAGCCAGACTTGAGGAAGGTGTGGAGCAACAGTGGTGTGGGTTGGAGGGGGAAGATGGCCTATGGAGAGCCCAGAGGGCTAGTCAGACACACCCCACAACTAGGGGAGCGGATGGCTCTGTGGTCTCAACCAGGGATGTCCAAGAGGTCGATCGCAATCTACCGGTCGATCATGGGGGTGTCCCAGGCTGTAGTTTTGTAAGTGATCTCCCTCTTGCTCTTAAGCGATTGTTACGCGCCCCGCCCCCGCTTTGAGAGGTTGATTTCCTTGCCTGGGTGGCAGAGTTTGGGAAGGCAGGAGGTGAGCTGACTGTTGAGTGATTGATTTAGCACACTCCTTCTAAAACCAACCTGGCGAATCCTTTCCAAAAGAAGGTCAACAACTTTGGCTCCCCCCACCCTGCAAATCATAACAACTTAACTACTAGCAATGACAATGGGTAGATCACAGGCAGTCTTTTTATACTTTGAGTAGATCGCAGTTCCTTGGGATTTGGATGTGCCTGGTCTAAATCACTGAGCCTCTTGGACTTGCTGATCGGAAGGTCGGCAGTTCAAATCCCCGCGATCCTGTCGCTCCATCCCAGCTCCTGCCAACCTAGCAGTTTGAAAGCACACCAGCAAGGGTAGATAAATAGGTACCACATCGGCAGGAAGGTAAATGGCATTTCCGTGCAATCTGGTTTCTGTCATGGTGTCCTACTGCACCAGAAGTGGTTTAGTCATGGCCCAGAAAGCTGTCTATGGACAAATACTGGCTCCCTTGGCCTGAAAGCAAGATGAGCGCCGCAACCCCATAGTCGCCTTTGATTGGACTTAACCGTTCAGGGGTCCTTTACCTTTTTAATTTTACCACGCAACTGACACATTTTGAGCTAGATATTGTGGATTACAGAAGCCAATCCCAGCTTCTGTTTGGATCCTGGAATATCCCATGAAGACTAGCACCTTGGCATGAGTCAGCAAAGCTGCGTCTGACCCTGCAGATGAGCATCAGACCACCTTCTGGATGGCTTTGGCAATCATCAAAGGGTCGTGCCAAAGCGCCTCTGGGAGGCCATGCTGGCTGGGGGTGGGGAGGAGGCCACGGCAGTGGAAGCGGAGGTTGCAGCCACAGGGGAGGAGCACAGCAAAGGTGTGAAGGAGGAGGGAGGGTGTAAGTGGGCAGGGAAGGGAGGGGTGGGCGGTGGTGGGCGTGAGCAATGGGCTGGTGAGATGGTGTGGTGTATCCCAATTTGCCCTCTTGAAATGTTGGAGTCCTGCTGGTTTCACATGATTCAAAATCCAATTATAAAGGATTATTATTATTATTATTATTATTATTATTATTATTATTATTATTCTGGTTGTTGTTGTTATTAATTATTATTATTATTATGACCAGAATGTAAATGAAACTAATAAGATTTTGGAATGCAGAAATAAAGAAAATCATCAAACCATCAAATTTAGCACATGGGGGGGCGGCACTTTATCTAAATTACACAATTTGGCATTTGAACGATTAGTATTAATAATTGTATTATAAATTGGGATTGTTATAATGAGGCTATTATTGGACTGTAATTGAAAACTAATAATATTTATTATTAAAAACATTCATCCTGTTCTGCTTCTTGAAGGCTTTGCCATCATCAGAAACTGGCTGATGGACTGATCCCAAAAGGAGGTAAAAAGAATAATTATTCAAGATAGAATGAGCCTCAAAAGGAGCCCCAAAAGGAGGTAAAAATAATAATTATGCAAGATGGAATGAGCCTCATAGAGAGTGGAGAGAGAGAAGTTTTTCTTCCTCTCTCATAACACCAGAATTCCATGGAAATATCCATGGAAGCTGAACACTGGAAAATTCAGGAGGAAACAAAGTTCATCTTCATCCAGCGCATGGTTAAACTATGGCACTCCTTCGCCCAGGAGGCAGTGATGATTCCCCACTTGGATGGCTTCAAAAGAGGGTGAGAAAGGTTCGTGGGGGAGAGGGCTACTGAGAGCTACTAGCCATGAGGTCTGTGCTTTGCCTCCTTCTGAGTTTCTGGAAACGGCAGACGGGCAGAGAGCTCTTGTGAGTTTCCCACAGGCATCTGGGTGGCCCCTGTGAGAACAGGGTGCTGGACTCCTTATGCCCTTGGCCTGACCCAGGCGGGCTATTCTGATGTTCTTATATTCTTATGAAGCTCAGTTTAATAAACAGTCCTCATGCTGAGTCAGAGGGGAATTCAGGGAAAAGAAGAATGAATGGAGAGGCAGGGAAGGAAATCCCACCCCTTTTAGTTCTGGCTTCCCGGTGGGCTTCAAACCAAGTACTGCAATAACAATTCCAGGATATCAGTTCCAATTCCAGAAATCCAGGAAATTTAGTAGCAGCTGCTGGCAACGAGCCTGTATACGGAAATTTGGCGCCAGCTAAAAACAGTTGGTTAGAAAGGTTATGTAATTATCATCTGCTTTATTGTTTTAACTTTTATATGTTTTAAATGAGGGCTGTCCGTCCCGTCCGTCCCCCCCCCCCCCCGTTTTGATTGTTTTATCTTTTTGCAAACTGGTCTCAGGGTTTTTCTTTTTATAATCAAGCAGTGTTTCAGCCGCTCCGTGATTTGCTTCCACACTTTTGGGACATTGGAGGACCTGGTCCCGACCCCCCAAAAATATTTAGGGGGCCCAAAAGGATTTGGCTCCCAGGAGCAGCCCTCATGCCATGCCAGAGGGGAAGATGAGACAAAGAAAAAAGAAGGAAAGGGGATGAGCGAAATTCCACCCCTTTTGTTCTGCCCTGTTGGCTTCAAACAAACTAACAGCAGTTCCAGAATAAACATTTGGCTTGCTGCAAGCAGGGCCGGATTTGGGTTTGATGAGCCCCTAAGCTACTGAAGGTAATGGGGCATTAGACATATATGCCATAAGCAGGGCCGGATTTGGGTTTGATGAGGCCCTAAGCCACTGAAGATAATGGGGCCCTTTATATGTCCAGTGATCCTTTGTCAGCAACAAATTGTTGCTGTTTTTTGTGTTGAATATATGCTATAAACGACACGAGTAAACAACAACAACAAAACTGAAAACTAATAAAAATTTATAATTAAAAATAATAATCACATTATAGATTCAAAAAGACATGATGCGTTCATAAGGCTGCCGAGAAACTAGTCCTACTTATTGTAATCAGTTATAAGACTGGTTTCTCAGTATTACTAGATGGTATCATTATCACACAATGATGAGAATCAGGAGGGGAGTTAATGTCAGGAGGGGTGTGTAATATTTTCCCTTCATTATCTCTCCCAGCAACCTGGGGTTGGGGGAGGCTTAGTTGAGTATTTATTCTCTCCTGTGTCTACATATGAAGCATTACCAAACAGAGTAAAAGCTGCTTTATGTTCACATGATGTTAGCGTTGACAAGACTACCCACCTCAAAATTAAACAGATGCCTGGGAACAAAGAGATCAAAACTAACATTGATGTACTCCAGGTGTGCGCATAATCTGGTCAGCCCAGCTGAAAGAGAAGGATGAAAATAGAAACATGATTTCAGAACCTGTTCATGCAATGATGCATGATTTCCTTCCTGGGCTTGGATTGCAGGTGTTGAGAAACCTATGTTAGGTTCC
Source organism: Podarcis gaigeae (assembly GCF_964106915.1). Classification (NCBI taxonomy): domain Eukaryota; kingdom Metazoa; phylum Chordata; class Lepidosauria; order Squamata; family Lacertidae; genus Podarcis; species Podarcis gaigeae. The sequence continues at coordinate 111,484,359 of NC_139679.1, forward strand.
CATCTTCTGAGCTGCAAAAAAGGGGCATCCCCCCCACTATCCCAAATCTCTGTCCCCCGCCCCCTCCCTGCCCCACCTAACCTACCTTTCTCTAGTCATCCTCCTTCACAGCCCTCTGGGGGCGTCGGGAGAAGCGGTATGGCATGGTCTCTATCTGGCAGAAATGGCACAGGCCAGGCAATTTGGTGGCTTGGAGGCTTGGTGCTGGCGGCAGAATGGTGGCACTGGCGGTGGTGGTGTTGCAGACCCTGCTGTGGCACTTCTGGGTGGCGCGTGAAGGGCGTGGAGAGTGGCAGGCCCTGAAGAGCGCCTGCCCTCTCCGACTCTTCAGGGGCATGTGTGTGCCCCTCAAAAGAACCCCTAGATATATATGGTATATCCCTAAACCTGGACATTTCGTGTAGAATGCAAAGATCCGCCCAGATGGGCAGGTTGCCCCCCAAAAAGAAGACATGTCCAGGAAATCCCGGACACAGGGCAACACTAACCTATGTCTGAAAATAATAATAAATAATAATAACTTTTTATTATACCCCGCCCATCTGGCTGGGTTTCCCCAGCCACTCTGGGCGGCTCCCAACAGAATACTAAAAACACAATTAAAGATCAAACACTAAAAACTTCCCTAAACAGGGCTGACTTCAGAAGTCTTCTAAAAGTCTTCTAAAAGTTCATTTCCTTGACATCTGACGGGAGGGCGTTCCACAGGGCGGGCGCCACTAAGAGAGGATGTTGTCTTATGGAAAGAAAAGCCATCTTTGACTGGAGAAAGTGTAGCACCCTGCTTGTGGTTAACGCTTAGCTGGAATGAAATATTCAACGCAGCAATAGAGAAATTAAAATAATAATTTATTTGTCAGACAAATAAATGAGAGGCACAGTGGTATATGGTTACCAAGCTCTGGCCTCCCCTCTTGCCATCCTGGCCAGCACTTATATTCCCTTAATCCAGCCCCCTTTGCTCCTCCTGTGGCTGCCTCTGTCCAATCAGCCTGGTTGAATATTCCTATTGGCTGTTTGGTAGAACCAATCACAAAAGATACACCCATATCCTCCTGTCCTTATAAGGGAGACAAAGAGCTATATATATGACAAATAAGTAATAATATATCTTACATGGAATCTTAATTACCAGCTCACCTCTTGCCCTCCTTGCCCTATTGCCTTCTAAAACAAATGTTTAATCTTACATTTTTATGTTCAACAGATGTCAAGGATCTTGAGTTTCACATCAATATTGAAAGATTTCCTTCATTTGAAAGTTTCTAAACAAATGCCTGACAACCATATATCAAGAGTGCTTGGATGGCGTCTTCTGTCTGGCAGGGGGGCTAGGCTGGTGGCTGACTTAATTTCAGGATAAATACAACTCTTACAACCATATGAAATAAGAATCTAGCATTCCTTAAATCCTTTGCATAATTACATTTAAGCCAATATATTTAAGCTAATATATTTCATTCACTTATCATAGGTAGCCTTTTAAAAGAATAAAGCCTTTGTAAAGTAAAAAGGAAGGAACTCAGTAAAAAAACACAGCTTTTAAAATAAACCTCTTCAGTGTACACCTCCCCCCTTTCCCCCTCCTTTCCCAGCCAGCTAGATGCTTCTCCCATTAGCTCTTCCCAACATTTATTGCCTTTTTTAACTCTCTCAGTTTAAGAAAGAAACAGCTTTAGAAAATTTCCCAAAAATGCTCTCTTTTCTTCTAGCCAAGCCAGTTGCCTTTTTCACTGCTCTTGGCCTTTCAACCTTGGAAAGAAGATCTGGCTCATTTTACTGGGAGGCACATTGGTATTATTTTACTTTTTACCCATTCTTAATTGTGTTTTTTCAGCCTTGGGGCAGCATATGTAATTCTCCCTTTTTATGACTTTGAGAATTGTTTTTCTACTATAAATCAATGGGGCCCCCTTGTCTTAGGAGAAAAACCTCTTGCCAAGGTTCTTTCTGCCTGGCATGAAACATTTGAAAATCCTTTTTTAAGCTCATTTTTAAATACAAGCCTTGATTGCAATATATAAGCTTTGATAAAAATGCAGGCTTATGATTAGGTGCCTCAAAAGGAAGCAGAGCAGGAAGAAGTGGAGCCTACCTGCCCCAACCCTACCCTTAGGCAGAGTGGTAGGAGGTCCATCTTGAACCTCTAGGAGAGCTGGGATTTGGTGTTTTCCAGAACCAGGTGGTTCCTGGATAGATTAATTAAATTTGTGTACTGCACTCTATCTGCAGGTCTCAGGGCAGTTCACAGGATAAAGTCACAATATAAAAACACAGAATATATAATCAAAATATAAAAGAACAACTCAATAACCCCCACCCACCACCATCTCCTTACTCATTCTATGTAGACTCCTGTTCCTTCTTAATACAGGCCTTCTTAATACAGGCCTTGCAGAAAAAGCATGAGAAATGGTGCAATCTCATGAAGTGGGGTGTTAATAATAATAATAATAATAATAATAATAATAATAATAATAATTTATTTGTACCCCACCCATCTGGCTGGGCCTCCCCAGCCACTCTGAGCGGCCTCCAACTGTCTAATTGGTGCTCCACCCAATCCAAGGGGATTTCTGGTAGCCTGTGAAACCCAAACCCTCCAAGTATTCCTATTTTCCAGGACCGTCCCTGATTTAGAGCAGCTGATTCGATCCCATAATGTCCCACATTTCCTTAGGATGTCCCTATTTTCGTTGGAGAAATATTGGAGGGTATGGAGTTGTTTGACCCCCAAGTCATATGAAGGCAATCCTGTATAGGGGAGGTGTTGTTTTTTTTAATGTTTAATATTTCTTCTTTTTAAAAAATTATTTATTCATGTTGGAAGCTGCCCAGAGTAGCTGGGGCAACTCTGTAAGATGTGTGGGGTATAAATAGTAAAATTATCATTATGGAATGGGAAGTCCCTATTTTCATCGGAGAAATTTGGTTGTAGTTAAAAAATAAAATGAAATTGCCCAGAAAGTAGCAGAGTTGAGTGTCACTGCTGCAGAAAGGTCTCAGCCAATCTGAGGAGCAAGGGCTTATGTCCCTTCTTTTTAAAATAGGCATTTCCCCCCCACCACCCCGCATACCCCCTATGACCCCCCACTCCAAATCAGCTCTGGGGAGTCAAGAGAACACCTAGAACATTGTGCATGGGGGAGGGGAGATATTTCCATCTGGGGAGGGGGAATTCCATCTGAAAATGTTTGTGCTGATGGAATGATCACCTTGACACATACCCAATTCTACCCACTGTGTTTCACCTTTAATTATTATTATTATTATTATTATTATTATTACCCCGCTCTCCCCAGCCAAGGCGGGCTCAGAGCGGCTTACAAGCAATAATAAAAACAGGTTGAATGATTACAACTTAAAAACAAAATTAAAATACAACATTAAATATTGAAACATTATTAAAATGTAGCCTCATCGCAGGAGGAGAAGGAAAGGAAAAAAGAGAGGGAGGGAGGGGATCAAATTGGCTCCAAGCCAAAGGCCAGGCGGAACAACTCTGTCTTACAGGCCGTTGCGGAAAGAAATCAGATCAGCTTTTCAGGGCAGTGCTGAGCTGGAAGAACTACTCAGGTGCTACTCAAGCAAAAATGCTGCTAAGTATTCTTATGAGTGTCCTGGAGAGTTTCCTACACGGAAAAACCATAGTGTTTTGTACTGACTTAAAGTGTACCTTGGGTTAAAAGCTTGATGTTTACTGGTAATATTTATATTTGCTAAGATTAATGAGATCAAAACAGCTTTTTCAGGCTCCTGACCAAGGTTGAACTTTTAAGTTGTTTGTTCCATGTTGGGGCAGAGGTCAAGGGCCTCACGCAGCACAATGAGCAGAAGCAAAAGTGATAATGATAGTGCAGTGGTACCTCTGGTTACAAACGCTTCAGGTTACAAACGCTTCAGGTTACAGACTCCGCTAACCCAGAAATAGTACCTCGGGTTAAGAACTTTACCTCAGGATGAGAACAGAAATTGTGCCGCGGCGGCATGGCAGCAGCAGGAGGCCCCATTAGCTAAAGTGTTACCTCAGGTTAAGAACAGTTTCAGGTTAAGAACAGACCTCCAGAACAAATTAAGTTCTTAACCCAAGGTACCACTGTAGTTAGGTACTACATTGCCATTTAAGAGTTCGTGTCCCTTTAAGACCTTCAAGCTCAAAGGCAAAAAATCTCCTTATTGCACCACTGCACGGAGCATGTCAATGTTTAACTTTTACTATCTTCCGTGTTCTCATAATGTTCAACCTTATCAGCTCACCTCCAGACTGAGGGAAATAGTGGAATGATTGTTGTAGGGTCAGTTTTCTTTCTCCCCTTCCTCCAATCTGGTGTGGCTTTTCTGATTGATTGCTGCTCAGATACTGTTCCAGAGAACATTGTCCAGTTTCCTCCACTCATCATAGTACAGCATTGTTGTTTAGTCGTTTAGTCGTGTCCGACTCTTCGTGACTCCATGGACCAGAGAACGCCAGGCACCTCTGTCCTCCGCTGCCTCCCGCAGTTTGGTTAAACTCATGCTGGTAACCTCGAAAACACTATCCAACCATCTCGTCCTCTGTCGCCCCCTTCTCCTTGTGCCCTCCATCTTTCCCAACATCAGGGTCTTCTCCAGGGAGTCTTCTCTTCTCATGAGGTGGCCAAAGTACTGGAGCCTCGGCTTCACAATCTGTCCTTCCAGTGAGCACTCAGGGTTGATTTCCTTCAGTATGGAGAGGTTTGATCATCTTGCAGTCCATGGGACTCTCAAGAGTCTCCTCCAGCACCATAATTCAAAAGCATCAATTCTTCGGCGATCAGCCTTCTTTATGGTCCTGCTCTCACTTCCATACATCACTACTGAGAAAACCATAGCTTTAACTATACGAACCTTTGTTCGAGCAGGCACCCAAGATAGTACAGCATAGTCTATCTTAAAGAACAGTTTGTTTGTTTGTTTTTAAAAAAATTATTAAGAGTTTTTTTATTACAATAGAGAGAAAAAACAGCATAGCAAAAAACAAACAAAAAAGAAAAACAAACATAAAATTTAGCATCATATAATAACCAACTTTTCTTCGTTTTTGGACTTCCTCACGTCTCTCGCTCCTACTTTCCAAATTTATAGAACTTTAACCAGCAATTTATCACCTTATTTCCATTCTTATTGTACACTTTCCCAATATTTTGTCCCTGACTTTGAATATTTTTATCTAGGTCTTAAATATCTAATCTTACCATAATATTTATTCAAAATTTATTTTTCTCATAAAATTCACTCATTCTCATAATCTTTTCACCAAATTTTATGGTGCCCTGTCATTTTCAGATCCCTCATCCTTCTTAGCACTCATATAATTTACAGTGTTTTTGCAGGTAGTCCTTAAATTTCTTCCAGTCCTCTTCCACTGCTTCCTCTCCCAGGTCTCAGATTCTGCCAGTCATTTCTGCTAGCTCCATGTAGTCCATCAGTTGCATCTGCTATTCTTCCAGCGTGGGCAAATCTTGAGTTTTCCAATGTTTAGCGACAAGTATCCTTGCTGCTGTTGTTGCATACATGAAAAATGTTCGATCATTCTTTAACACCCTCTGGCCAACAATGCCCAAAAGGAAGGCCTCTGGTTTCTTAGGGAAGGTATACTTAAATACCTTTTTCAGCTCGTTATATATCATTTCCCAGAAGGCCTTAACCCTGGGGCAAGTCCACCAGAGATGAAAGAACGTTCCTTCAGTTTCCTTACATTTCCAACACTTATTATCTGACATTTTTGCTAGCTTGACTGGGGTCATGTACCACCTATATATCATTTTCACAATGTTTTCTTTCAAGGCATTACATGCCGTAAACTTCATACCGGTGGTCCATAACTTTTCCCAGTCAGCAAACATGATATTATACCCAATGTCCTGTGCCCATTTTATCATAGCTGATTTAACCGTTTCATCCTGTGTATTCCACCTCAGCAACAAGTTATACATTCTTGAAAGTACCTTAGTCTTAGGTTCTAACAGTTCTGTTTCCAGTTTCGATTTTTCCACCTGGAATCCTAACTTTTTATCCAATTTAAAAGCCTCTTTAATCTGAGCGTAATGTAGCCAATCTCGCACTTTGTCTTTTAGTTTCTCCAAACTCTGCAATCTCCAATTGTCTCCATCTCTTTCTAATATTTCCCAGTATTTCGGCCATTTGACCTCCATATTGGGTCTTTTCACAGCTTTAGCTTCCATAGGTGATAACCACCTTGGGGTCTTATTTTCTAATAAGTCTTTATATTTTGTCCAGACATTAAACACTGCTTTCCTTACAATATGGTTCTTGAAATTCTTGTGAATCTTAACCTTGTCATACCACAGATATGCATGCCATCTGTTGTGACGTGGGGTTTGTGATTTCAGCTCTCTTGACATGATATGCTGGAGACAGTTCTCTAGTAACACTTCTTTATTAAAAGCAACAAGACTGAGACTTGAGGAGGGGAGAGCTACATTTATAGGGACAGGGAACAAGCTAGAAAGGATACATTTTGGAGGGAACAATATCAGGCAATCACAGTCCTGCCTTTTGGAGGCAACCAATAAGACAGAGGATCCAAATACAGCAGCTTAAATGAACCAATAGTAGCTGTACCCTCTGGAACCAAAAGGCAGTTACTTTACCCTAATGCAATTACAGACAATAATAATACAGATATAAAATCCTTTGACTCAATACACAACACCATCCAAAAGCATTGTTAAATCCTTCCAAATCTAACACATCAGTGTTTTCAAGGAGCAGCCAATCTTTCAGCCAGCAAAAAGCTGCTGATTCATAATACAACCTTAAGTCTGGCAGGGCAAACCCCCCTCTTTCTTTAGCATCAGTTAATATTTTAAACTTAATTCTGGGCTTTTTGCCCTGCCAGACAAATTTAGAGATATCTCTTTGCCACCTCCCGAAACACTCCATTTTATCCACAATCTGTAAAGTCTGAAATAGAAACAGCATCCTTGGCAATACATTCATTTTTATAGCAGCAATTCGACCCAACAAGGAAAGTTTCAATCTTGACCAACTTTCTAAATCTCTCTTAATTTCTGACCAGCACTTTTCATAATTGTCCTTAAATAAGCTCAGATTTTTTGCTGTTATGTTCACCCCTAGATATTTTACTTTTTTAACCACGTTTAACTCTGTCTCCTTCTGAAACCTTTCTGACTCTGAAACTGTCAAATTTTTCTCCAATACCTTAGTTTTTTGCTTGTTTAATTTAAAACCCGCCACCCAACCAAAGTCTTGAATTAATTGTAATGCCCTTTTCGTACTAGATTCTGGCTCCTGTAAAGTCAAAACTAGGTCATCTGCGAAAGCCTTGAGTTTGTACTGTTTCGCTCCGACCTGAATTCCTTCCACCAACCGGTCCCCTCTAATCATATTCAAGAGCACCTCCAGGACTGAAATGAATAACAGTGAGGAAATAGGGCAACCTTGTCGTGTTCCTTTTTCAATTTTAAACTCTTCTGTCACCACATTGTTAACTATCAGTTTAGCCTTTTGTTCTGAGTATATTGCATCTATCCCATTTTGAAATCCCCGTCCCACTCCCATCCCTTCCAGATTTTTCTTCATAAATTTCCAAGAAATGTTGTCAAAGGCCTTCTCCGCATCTATAAATATTAACACTGCTCTAGTATTAATATTTGTTTGCAGAAGTTCCGAAATGTCAATAATGTTCCTTGTGTTAGCAGACAAATGTCTTCCTGGGAGAAAGCCGGCCTGGTCTTTATGAATCGCTTCACTTAAAACCTTTTTAAATCTGTTTGCTAGAATGTCTGCAAAAATTTTGTAATCCACATTTAGAAGGGAAATGGGGCGGTAATTCTTAAGTTGTGTCTTTTCCAATTCTGATTTAGGTATCAATGTGATGAAGGCTTCTTTCCACGTTTCCGGTGCTTTCTTCCCCTCCATAATCTCATTGCAAACCTCCATTAATGGATGTATCAAGAGGTCTTTCAGTACCTTATAATATTTGGAGGTAAGCCCATCTGGTCCTAGAGACTTACCCAATTGCATATTCTGAATGGCAACTTCAATCTCTTGTCGTGATATTTTACAGTTCAGGATTGATCTATTTTCTTGAGAAAATATCAAAATTTTTGAAAATATCAAAAATTTATCAAAAATTGTTCTATCTCAGCCTCATTTTGCGGCCCTTGAGTGTATAATTGTTTAAAGTATCTCTGGATAGCTTAAAGAACAGTTTGATGTGCATAGAGGAGAGCCAGTTTCCAACGGGGGTGCAGGGACCTATAGGAGAGAAAACAGCAGCTGCCTCACCAAAGTGTTCCATCACCCAACCCTTGAAATAACCTTGCTCTGTGCAGGTGCAAATAGGTGGGGAGGGGAGGGCAGAGAAATGGCAGACAATTGTTCTTCACTAGCCTCCATTGTCCTCTTTTGATTTATGTGTAAAAGTAAATATATCATTAATACAGTGGTGCCCCGCAAGACGAACGCCTCGCAAGACGGAAAACCCGCTAGACGAAAGGGTTTTCCGTTTTGGAGGTGATTCGCAAAACAAATTTCCCTATGGGCTTGCTTCGCAAGACGAAAATGTCTTGCGAGTTCCTGCGGGTTTCCCCCCTCCCCCCCTTTTTCTAAGCCACTAAGCCGCTTATCCAATAAGCCAATAAGCCGCTAAAAGCCGCTAAGCGGCTAATAGTGCTAATCCGCTAAGGCGCTAATAGGGTTGCTTCGCAAGACGAAAAAACCGCTAGACGAAGAGAATCGCGGAACGGATCCTTTTCGTCTTGCGAGGCACCACTGTATTACACTCATGATGTGAGAGTGGTGTGACTAGTATCTCTCAGCTGAAAAGATTACCAGGTTTGGGCTGGGGCTGCAGACCAGTGAAGTGCTTCCAGATGGGGGTGATCAGATGCAGATGGATCCCTCACATACATTTTTTTAACTGTGTGGTCAAAACATTTCATAGGTATATCAATGTTTTCCATCTACACCAGTGGGTGGTTCAGGGTGAAATGTTATCATACTGTGGACTCTCACCCTTTCTGTCAACAACTATGTTTCCACAGTATTTGCATAGTAGTTTCCCAGTTAGATATTGTTGTGAGTTTAGCGGAGGACAGGGACGGGGAGGGGGCCTGCATGCCTGAGACCCTTCCTAGATCCAGCAAGGGCTGAAATCTAAAGGAGATTCAACTGCTGGAATAGCCAGCCAGCTTCTTGGCAATGCTCCTATAAGTATGGGTTCATTAAGGTAGCAACGGTAGTGGCCCTGTGCCAGACAGCAAATGGGCACCCCACCTCTCTCAACTATTCGAAAGGCAAAGGCCAGAGTGGTGTGAGAGAATTAGAAACCAAAAGCAGGAAGTAGGCTGGGCAGCTAAGAGAAAGAGATATACATTGAAGTGTAGGCAAGACACAGTGATAACAGCAATAATAATAATAATAAATTTTATTTATACCCCACCCTCCCCAGCCAAGGCCAGGCTCAGGGCGGTTAACAAGCAATAATAAAAGCAAGTTGAATGAATACAACTTAAAAACAAGATTAAAATACAACATTAAAACATTGAAACATTAAAAGCCTCATCACAGGAGGAGAAAGGAAAAAAGAAAGGGGGGAATCAAAATGACTCCAAGCCAAAGGCCAGACGGAACAACTCTGCCTTACAGGCCCTTGGAAAGAAATCAGATCCTGCAGGGCCCTGGTCTCATGAGACAGAGCGTTCCACCAGGCCGGGGCCAGTGTTGAAAAGGCCCTGGCTCTGGTTGAGGCTAATCTAACTTCCTTGGGGCTCTGGACCTCTAAGGTGTTGCTATTTCTGGACCTTAAGGTCCTCTGTGGGGCATACCAGGAGAGGCGGTCCCGTAGGTACGAGGGTCCTAGGCCATGAAGGGCTTTAAAGGTCAAGACCAGCACCTTAAATCTGACCCTGTACTCCACCAGGAGCCAGTGCAGCTGGAAAAGCACTGGGTGAATATGCTCCCATGGCAGAGACCCCGTGAGGAGCCTCGCTGCAGCATTCTGCACCCGCTGGAGTTTCTGGGACAGCTTCAAGGGCAGCCCTGCGTAGAGCGAATTACAGTAGTCAAGCCTGGAGGTGACCGTCGCATGGGTCACTGTGGCCAGGTCGGGGCGGGAAAGGTAAGGGACCAACTGCTTGATGCGGCAAAGGTGGAAAAATGTCGCGTTGGCTGTTGCTGTAACTTGCGCCTCCATGGAAAGGGAGGCGTCAAGGATTACACCAAAACTCTTAATGGAAGGCAATGGCACTATTTGGGCCCCCGCAAGAGAAGGGAGTTGGTCCCTCATCCCCATGCCATCCCAACCCAGCCATAGGACCTCTGTCTTCGAAGGATTTAGTTTCAATTGGCTCCCATGAAACCATCCAGCCACAGCTTCCAAGCATCTGGTCAGTGTGTCCGGGTCCGAGTCGATGTGGCCATTCATCAACAGATAGAGCTAAGTGTCATCAGCATATTGGTGACAGCCCAGCCCAAAGCTCTGGACAATCTGGGCAAGGGGGCGCATAAAGATGTTAAAAAGCATCGGGGAGAGGATTGCGCCCTGCGGCACTCCACACACCAAGGAGTGGCGCGATGACATTTCCCTCCCTAGCGCCACCCTCTGTCTCCGACCAGAGATAAAAGAACACAGCCATTTACGGGCTATGCCCTGTATCCCCACTTCAGCGAGGCGGTGGTCCAGAAGATCATGATCGAACATGTTAAAGGCTGCTGACAAATCTAAAAGGATATCAGCAGTCCTGACCAGCCTTGATCCAGTTGTCGACGGAGATCATTTGTTAGGGCAACCAGAGCCGTCTCAATCCCAAAACCAGGACGGAACCCGGATTAAAATGGATCTAAAGCCGATGTTTCCTCCAGAAACTTACCAAGCTGTTCAGCCACCGCTCTCTCAATTACCTTACCCAGATATGGAAGATTTGAAACTGGGCGGTAATTGGATCTGTGGTTTAAACTACAGAGCCTAGGACTTGCCGATCAAAAGGTCGGCGATTCGAATCCCCACAACGGGGTGAGCTCCCGTTGCTTGGTCCCTGCTCCTGCCAACCTAGCAGTTCGAAAGCACGTCAAAGTGCAAGTAGATAAAATAGGTACCGCTCTAGTAGGAAGGTAAACGGTGTTTCTGTGAGCTGATCTGGTTCGCCAGAAGCGGCTTAGTCATGCTGGCCACATGACCCGAAAGCTGCACGCTGGCTCCTTCAGCCAATAAAGCGAGATGAGCGCTGCAACCTCAGAGTCAGCCACGACTGGACCTAATGGTCAGGGGTCCCTTTAGCTTTACCTTTAAAGGATCTAGTGAAGTTTTCTTTAAGAACGGACACACCCCTGCTTCTTTCAGTGCCGAGGGACAAATTGATAATTTCAACCAGGGGGGTCCGTGCCACATCTAGACAAGCCCTAATCAGCCAAGACGGGCACAGATCGAGGAGGCAGGTGGTGGGCCTACCAGCTTGGAGGAATCTATCCACATCAGCAGGGAGTATCCGATCGAAATGGTCCAACACTGGACCCAAAGACAGTCAAGGGGCCTCCAGTTCAGTCACTGTATCTAAATTGGCAGGGAGGATACGGCGGAGCAACAGGACTTTCTCCGCAAAAAAGCTCGCAAATGCCTCACAGCCGTGGGTCGAATTTGTGCTTAAATTTGGTTGTCCTCCTAAGGACATTATCGACCTAATTATTCTAAAAAGTTGTGCCGGGCAACAGCTAGCAGATGCAATGGAAGCTGCGAAGTAAGATTTCTTATCAGCTTTCACAGCCATCTCATAGGCTTTCATAAGTGTTCTATAAGATGTTCTTGAAGCTCCATCACGAGTCCATCGCCATACTCGCTCTAGCCGTCTGAGATCCCGCTTCATTTTCTGGAGCTCCTCAGTAAACCAAGGGGCCCGGTTTTGATGGGGTCGCAGAGGGTGCTTAGGCACAATCTCATCTATGGCCGGCAAGAGCTGGTTATTCCAGTCCTCGACAAGGTCATCTAATGAGTCACCAGGAGGAGCAGGGTCCCGCAAGGCCTGACGGAATCTATCAGGATCCATCAGCCTTCGTGGGCAAGTCCAAATAGGCTCACCACCCGAGCAGGGGAGGAGCGGGAAGTCAATCTTGGCTTTCAGAGCGTAGTGATCAGACCATGGCTCTTCCACAGGGGGGAGCATGATCACATCTATGCCAGCACCAAAGATCAAATCCAGCGTATAACCTGCTTGATGAGTGGGGCCCAAAACAAACTGGGAGAGCCCTAGTGTTGCCATGGAAGTCACTAGGTCCAGAGCCTGTGAGGAGGGGGCGGCATCGGCATGGACACTGAAGTCTCCCAAAACCAGTAGGCTTGGGAACTCCAAGGCCCAGCCCACCGCCACCTCCAGCAGGTCTGACAGGGTGGCTGCTGGTGTGCTGGGTGGTCGGTACACCAGCCAGACAGCCAAGCTCTCCTTGGTGCCCCACACAAGAACAACACAATCAATGCCGGAGATCGCCAGTGCTGGCAGAGCTCTGAAAGAGCAATCCTCCCGGTTTAACAACGCTCCTCCTCCTCCCCCCCCCGACCCACAGTCTGCGATTGATGGAGGACAGAGAAACCTGGGGGTGTTATCTCATGTAGGGAGACTACTTCACCTTCCCATACCCAGGTCTCCGTCACGCAAGCCAGGTCAACCCCCTGCGAGACAAAAAAGTCACGCATGGTGGCGGTTTTGTTGCCTATGGACCTGGCATTGCACAGCACCAATGATGGAGGTGGGTAATCCCTGCTCGCCCTACCCTCGTCCCTTGGGATGGGGCGTAGATTGGAAGGGGTTCGAGCATCACTGCATCTCAAAACTCTTCGGCGATAGTGATATCTAGCCCCACTGCCATTCCAGTGGAAATCCCAGACCCCATACTAGCCTCCCCCATAGAGGGGTAGCATCCCCTCACTAACAAGTCATCCCTAGGCCAGGACTCCTGGGTCAAAATGATATGGGGAAGAGGTGAAGGTTTGATAGGGTAAGTACCCCTAGAAGATAAAACCCAACCAACCGCACCCCAAGCGGGGAGGGCGGTCTCACGGTGTTTTGTTAACTGTCAACCCCCCCTCTCCCTCCTGGATTGATTGGAGGACTGTTGGTTCCATCTGTGGCTGTGGGAGTATTAATGAGGCATGTGCTATAAAATATGGATCACTGGCCAACAAAGAACCAGCTTCGAATTCGGAAGATCTGTCCATCCTGTCTCACCAGTAGAGAAGGTTGATCATTCTGATAAATTTTTGGAACATTAGGCAAAGGTCCAGATGTAGATTGGGTGCTGGATTTCTCCAGATTGTCAGCAACATAGAGTTCTTTAGATGTTGTTGCCATAGAAATGTCGGAGGAAGAACCTTTATTGAACTACACCACTGGGAAACAGGGGCAAAGCAACTGCTTATATACATTCCTGAAAAGCCTGGGCCACTCCCACTCCAATATGATTGACTGTCTAAGCTTCCAAGCTGCAAATCACAACTCAGAGTTCAAGGGCCAATGGCAGAGGCCCAAATCCTGAAATGTTCTGTGATTGGACATCATGTATCAAATCAGAACACAGGAGCTCAGAATCTTTATTCCAGACTCAAGCTCAGGCAAATACAGACCACTGAACGTACAACATGCCTGATTTCTGCTGGGATCCAAGGTTGTGGCTATGGAAGAAGCAGGTCCTTCTTGGGGTGTTAACAATGGGAACCCCTCCATCGTTGGCTCAGGTTGTATATATCTGTGTAAATAAATGAGATATCCAAAAGACACCAGAGTCTCCACTGTTCCTCATTCGGAAGAAACCGATGTCTGGGTAGACGCCTGGATCCCTTTGGAGATTGGGGCAGCCTGCAACAATATTAAAATGTTTAAACAGAAATTCAGAGTTTTCTGTAACATAAGTACGTGTGTGTGTGTGTGTGTGTGTGTGTGTGTGTGTGTGTGTGTGTTCTGTAGGTGGGGGGGTTGTTGTGTTGGATGTTTGCTTGCTTGCTTTTTGTTTTGTTTTTGAACCTGTTTCATTTTCATATTCTGGGAAAGAACTGTTCCTTCCCAGAACGAATACTTGGCTTGTTGCAAGTATTTCCCAGCATCGGTACCTGCCCTGAGCCAAATTTCTTGGATTCAGATATCTCTACCTTTGGCGGTGTAGATCCCAAGATGAGAAGCAGAGGTGCCAGCTTGCGAGGGCCATGACGTCACACACACAGTCTCCCAGCATTGCATGCATGACGTTAGGGCATCGTGGGGGGGGGGGGGGGAGTTGAACGAAGCAGCTGCAAGGCTTCAATGGCCAGCGGCTCCTCCTGCCGCTATCATTGGCGGGAGGCTGCTTTGACCCTCCTTCCCCTCCATGGTAGAAAGGGAAAAGAAGGAGAGCCAGCCAGCAGTGGCGTAGCGTGGGGGTGCAGGGGGGGCCGGCCGCACTGGGCGCAACATCTGGGGGTTAGGGTTAGGGGGCGCAAATCCACGGGTTAGGGGGTGCAAATTACTTGCCTTGCCCCGGGTGCTGACAACCCACGCTACGCCACTGCCAGCCAGAGAGCAAAAAGAAATTCTTTGCGATTTGTACATAGCGTCAGCAGATGAGGAAGCCACTCAGGCGCCTGGGGTGGCGCGGCCGGAAGCAGGGCAATCCACCCATAGGGGCGGGGCAAGGGCGGAGTGAACTGCCCATAGGGGTGGGGCAAGGGTGGGGTGAGCCGCTATAGGGGCAGGATGAGGGCGCGGCGAGCTGCCCATAGGGGTGGGGCAAGGGCAGGGTGAGCTGCTATAGGGGCGGGGTGAGGGTGGGGTGAGCTGATATTGGGGCCGGGTTAAGGGTGGGGGAAGCTGCTATAGGGGCAGGGTGAAGGTGGGGTGTGCTGCCCATAGGGGCGAGGTGAGCCGCTATAGGGGCATGGTGAGGGGGGGGATGAGTCCAAATCAATGTACCAGGACAAGGTTATCTGGGATCTGGGAAGTGAAAGCTTTTACTGTTCCCAGCTTTGGGTTTGTTACAGCGTTTTTGTTACAGAGGACTGCTTAGCTCGTGCTTTTTTGTCTTAGAGGAAAATGCAGTTTTTAAAATGCGTACGCCGAGGCTTGGTTGGGGGGGGGATTCACAAACAGGTTTTTTCGGGCTTTCTGGGGTAACCCTAACTGTACCCCTTCATTAGGGGCAGGGCGAGGGTGGGTGAGCTGCCCATAGGGGCGAGGTGAGCCACTATAGGGGTGGAGTGATCCGCTATAGGGGCGGGGTGAGCTGATATTGGGGCCGGGTTAAGGGCGGGGCAAGCTGCTATAGGGGCAGGGTGAAGGTGGGGTGTGCTGCCCATAGGGGCGAGGTGAGCCGCTATAGGGGCATGGTGAGGGTGGGGTGAGCCAGAGAAAGAGTGTTTTATTCTGCCATGGGGGGGGAGCAGACGCACCGAAAACATTTTACAAGCAGGTTTTATCCTTTTTAAAAACCCATTTTTTCCTCTTCCCCTTCACAGATTCTTACATAGAAATGTTGCTTTTCGTTCTCTGGCTCTGTTCTCGGAAGTATGTTGCAAATCAATGTACCAGGACAAGGTTATCTGGGATCTGGGAAGCGAAAGCTTTACTGTTCCCAGCTCTGGGTTTGTTACAGCGTTTTTGTTACAGAGGACTGCTTAGCTCGTGCTTTTTTGTCTTAGAGGAAAATGCAGTTTTTAAAATGCGTACGCCGAGGCCTGGCTGGGGGGGGGATTCACAAACAGGTTTTTTTAGGGCTTTCTGCGGTAACCCTAACTGTACCCCTTCATTAGGGGCAGGGCGAGGGTGGGTGAGCTGCCCATAGGGGCTGGGTGAGCCACTATAGGGGTGGAATGATCCGCTATAGGGGCGGGGTGAGCTAATATTGGGGCTGGGTTAAGGGCGGGGCAAGCTGCTATAGGGGCAGGGTGAAGGTGGGGTGTTCTGCCCATAGGGGCGAGGTGAGCCGCTATAGGGGCATGGTGAGGGTGGGGTGAGCTGCTCATAGGGGTGGGGTAAGGGTGGGGTGAGCCGCTATAGGGGCAGGGTGAGAGTGGGCTGAGCTGCCCATAGGGGCGGGGTGAGCCACTATAGTGGTGGGGTGAGCCGCTATAGGGGCAGGGTGAGGGTGGGGTGAGCTGCCCATAGGGGCAGGGAGAGGGCGGGGTGACTCTGCCTGCCTCCTCCCACTCAGCCTCCCCTCCAGCTGTGGGAGAGGCAGCGGGCAGACCGTTTGGGGCAGTGTGGCGCCTGCGGGTGCCCAAGCCATCGTGTCACGACAGGCCCCTTGGTGAGTGCCGCCCGGCATTTTGTCACCCCTCTCAGTGGTGACACCCGGGGTGACCCACACCCACCGCACCCCTCTTCCTCTGCCCCTGTATAGCATTTATTTCTTTTGGAGAAAAGGCAAGTAAGAATAGACATAAGAGATTTTAAAAAATATATATCAGTCTTTGTGCCAAGCCAGAAGGACCAATGAAAGAAGAGGCGAGGAGGACAATTCCACCCTTTTTAGTTCTGGCTTGCCCTGTTGGCTTCAATCAACTAACAGACATTACAGGAATCGGTTTTAGTTGCAGCTGCTGGAAAGCAGTCTGAATAAACAAGTTTGGCGCCAGCTAAAAACATTATTGTGTAGCTAAGTCTGCCAGTTGCTTTATAATTCTATAGAATTATAGAAACCAATGCTCATTTTAATTTTCCACAGGCATTTTCCTGCCATTATAACACTTTTAATTTTCTTTTACTATAATACGTACCTTGCTTCAACCAAGCTTGTCATTTGTTAGTCTCAAATTCAGCAATAGCTAAGTTGCCAACTGGCGCCGGGACTTCAGCAGCTGTTTCTCCTTCTGCACATTGAGGGTGATCACATTCCCCCCTGGGAGGTCCTGCCCTTTGTTTGTGGGGTTGATTTTAAATCATGTTAAAAATTCTTTTACACTTCGTGCCCAAGAATGCCTCCAGCCTCTAACAGGGTTGCACTGTTCTCTGAAGCAGGGGAGAAGACCTTGGGCAATTGAAACAATCTCTAGATTCAAGGTGGGGGTGAGATTAAAGGCTGGGCGGGAGGAGCTGGAGCCAAAAACGGCTGACTAGTTTCGCTGGCGAAAACGAGGAAGCCGGGGAGGGGGAGGAAGAGGCGATGAGTAGTACGGACCAATCGCTTTGAAAACAGTTTCTATTTTGCTTCTTGTGGGCTTGGTAGGCAGCAGATACTTGTTCCTGCACTGCAGAACCTGGCGCTGGATTGATTCTGCCAGAAGGTAAAAAGAATTCTATAATATATTGGGGGAGGGAGAAATATTGGGAGGGGGAGGAAAGGGAGATGGGAGGGAGACTGGGGAAAGGAGAAGAGGAAGGGGGAGAGGGTTTGGGGCTGAAGAAAAAACATTTCTAAAATAATATAAATCATAGAATCATAGAATCATAGAGTTGGAAGAGACCCCAAGGGCCATCGAGTCCAACCCCCTGCCAAGCAGGAAACACCATCAGAGCACTCCTGACATATGGTTGTCAAGCCTCTGCTTAAAGACCTCCAAAGAAGGAGACTCCACCACACACCTTGGCAGCAAATTCCACTGTCGAACAGCTCTTACTGTCAGGAAGTTCTTCCTAATGTTTAGGTGGAATCTTCTTTCTTGCAGTTTGGATCCATTGCTCCGTGTCCACTTCTCTCATAAGCAGGGCTCTTTTTCTAAAAGAGGGTACTCTTTTGGGGTACTCTCATTTTGACTCTAGAAAAGTACCAATTGATAGCTAAAATCGGGAAAAATAAATACAGTTAACAAGACAGGACAGAGAAGACTTAGTCCAAAAGGTGGCTTTTTATTTTTATTTTTTAAGGAAACCCAGAGGGGAAAACACAAATCCTCAGACCAAAATTTGTGGTTCTGCCAAAATAGAAAAAAATCTACAATGTATAGAGGGGCGAGAGATGGGGAGGGGGAGGAAAGGGAGAGGGTGAGATGGGGAGAGGGAGATTGGGGAAAGGAGGAGGGGAGGAGGAAGAGTTGACGGCTGAAGAAAAAACATTTCTACAATAATATAAGGACGGCTTTGTTTGATTGGGGAGACTCCTAGAATCCCTTTGGGGGTCGTGAGGGAGGAGAGGGGGAGAATGATCCCTTGGGCAAGGAGAAATCTTTGTGCTGACAGAACATTCTCCTAGCCCTGCTAGGAATACAACCCAAAGTTCTCACCCCCTCATTCAATATAGTGGGGAATAAAAAAATGGCTATACTGTTATTCAGGCTTCAGAGAAAAGTGGAAGAAATTTGCAGAAATATGAGCCTCTCTGGATTAAGCCTGCCAAATATTAGGCAGATCCGTTCGGAGGTTTTTGTGCCGGACACCTTTATTAAAGTGGGTCAGACCTCACTATTAAGTTGTGGGTGGACATAGCAGACAACACAGAGATTTCTCCAAGTGGTTCTTTATAAGTAAGCTGGAACTGAACTGAACTGAACAGCTCAGCTGGCCTGCTTTTATAGGCAGCCAGCTGTCAACATTGTAACAACAACAGCCCAGGGTTTGCCGCCTAAATTAACTGACGTGGACCTGAGTGAAAACTATATACACAATACCCCCTGGTGGCCAGGGTGAGAACTTCAATACATAGCACTCACCTGGAGCACTGTGTCCATTTCTGGGTACCACCATTTAAGGAGGATGTTGACAAACTGGAACGTGTGAAGAGGAGAGGAGAGCGAGGTTTCCTCATAAGGCTTGGAAACCAAGCTTTATGAGGAGGAGGAGCTGGCTATGTTTAGCCTGGGAAAGAGGAGACTGAGGGGAGATAGGATAGCCATCTTCAAATATCTCAGGGGCTGCTCTCTTTCACTTTTTCTCAATGCCAGGCCAGTGGGTGGTCCTATATTTGCATAGTAGCTTCCCAATTAGATATTGTTGTAAGTTTAGCGGAGGAGATGGGGGGGGGGGGCTAGGCTGCATGCCTGAGACCCTGCTAATTCCTAGATCCAGCAAGGGCTAAAATCATGGTAATGGCCCCTTAAGTATGGGTCAGGAGCGTGACGGAGTCAAGCGAGGAAGGAGATGGAAGAAAGACAGGCTCTGACTCTGAATCTGACAGGCTGCAGGAGGAAGCAGACCCAGCCCCCACCCCTTTCCTACCAAGATCATGGTTTACTGAGACAGTTAGAACAAGCACAGACTGTTTCCAAGAAGGGGGCGTAGAGGCTAGGCAACCAGATAGGCAGAGGATTGACAGCTCTTCTCTGGAAAGCGTAGAATTTCCTGACCCTCAATCCCGAAGAGCTGAAATGGTGAGATTGCAAAGGAAGTGGAAAAGGGGGAAACAGGTTTTCCTGTTGTGACTACAGTGATGACTCAAAGTAACTAACTGTGTCCATTTCTGGACACCACAGTTTAAGGAGGATGTTGACAGACTGGAACGTGTGCAGAGGAGAGCGACATTTCCTCATAAGGATTCATGAGAAGGAGGAGCTGGGTAGGGGGAGACTGGGAGGAAATATAATACAATACCATCTTCAACTATCTCAAGGGCTCCTTCCATTCACTTTTCTCAATGCTTTCATTTCATCAAGTAGATGTAGAAATATTACTGTAATCATTTAGACTAAAAAGAAGCAATAGTTCATATATGAATTTTCCAGCTCTGTAAATTAGTATACGTAAGACTACCTTTAGGACTACCTTAGGGGGGATATACTAGTATGGAAGCAAAACTGCACCTTTTAAAGACTTCAAGAAGAGATTATTTATTTCTCCACTCTGTAATTTTGTCTCCACAGAGGATTATTGGGACATTGATGCTATGACGAAAACTGATATTGTGATGAATTTTTTTCTGGCAAAAGCACAGAACTGATGCTTCAGACTCTGAAGAGGCTTTCGTTTTGTTAGGAATAAAAAGAGTCACGAAGACAAAACAGGGAAGTGGAAAACATATTAAGTACAGCTTGGCTGGACAAAGTGTCCGATTAAAGCACACAATTAAGTGGTATATAAAAAGGGTGTTTTCTCACCACATCACCTAGCCAAACTGTGCTTGAATCTGCAATCCAGTGAACTGCTTTGAACATATCTCAAGAAATTGCAAAACTCAGTGTAACTAGGGCTGAGTAGCATTTATTGTGAGGTCTGTGAATCCTCCTGGAAGAAAGAAAAGATGGGTTTCTATGAAACTGAAAAGACAGAGCGAAGGCTCCCCATGAATCCAGATGCAGCAGAGAATGGGGAATGTTGTGGAATCATAAGTAATGGAAGCACCAAACAAGCAAGAGAAGTCTTCTCTCTGAAACAGGGCCATTGTGTAGATGGTAAGTGAGTTCTGAAGAGAAAGGCATGAGTTTGTCAGAAAAGTTATGGATTTTCTGCTGGGATGAGAGCTGCAGAATGCAGGCCAACTAATCAAATTCATGGAGACGCTAATTTATTCAGGCAATTAAAAACCATTGGAAAAGGATGGGTACATAGACACTTGTGTGAAAATCAAGGAAGGCTTCTCAGACTCTTCTTAGCTCCTCTCTCAGATGGAACTATCCTTCCTCACGCAGGCATGCATAAGGAGAAGGGGGTGAGGCTGCCCTTGAGGAGAGAGATTCCTGGCTGTTCTTCCACTTCCCCTTCCATGTAGACCAAGAATGGAGAGCTTGTCTCTCGCCAGATGTTGCTGGATTCCAACTCCCTCCCATCACTCCCTGCCAGCATGGCCAGTGTAGACCAAAAACATCTGGAATATCACAAGGTCCCCATTCCTGCTGCACACAGACCTAGAGAGTCTCGGATAAGAAAGAGACCAGGAATCTGCAAGTGCAGGCGCATGGTCCACAGCATTTACTAGCGGCACTTTAATGCTTTTGCTGTTGTTGTTGTTGTATGATGCCCATCTGATTGGGTTGAATGGTATACATTACAGTAGACCATACTGACATTTATATTTGAGTGGGTGACTTATAATTTTTTAATAAATAAATAAATAAAATTCTCAGCAAATCGAGAAGCAAACGATACTATCCGAATCCCCTGGCAGAGAACCCCTGCTCAACTGACTTCACAACTTTGCGTTATGCAACACTATTTCGAACATATCTTTCAAAACATATTGGTTCCTCTTTCTTCCAGGAACCCAATCTGACCAACCAAGTGTTGGCATGTTTACATGCCATTAACTGAAAAAAAATTATCTGCCGAAAGCAGACACTCAGAGCTGCATATTGCTAACGAACCACTTTGCTGGCTAGTCCTTACATTTGGACCTGGTTTTCTTTAACTGTCAGTTATGCCATCCTCAGCATATAATTAATATAGCAACCTTAGTACATCTGCTAATCCTGGTCCGTGAACTACGAACTGCTAGTTTGACTTATTTGGGTGAGGCAAGCTTGAAAATTCACTATCCTGTATTGAATGAATAAAGCTTCTTCTAGCATAGGAAAATGTTGTTTGGTTTAACAATTCATTTTAATGCATTTTGTTTTGCACATTAATGGATCTACCTGTGATGTGTTGGAACCAACCCTATGTTATACAGAAATGTGCAAGGGCTTAAACTGTATCCCCTTAATGGTTTGTTTTACAATCAAGTTTAAAATGGTTTCAGGTTATTTGCTTGAGGTTGCTGCACTAGCCTGAGATGCATGAACAAAATATCCCATTCTGTTTCTACATAGGACAGAGATCTCCTGTCACTTCCATTCTACCAGCAACAAAAACTTCCAACTTCTGTTTTGAGGGCAATTCAGATGCTCTAAAAGGGATGGGTAACTGTGACCTTCGAGATGTTATTGGATTACAATTCCCATTACCTGTGACCACTGGCAATGATGACTGGGGCTGATGGGAGTCCAGCAACATCTGGGGGGCTGCTCCAAAGCTCTGTGTACATAGTTATAATATAGCAGTATATGGCACTGCAGCTCCCTTGACTGGCACTGTTTTCTGGAAACAATCTTGGCAGCCAGGGGATTTAACAAGGCTGCCACTATTAGGCAATTTACACTGACAAGCATAACTTCTGGAAGTCCAGCTTAACAGGACAGATGTTACAACAGTTGCATTGCCAGGAGATAGGCTGCTTACCTGTTCTGGATGGGATTACAATCCCTCTAAAACAGCAAGTGCTCAGCTTATACAAACAGTGAAATTTCAAATTTCCCTGCTTGCACATGCGTACATACATTGGCTAACCGTTAATGATTCACACAACGGGTTGTGCTGCCCTCTGTCTTCTGGCATTGTCCATGTGGCATTTGGCATGTATCACATTCCATTCAGTTCTTTCAGTCCCTTCAACTTTTGCTCTTAAAAAGAAACTGGATTCTCTATGTGGGGCTGCCCTCCAGCCCAGCTGTGAAGCTCCAGATTTTGTAGAATGCCTAGACCTCTGATGGAGGCAGATGGTTGACAGTACATGGCAGCTCTGCTAAAATGTTTGCAGCGGATGCACAAACCTGGCCCTCCAGCTGGATTGGGACCACAGTCCCCATCATCCCTGACCACTGGTCCTGTTAGCTAGGGATGATGGAAGTTGTAGTCCCAAAACAGCTGGAGGGCTGAGTTTGCCTATGCCTGGTCTACATATACAAAGACCAGAAGAACTTTGGTCCAGGATACCTTAAGGGCCACCTGAGCCCTTATATCCCAGCTTCATTATTAGGATCATCCACAGGAGCACATCTCAGAAGCCCAAATAACCTCAGGTAGAAGTTCTCTCAGGTAGAAGTTGAGCATTTAATGCCACCAGTTCAAGCTGTGAAAGGCTCTTCCAGCACAGATACATCTGGCATCTTCACTTTTGACTTCTAAGCATCTCTTGAAGACCTTTTCTTATGCCAGCAAGCCTACACAGCTCTTTAAAATGTTGTTGATCTCCTAGTTATTTTCAGGATTTATATATTTATTTTACTATTTCTTCTGGTGATTTTTGTTTTATAGTAAAAATATTATTGTGCAGCACCTTGATATTTTAGGAGATGGTGGCATGTAAATACTTTTTAATAAAATATATAACTGGTGACTCACCAGCCATGCGCAGAGGCCTACCAGTTGGCTGACTTTGTGGTGGGAGGCACCAAGCCTATGAGCTTCATGATGCCACAGGTGAACTCAGTTCATCTCTTACCCTTCCAACATCCCGCTGACCAAAATTGGGTCATTTCTTTTTTGGTCCCCAGCTGACCTGCACCAGAGCACCGGACCTAAAAATGGGACATTCTGGGATGCAATCAGAAGCCAGGATTGGCTTCTGTAATTCCAGGATGTCCCGCATAAATCAGGCCTGTTGAGTGGTATGACATCTTGCTGTGATGCAAGCTTGAATTCACACCTTCAATGTGGGTGGACGACCCAAGCCTTGGTAGACTTGGAGCCTTCCAGATACTGGAATTCTAGAAGGACTTGTCCGGCATCTTGCTGAAAGCAAGGACACATTAACACTTTATTTCCCTCTGCAGGTTTGTGCAAAAAAGGAAAAGAGAAACTTCCTTTTAGACTACAAATTGCGAGCTTGGTGCTTAATGTCATTCTGATCATTTCCATCACCATCATCATCATCAGCAGCAGCATTGCTTTATCAAGTAAGTGAAGAGCCATTTTGCTGTAACGTCTGCCATTTTATGTACAGGCCACCTGCTCTCACAAATCTCCTCTCTCCAGCAGCTAGAAGAGCTTTATTGGCATTCATTTGAGGTAGCCTGGAAGCATTTGCGGATGGGGGCCTACATTCAGTCAAGGTAGACTTTGTATACTGTAATAATAGACCAATATGCACACATAATACACACACAATTTCAAGTGATTTAAATTGTACGATACAATTCTAATCAAAGGCCTTTCTCAGGGAGAGTCAACTAGACCCTGGCTGTGTATTTCATGGCTAGTCAATTGAAGTTGACTATCTATGGCCCACCTAGCAGTTTGAAAGCACCCTTAAGTGCAAGTAGATAAATAGGTACCGCTTTATAGCGGGAAGGTAAATGGTGTTTCCGTGTGCTGCGCTGGTGCTGGCTCGCCAGAGCAGCTTCGTCATGCTGGCCACGTGACCCGGAAATGTCTCTGGACAGCGCTGGCCCCCGGCCTCTTAAGTGAGATGGGCGCACAACCCTAGAGTCAGACACGACTGGCCCGTACGGGCAGGGGTACCTTCACCTTCACCTATGGTTGAGCCACAAGAGAAGCTGCTCTATGTCCTGCAACCTCCTGAGTTTGTGGGCAGAGATGGGCACTGGGCTGTCTGCCCTCCCTCCTACCCTCATTTCCCCACCCTTATCCAGGCCCCCTGGAGATGATGGGGGTTGATCAGAGACCTGCACACAGTTTTTGTGTGTGGTGTATTTGCAATTATGTTGTTAAACTGTATTTTTATGCGATTGTTCTTATGATGCTTGAGATGTGTTCCCATTTTCTTTGTTGCAAGCTGCTTTGAGCAGGATTCCTTTTGTGGAAAGGCAGCACACAGATATAATGTTGATGAGTGGCGTACATTGCCTGACCTTTATTTTGGGTAGGAGTATATATAAACTCTGTCTCACTTTCTGATACCTTTCTAGGGAGAAGTGCAGTATTGCCAACCGCCCTACCTTCTCCTTCCACTCCAAATGAATGCTGTCCGGACGGCTGGATTGGCTACCAATGGAAATGTTACTATTTTTCGGACAGTGACAGAAATTGGACTTATAGCCAGAATTACTGTGCCTCTTTCGATGCCTCTTTGGTCATGATTGACTCCCAAGAAGAGATGGTGAGTGGAAAGATGCAGAGCACAGTCTGCAGCCCAAAATAGAGTTGATTCTCTATTGGATGAGGGTTGAAAATTTATTCACACTTCATTTCTTTATTAAGAGTTTCTTGAGACGATACAAAGGTCCTGCTGACCACTGGATTGGTCTCCAAAAGATGAATGACCAGGGACCTTGGAAATGGATCGATGGCACCATTTTCAATAACGGGTGAGATCTTTTCCCCCTCTGTTGTGTGTCAAGAAACAAATGCCAAAGTCCAGAAACTAGAAATTCAGCAGAACCAGCCATTTAAATGTCCGGGCTATGCAGACATTTAATGTTTTTATATAGAAAATAAGGTGCCAGTATTCACCACGAAGTTCTTACAGTAAGTGCCATGCTTGTAACATTTTTTTTTTTTGGGGGGGGGGGGGAAATGGTGCTGGTTCTGAGTATCCTTGAGTACCCCCTGAAAAAAGCACTGCATGTCCTAACCTAGTGGCATGCAGTCACTGAACTAGGGGGACTACGCTAGTCCCCTAAATGTTCCGAGTAAATAAGTGTACCGAAGTATTAAAGCCTGGCACCTCCTTCCCAAAGCCCAGGAAGCTTTTACCTGGCTTAGAGAGGGAGGTGTGATGCCCATGTTGGACATGGCAATAATGCAACATCACTTGTTCCCCATTCCACCCCAATCGCAAACTGACACCACTTGCCCTAACTGTTCCCTTACGAAAAAAATTCACTGCACGCCACTGTCAAAGGCACATTTGTAGTTTCACAATTGTTACTACTAGCCTGCCTGAATGACCAGAAGCCTTCTCTTTTATTATACACAGAGCTCCACCTTGTGGTGAGCTGCACACATAGAAGTTCATTTTCAGTCATAGTGCAGCAAGAGTTTGATGTTTCCTTTCTAGGCCAGATTCTAAAGAAAATATTTTGGTGGGAAAGCTGCTTAGAAATATGAATATTTGTGTTATATGAATATGAATGCAATTGTCTTCTTTAGGTGAAAATTTGCTTCCAGGCCTTCTTGCACCTATGCTTGGCATTTCTTCTTCTGCTTGGTCTTCTGCTAGTTCCCAGAGATATTTCTATGGATATTTTCTATGAATTGCGATTAATGGGTTGAGGTTGAATTCCAACAACACAGAAGTTCAGATTCTGGGGGACAGGGGGGCAGGCATGTTTGGGGTATTCTCTGGTCCTGAATGGAGCAACTGTGCCCCTAAAGGACCAGCTGTGCAGCCTTGGAGTCATCTTAGACTCACGGCTGTCCATGGAGCAGCATGTCAATTCTGCCAGCTCCATCTGGTACAATGACTGAGACCCTACCTGCCTGCGGACTGTCTTGCCGGAGTGCTGCAAGGTCTGGTTATCTCCCACTTGGACTGCTGCAATGCGCTCTATGTAGGGCTACTTTTGAAGGTGACTCGGAAATTACAATTAATCCAGAATGTGGCAGCTAGACTGGTGACTGGGAGTTGCTGCCAGGACCACATAACACTGGTCCTGCATTGGCTCCCAGTACATTTCCAAGCACAATTCAAAGTGTTGGTGCTGACCTTTAAAGCCCTAAATGGCCTCAGCCCAGTATACCGGAAGGAGCATCTCCACCCCCCATCGTTCAGCCCGGACACTGAGGTCCAGTGCCAAGTGCCTTCTGGCAGTTCCCTCACTGTGAGAAGCCAAGTTACAGGGAACCAGGCAGAGGGCCTTCTCAGTGGTGCTGCTCACCCTGTGGAACGCCCTCCCATCAGATGTCAAGGAAATAAAGAATGTAAATAATAAAAGTGCTGTTGTTATTATTATTTCAACATATGTTCTGTTTGAAATTTTAGGTTTGAAATTCGGGGAGGAGGAGAATCTGCGTACATAAACCGTCAAGGTGTTGCCAGCTCCAGCAGGCTAAGTAAAGAACGCTGGATCTGCAGCAAACCAGTTCACAGATGGGAAAGGGCACTAGCTGTGCACTGAACATACTTCTGACTCCTATAGATCACACTCAATGAGGTACACATGATCTGCTGGCCCCCTGCAGCTTCCACAACAGAAGAAAGAGATTGCGCTATCCACCCAAGCTATTGAATGTGTGAACACTGCTGGAGGAAAAAACAACAACTGGAATTTATTGGGGTGTTCTAGATTTAGTGTTTGGTGCAGATTTCCTGGACAATTTATCCTTTCCTTCAGAAGAGAGAGCGTAGGAGGATTGTGCTGCTTTTATAATATTCTGCTAATTGATGAAAGAGGGCTGAGAAACTATGAGTAGTTTAACACCCAACCTTCTGCCCTGGGAACTCTGGGTATTGCAGCTCAGTGGGGAAGATAGGGTCCCATCTCAGGTTTTCCGGTCACCATAGTAACCCCCAGAGGCTTCTTGGCCTACTTCCTGCCCTGCCTGAGGGAAGCCTTGAAGAGGAGCCCCGGGTGGGAGAGGGAGAGACTGGCAGAGCCACACAGCTTCTGCCTGGTCTAGCTTCCTGGACATTGGGAAGGCTGATCCGTCTTCAGAAACCCGTGAGATAAATACCGTAGATTCCGGCGTATATGACTTTTTTGTTGTTGTTGTTAAAATAATTCAAAATTAATACACATATGTTACAAATATACAAGCACACAAACATACATTTCATACACTCCTTAAAAGTGTTCAAACATACCTACACTCAGTCCCACAAATAATTCCTTTTCCCATTACCACCCACCACCCCTCACCCCATCCTTTGTGTTAGACTTCCAATCTACTCAATTGCAATTTCTTTCCACTTCTATTACTTTCTTTCACACACCTTTAACCTAATTTTATACTTCTTTTTCTATTACACATTGTTATCCATCTTATTTAGTATTTCAGTATTTGAAACGGAACTTGTTTAGTCTAATAGGAGTTCTGATTTTTCGATATGATTTTGCAAGTATCTTTCAAACACCTTCCAGTCCCTATCTATCTTCTCTTTTAAGATCCTTCCAATTTCTCCCATTGTTTTGGATATATTGTAGTACTCAAATAATTTGGCAAGCCACTCTATTTTTGTCGGTACAGTATTACTTTTCCAATTTTTCGCAATCAATAGCCTTGCAGCTACCGTTGCATATAAATATAAGGTCTTGTCTTCTTCCTTTAGGCTTCCTGGTACTATTCCCAATAAAAAACCTTCTGGTGTTTTCCTAAATGAATATCTGAACATTTTTTTCATTTCGTTATATATTATTTCCCAAAATTGTTTGATGTTTAAACAATTCCACCATATATGGATCATAGTACCTTTTCCAGTGTTGCATCGCCAGCAGACATTGCTACAGTTTTTATTCATTTTTGCTATTCTTTCAGGTGTTAAATACCATCTATGTTGCATTTTAAGGTAATTTTCTTTCAATATATAACACATGGTGAATTTCATATCTTCTTTCCACAATTTTTCCCATTGTTCAAACATAATATTTTTCCCAATATCTTGCGCCCATTGATACTTTAACCAATTCATCCTTTGTTTCCCACTCTAAGATCAGATTATACAATTTAGATATATATTTTTATTTTTCTTGTATTAAGTATTTATCGAATTTTGATATTTCTTTTTCAAATCCTAACTTTTTATCTTTCCCTAATCTATACTTAATTTGAATATATTGGAACCAATCACTAATATGAGCTTTAATTTCTGTATAATCCTTTAATCCCAATTCTCCGTTTTCTTCTTTTAATACAGTTTTGTAGGTAGCCCAATTTTCTTTCATATTTAATTTTTTCACTGCAACAATTTATGTCCGGCATATATGACTTTATAACCCCGGAAAAGAGGTTAAAAAGTCGGGGGTTGTCTTATACGCCGGGTATGGGCGGCGCGGAACGGAACCCGCCTACTGCTGCTGCTGCTGCGGCAGCTCCGAAGCAGCTGGCAGTGGGCTCCGCTCCGCACTGGGCGGCTTTCTCCCGGCAGCTGCAAATTTGGGGGGTTGTCTAATACGCCCAGTCACCTAATACGCCAGAATCTACGGTACATGAAAAGAAATGAACAAGCCATCCCTAGCTTGTTTCTGCCCATTTTAACAAGAGCTTTCATTATTTTTATTATTATCAGAAACTAGTAGCAGGTGAAACTTTTTTCTTTTCTTGCATTTTTAATTTTGATTTTTAATTTTATTGTTATTCATGTTTTTATACTGTATTTTATGCTGCCTTTACAATTAAGTGTTTTAAATTTGTTGTTAGCCGCCCTGAGCCCGGTTTTTGAACCGGGAAGGGTGGAGTATAAATAAAAAATTATTAGTAGTAGTAGTAGTAGTGGCAGAGGAAGGGGTGTGTGGTGGGTGCGGCCCACCCGGGTGTCATCCCTGAAGAAGAAGAAGAAGAGTTTGGATTTGATTCCTCCTGGAGGGGAGGGGCCAACATGGCGCCGAGGTAAGACGTGCTTACCAGTGCTCTTCGGACTTCTTTTAATCTTCTTTTAATCTTTTATATTTTATCTTAACTGACCCAGTCAGTTTTTGAAGTATTTTATAATCGCCACAGCTGCATCCTATGGCAACTCTCTGGGAGATTTGGCCCTGCTCCAGACTGCTGCAGGCTGCTCTTTGTTTCTCTCTTATCAGCGGGCCGGCCTGGGCTGCTAATAGAGAAGAGAACGCCATTATCTTAATTGGAGAGAGGGCTTAAGAGGAAGACGCTGTGTGGTGTTTAAATCCTGGATAAGACATTGTTTGTGCCCAGGCTACTGTCACAGAGGGCTGAGAGAGGCCAGTGGAGCCAGGACAATTGGCACCCTACCCCCTAGACATCTTGAGGCTGTCACATTTCAATACTTCCCTTGCGAGAGGCTTCTGCAAACTGGGTGCGAGGTGTCCACGAAAGACTGATGCTGTAAGTGGATTTTACCGTAGTGGAGAGGAAAACTTCACTATTAGTATCCATCCAAGGAGCTTTCACCCACGGTGCCATCTTCTGGTGGTCTTAACTATCTTATTTGTGTGTCAAGTGTTATGTTATTTTAAGAATCGTATAATCCCTGGCCTGAGGAAAGTATGGGTCAGAAAAAAACGCTTGAGAGACTTTGACGAGCCCCTATCATCCCCTAAACCAAAACTATCAAGGTTGGTGCCACACCGGAATAGAGGAGGGAGTGACCATGCCGAGCATTGCTTTGCAGTGCAAACCCAAAATCGCTTCCTACCTCTAATTGATTTAGAAGCTACTCCAATTCTGATGACTCAAAATTTTTCAAAAGTAAAGCCTGTAAAGGAGAATACGAAGGAAAAACTCTCATCACAGGAAGATGGTTTAGCATCTGATATGGGGGAGTTCCCCAGTTGTGAGCAGTTACACTTAGTAATTAAGACCCTTCACTGTATTTTTAAAAGGCTGGATGAGGTATCTTCACAATTATCCAATATCCTGCTGAAAATCGAAAAACTTGAATCAA
Organism: Podarcis gaigeae; assembly: GCF_964106915.1. NCBI lineage: Eukaryota > Metazoa > Chordata > Lepidosauria > Squamata > Lacertidae > Podarcis > Podarcis gaigeae. Next base: position 111,514,467 of record NC_139679.1, read on the forward strand.
CAACACAATCTTCAGTTTGTGAGGTCAAAAACTTATTGCCTCACCCCAATTCAGATAAAATAAAGGAGACTAAAATTAAATATATCTTAAATTCCCAATTGAATAATCAGATATTAACTCTGCAACCCAAGAAAAGTTGCCTTTCTGTCAGGTCAGAAATAGGAAGATGGTCAACGCTAGAAGGTGCTAAAGACTGTTTAAGCAAACTTTTAAAAATTAAGAAACACCAGATTGACCTATATGCTGTGATGCCCCTTCTCCGGCAGAACAACTTCTTGAAGGTGATACTTGCGTTCCACTCTGAAAAGATACCATCTATTATTGTTAGGCGGAAAATGCTTTTGTCCATGGCCGACATCGTAGCAACGAGGGTTTTTGCAGATAGCAAGATCAAACCCCTTCTAAATAGGTGCCCTGGCGGAGAGGACATTAGGACAAGAGACTCTGCCTTACTTCAAAATACTGTCAGGCCCCACTGCGATGACTCTGCAGTGTGCCATTCTCGACCAAACTCGATACCCTCTCAAACAGCCATATATGAGGACGAAAATCTGCAGACTGCCCTTGATGAAAGGGAACTTATTGATTCATTCAGAGCCCTTCCTCTGAAAGAACAGTCGGTGATGATGCAAAGATTTGACACGCTTAAATCTCAGCTTTTGCAAGTCCAACATAGAGGGGAAGATACTAACGATGTTTCAAATAACCCCACTATTAATCACTATTAATCACCAATGTTTATCTTCCTCCAGGTGGTCTTATATCAGATCTCCATTATAGATGGGATTCTCTGGAAGATCATTTATTGGCATGCTATGTTATGTACCCTAATATTCCATCGATAATGGGTGGTGACTTTAATGCACGTACAGCCTCCAACTGGGATGGGATAATTAAGGCCAAGTGGTGGGTATCTCCCCCCTACCCAAAATCTGATTTAATCTCTTTTACATCAAGAAGATCTAAGGACAACAGAGTGAATGAGGCGGGAGTCCTTCTTTATCAATTGGCCATTCGTATGAATTTGAACATTTTAAATGGCAACTGCCCTCCGGACGTGCCAGGAGAATTCACTCATTTGGGCACAACATCAAATAGTGTCCTAGACTACCTTCTAGTTTCATTCCAAACTGTTGTCTTATGGAATCTCTCCTTCCGATATACTTAATTTAGATCTAATTACAGCTAAAAAGGTCATCAAACAAAGATTGGAGGAGGTTGATTTGCAACAAAATCTTACTACAGGTGGAGGTACATGTTCCCCGATAAATCAGGGCATTACATCTATGTCCCAAATACCTCGATATCTGTCTACCTTATCGGCTGCGTCGCATAGATTTGCATTTGTTAGAGCCAGATTTAATGTGTTCCCCTCAAATGTGCTGAGCAATAGATTTTCTAACGGTAAAACCTCTGTTTTATGTGCATGTGACAACAAATCAATAGAATCCCTTTATCATATCTTGTTTAATTGCCCCTTATACATTGTTCCCCGATCAAGGATTCTGAGTTCAATCATTCTGGAAATTGTTGCTAAACCACCTGAATTACATCTAGCTTATCTACTCCAGGACATTGACTCTTATAGAACATTACAGGTTGCCAGATTCCTGATTTCAGTTCTTTCATATAAAAGACTTCATGGAATGCTGCATGACTATTAAAAATCTAGTAAACTTTATGCACCATCTTTATCTTCAAGGCCATAATACAGTACATCTAGAGATTGTAAGTAATGTGAAGGAGATTATGCGTTGAAATATTTTAGTTGATATTTTAGAATGTAAAATGCTATTTTATTTATTGATTTGTTTTACCTTGTGGGCTTATAGCTGAATAAAGTATTATCTATCTATCTAAGAGTTTGGATTTGATATCCCGCCTTTCACTCCCCTTCAGGAGTCTCAAAGCGGCTAACATTCTCTTTTCCCTTCCTCCCCCACAACAAACACTCTGTGAGGTGAGTGGGGCTGAGAGACTTCAAGGAAGTGTGACTGGCCCAAGGTCACCCAGCAGCTGCATGTGGAGGAGCGGAGACGCGAACCCGGTTCCCCAGATTACGTGACTACCGCTCTTAACCACTACACCACACTGAGCCGTTGCCCCGCGCTCCTGGCTGGAGGAGGCATTCTAGACTTGTCTGTTGAAAAGGAAGTCCCATTCTGTTGGGGACCTGGAAGGAGAGAAGCAAAAGCTCCCTCAACTCAGGACCCAAACCCTGGAACACAGAGGAGGAGAGGTGGGGTGTAAGGAAAGTGGTAGATGCAGCCGGCACTTAGAAAGTGAATAAAATGGTTGCTGTCTTTCTCTCTATCTGAGCTGGCTCGCTGCCTGTTACGTTAAGTGCGGGGAACCCGCATAGGGCTCCTCTCTGTGTAAAGTCTTCAAGCTGTGCCTGTGCGTGTCTGCCTACACACAAGTATGCATGGGTTCCTTTTCCTGAGTAATGGGCTGTGTTTTTGAAGGGGACTCTTTCCTCCTCCTCCTCCTCCTCTCTCTCTCTCTCTGTGCCCCCACCCACCTTTCCACATCTTCCAGCTTAACTGTTTCCTGCCTCGCTTTAAATCTTTTCTCATGTGGAAAGACACATTTGGAAAGCAATTTTGCCCTTTCAGCTTCTTTCTCCTAGAATTGTATAGTATTGTAGAGTTGGAAGGGGCCCTGTTGTAGGAGTGCAAATATCCAGAGTGTGGGGATCAGATGGGATTACTATGAGGAATTATAAAATATGCATCAAGCCATTGTTTCCGCTATGAAAGCATGGCATTGACTCCATGGAGGCGCAGATTGCAGCTATAACAAAGGCGGCATTTTTTCATCTCCGCCAAGCTAAGCAGTTGGCTCCTTACCTCTCTCGCCCTGACCTAGCCACTGTGATCCATGCGACGGTCACCTCCAGACTGGATTATTGTAACTCGCTCTACGTGGGGCTGCCCTTGAGACTGACCCAGAAACTCCAGCGGGTGCAAAATGCCGCAGCGAGACTCCTTACGGGGTCCTCGCTGCAGGATCACATTCACCCGGTGCTATACCAGCTGCACTGGCTCCCGGTGGAGTACAGGATCAGGTTTAAGGTGCTGGTTTTAACCTTCAAAGCCCTATACGGCCTAGGGCCCTCGTACCTACTGGACCGCCTCTCCTGGTATGCCCCACAGAGGAACTTACGATCTTCAAATAAAAACACCTTGAAGGTCCCAAGCCACAGAGAGGTTAGGCTGGCCTCAACTAGAGCCAGGGCTTTTTCGGCTGTGGCTCCAACCTGGTGGAACGCTCTGTCACAAGAGACAAGGGCCCTGCAGGACTTGACATCTTTCTGCAGGGCCTGCAAGACAGAGCTGTTCCACCTGGCCTTAGTTCAGGGCGCAGCCTGACTCCCTCCTTTGGCAATCTTTACAAAACTTTAGTTTATGGTTGCCATCAATTTTGATTTTAATTCATTTTTATAATGTTTTATAATGTTGTACTGTTTTAGTGTTGTTAGCCGCCCTGAGCCCGGCTTTGGCTGGGGAGGGCGGGATATAAATAAAATTTATTATTATTATTATTATTATTGACAATAATTTCCGATCAAACCCACAACCCTCTGCATCTCTGGCCATTTCCTCTACTGTCCATTTCTCTCTACTTGACAAGTCACGTACACAGCCCAGTTGCCAGTTGCTGCATCAGGCATCCTGGGTCATAAAGATGATAGTTAGCTTTAATATAGTTTAATCTTTAGATAGCTCTTAAGGCCAGGAAGAGAGTTCAGGAAGAAAGTTCAAAAGGAGATGGTAAATGCTGTTTATTGCTGTTTATGACCTCCGGAGTTTACTAAAAGCATTTACTCTCAGATTGTGTATGCATGCTCAAGTAGGAAATTAGCTCTTTGTAGTTTTAAATTTAACTTTGTCCCCACGTGGTTTTTTTTTTTAAATGATCAGAGGAAATCTGATTGGTTCTTACGAACACTGTGTAAAAAGTTCTTTTGTGAATAAAATGACCTGGGCCAGAGGGTGGACAGGAATTATTAATATACGCACTCCTCCCGGAGTCTTGCTGGTTCAAGCCTATGTGTGTATTTTATCAGAGTTCAGTCCTTCCTTTGCTTTGGGAATGCCACACCCTGTTGAGAATCATCTAGTCCAACCCACTGCAGGAATATGCACCTGTCCCATCCTTTTCACATTTGCTCTCAGCCCTCATTCGCCCTCTTCCTGCTATTTAAATTTACATATCTCCCTCTCCCCCACCCCCCATGGTTGCCTCGCATGCTAGTCCTACTCAGAGTAGACTCACTGAAATGAATTAAAAATTCAAACATTAATTTCAAAGGGTCTGCCCTAAGTAGGATTTAGTTGGATGTAGCCTGTTATTATGGCCAAAGTATCTTACCCAAAAAGATCTGCACAAACCAATTTCATAGAATCATAGAATCATAGAGTTGGAAGAGACCACAAGGGCCATCGAGTCCAACCCCCTGCCAAGCAGGAAACACCATCAGAGCACTCCTGACATATGGTTGTCAAGCCTCTGCTTAAAGACCTCCAAAGAAGGAGACTGCACCACACTCCTTGGCAGCAAATTCCACTGTCAAACAGCTCTTACTGTCAGGAAGTTCTTCCTAATGTTTAGGTGGAATCTTCTTTCTTGTAGTTTGGATCCATTGCTCCGTGTCCGCTTCTCTGGAGCAGCAGAAAACAACCTTTCTCCCTCCTCTATGTGAAATCCTTTTATATATTTGAACATGGCTATCATATCCCCCCTTAACCTCCTCTTCTCCAGGCTAAACATGCCCAGCTCCCTTAGCCGTTCCTCATAAGCCATCGTTTCTAGGCCTTTGACCATTTTGGTTGCCCTCCACTGGACCCGTTCCAGTTTGTCAGTGTCCTTCTTGAACTGTGGTGCCCAGAACTGGACACAGTACTCCAGGTGAGGTCTGACCAGAGCAGAATACAGTGGCACTATTACTTCCCTTGATCTAGATGCAATACTCTTATTGATGCAGCCCAGAATTGCATTGGCTTTTTTAGCTGCCGCGTCACACTGTTGGCTCATGTCAAGTTTGTGGTCAACCAAGACTCCTAGATCCTTTTCACATGTACTGCTCTCAAGCCAGGTGCCACCCATCTTGTATTTGTGCCTCTCATTTTTTTTTGCCCAAGTGCAATACTTTACATTTCTCCCTGTTAAAATTCATCTTCTTTGTTTTGGCCCAGTTCTCTAATCTGTCAAGATCGTTTTGAAGTGTGATCCTGTCCTCTGGGGTGTTAGCTACCCCTCCCAGTTTGGTGTCATCTGCAAATTTGATCAGGATGCCCTTGAGTCCATCATCCAAGTCATTGATAAAGATGTTGAATAAGACCGGGCCCAAGACAGAACCCCACTAGTCACTCTTCTCCAGGATGAAGAGGAACCATTGATGAGCACCCTTTGGGTTTGGTCAGTCAGCCAGTTACAAATCCACTGAGTGGTAGCATAGTCAAGACCGCATTTTACCAGCTTCTTTACAAGAATATCATGGGGCACCTTGTCAAATGCCTTGCTGAAATCAAGGTAGGCTACATCCACTGCATTTCTTTCATCTACCAGGCTTGTAATTCTGTCAAAAAACGAGATCAGGTTAGTCTGACATGACTTATTTTTCAGAAATCCATGCTGACTATTGGTGATCACAGCATTCCTTTCTAGGTGCTCACAGACTGTTTGCTTAATGATCTGCTCCAGAATCTTCCCTGGTATTGATGTCAGACTGACTGGGCGGTAATTATTTGGGTCCTCTCTTTCCCCCTTTTTGAAAATAGGGACAACATTTGCCCTCCTCCAGTCTGTCGGGACTTCGCCTGTTCTCCAGGAATTCTCAAAGATGACTGCCAGTGGTTCTGAGATCACATCTGCCAGTTCTTTTAATACTCTTGGATGCAGTTCATCTGGCCCTGGAGACATGAATACATCTAGACTAGCCAAGTATTCTTGTACTATCTCCTTAGTTATTCTGGGCTGTGTTGCTTTTAACCTCTCTAGCAAGCCTGAGTTCATTCTGTGCTTTAGCTTTTCTGACTTTGTGTCTACACGTGCTGGCTATTTGTTTGAATTCCTCTTTGGTGGTTTCCCCCCTTTTCCATTTTTCTACACATCCTTTTTTAATCTTAACTCAGTTAAAAGTTCTTTAGATAGCCACCCTGGCTTCTTTAGGCACCTTCCATGTTTCTGTCTCATTGGTATTGCCTGAAGTTGTGCTTTTACTATCTCCCTCTAAACAAACTACCAGCCACCATGAACTCCCTTTCCTTTTAGTATTACTGTCCATGGGATCTCACCTAGCACTTCCCTAAGTTTTATGAAGTCGGCTTTCTTAAAGTCAAGAAATTGAGTCCTAGTATGCTTGGCTGCTCCTTTCCGCTGTATAGTAAACTTCAGAAGAGCATGATCACTCGCGCCTAATGATCCTTCCACTTCTACCCCACTAACCAGGTCATCATCATTGGTTAGGACCAGATCTAAAATGGCTGTTCCTCTTGTTGCTTCTCCCAATTTCTGGACAATGAAGTTGTCTGCAAGGCCAGTGAGGAATCTGTTTGACCTTATGTTCTTGGCTGAGTTTGACATCCAACAAATATCCGGGTAATTGAAGTCCCCCATTACTACTATCTCCCTTCCTTTTGCATGCTTGGCCATCTGTTCCAGGAAGGCATCATCTATGTCCTCCGTTTGGCTTGGGGATCTATAGTAAACTCCCACAATGAGTCAGTTACAGATAGGTAGCCGTGCTGGTCTGCCATAGTCAAAACAAAATAAAAAAATTCCTTCCAGTAGCACCTTAAAGACCAACTAAGTTAGTTCTAGGTATGAGCTTTCGTGTGCATGCACACTTCTTCAGATACACTGAAGAAGTGTGCATGCACACGAAAGCTCATACACTGAAGAAGTGTGCATGCACATGAAAGCTCATACCTAGAACTAACTTAGTTGGTCTTTAAGGTGCTACTGGAAGGAATTTTTTTATTTTGTTTTTCCCACAATGAGGTCACTGTTATTCTTCTCTCCCTTAATTTTGACCCAAATGCTCTCACTTTGGCTTTGAGGTTCTAAATCTTGGATCTCTTCACAGGTATACACATCCCTGACATATAACGCCACTCCTCCTCCTTTCTTGTCTGGTCTGTTTCTCTGAAATAGATTGTATCCCTCCATTATTACATTCCAATCGTGGGACTTATCCCACCAGGTTTCAGTGATGCCTATTATGTCATATTTAGTTTGCTGTACCAAGACACGTGACCCGGAAGTGTCTCCGGACAGCGCTGGCCCCCGGCCTGTTGAGTGAGATGGGCGCACCAACCCCAGAGTCTGTCAAGACTGGCCCGTACGGGCAGGGGTACCTTTACCTTTACCTTACCAAGAGCTCAAGCTCATCTTGTTTATTTCCCATGCTTTGCACATTAGTGTACAGACATTGAAGTCCATTAATCATTCCCCCGTGTCTCTTATTTAAGGATTTTTTCCTCCCACCACTAGGTCTGCGTGCTGTTTGCTCCATTTGGTCTATGACATTTGGATGATCATCTTCATTAATTGATAGACTCCTACCTTCAGGAGCACTGTCTCCCTCCCCCACATTAGTCAGTTTAAAGCCCTCCTGATGAGGTTTCTGAGATTGTTGGCAAAAACATTCCTCCCAACCGTTGTGAGGTGCAGCCCATTGCTTGCCAGAAGTCCATCTTCAAGAAACTGCAGTCCGTGATCTAAGAATCCAAACCGTTCCTGTTTACACCATTTGCGAAGCCAGCTGTTCACTTCCACTATTTTTCCCTCTCTCCCTGGGCCACGTCGTTCAACTGGGAGGACAGATGAGATGACAATTTGTGCATTTAATTGCTTCAATTTCCTGCCCAGAGCCTCGTAGTCTCTTTTCATCTTCTGGAGGCTATTGCTTGCAGTGTCATTGGTTCCCACATGAACCAAGAGGAAGGGGTATTTATCTGAGTGCATTATTCTCAGGGTGGGGGGACTCACAGAAATGACTTCAAAGCAATCCATTACAATGGTGCATGTGGTTTACAGTGCTATATTCAATAAAAAACAAAGGCACTATGATTTACAATTGTAAGAAAAATATTGCATATTACATCCATAGCTGGGCTTTGTAATGCTAATTGGTAGGACACAAAGCAGCAAGAAACATCATAGTTGCATGGTGTTCACCCCAAACAATTGCAAGCTCTTTATAACTTCAAACAATACTGGGAGGGTGGGTGAACACCACAAGCTTCTGAGAGTGAGTGAACTACTATGAGGGGCCCAAGCGGGACCATGGGAAGGAGGTGGTATTTCAGCTGTTTGTGGTCTGAGTCGCTTAGGACTTTAAAAACTAATGTGAGCATCTTGAATTGGATCCAGTAACAAACTGGCAACCAGTGAAGCTGTTTTAAAACACAGGCTGTATGAGATCTATGCAGAACCATAGGCAGAAATCTGGCTGCTGAATGTTGGACAAGAGAAGTTTCTGAGTTGTCTTCAAAGGCAGCCCCACATACAGTGCATTGCAATAATTCATTCTGGAAGCTATGGAGCACAGTGACCAAGTCATCACCGTCCAAAAGGGACCATAGCCAGCATTCCAAGGGCAGATTGCCTCCCCACCTGGACCTGAGACACCTATCTTTTCAGCATTCAGCTTTAATTTATTGGCCTCATCCAGCCCATCACCACCTGCAAGCACTAGTCTAACATCTCAACTGCTTCTCTTCATTCAGATGGAACAGAGAGACAGATCTGGGTGTCGTCTGCATATAGATATGCAACTTCCTGGACTCAGCATTGTGTCTAGATGCCCAGATCTCTGCCGTGGCCAGAAGTGCATTTGCACAGTTAAATCTAGTGCACCAGCTGCACCCATTCCTTGAGATGCCACCAACCCCATCATTCTGCTCGGACACTGAGGTCCAGCTCCAAGGGCCTTCTGGCGGTTTCTTCCCTGTGAGAAGTGAAATTACAGGGAACCAGGCAGAGGGCCTTCTTGGTAGTGGCGCTTGCCCTGTGGAACGCTCTCCCTTCAGATGTCAAGGAGAAAAATGACTATACAATTTTTAGAAAACATCTGAAAGGAGCCCTGTATTGGGAAGTTTTTAATGTTTGATGTTTTATGATGTTTTTATATGTGCTGGAAGATGCCGAGACTGCCTGGGAAAACCCAGCCAGATGGGTGGGGTATCATCATCATTATCATGCACCATCGGATTATACAGCTGGTCCTCAATCGTGACTTAAAACCAATCTTTTATTAGCCAAAATAAATTGACGTAGAATTCCATTTTAGGTTTGCTATCTCTGGATTTCACAAAGAAGTATTTTGATGACAACAGAATAATACCTTTCCATAATCTTCTCAGTAACTCAGTGACATTTTTATTGTGCGTTTCTGGCAAATAACAAAAACCCACATAATTATTATATTTATCAAACTAAAATATCACAGTAGGAGAGAGTCTTTCTGGCAAATCCACTGAAGTTCACGATTGCAGGGTTCAGAGCTGACACTTTGTTTTATTGCAGCACAGTAGTTTCTTTCAGCATAGTCTGGTTCTGGAAATCTGTGGAAGAAAAAGGTACATCTGAATATCAGGACTGAAGTCTGTTACAACTACTTTTCATGTTCTTAATAGAAAGCATGAGTGTTCCCAAAATGTACAATAAGCTGGTTGTATGCATCTGAATCCTCCAAACATGCATGAGTAGCATCAAACTGGAGAGTGTGGAAAAAGTCATGCTGAGCTTGATAGTGGGAGCAGCAGCCCTTTTCCTGCCCCAAGACTTTGGGGCCTGGGAAGAAGGATTGCAGCAGTGGGGGGTGCGCCACCAGGGACTGGGGCATACTTTACACCCCAGGAAATCAAAACAGCAGCAGGACATATGCCCATGCTGCATGAGGGGTCAAGGCACGGAGGGCGCCCTCCTGCGCCACAGTTCAGGGTAGGACAGGGTTGGAGAAGCTGCTGCCCACTCTCCTCCTGCTCTCCGCCGCCACGTCAGAAGTGACCAAGTGGCAGAGCAGCGCTGCCTCCCCCTCACCTGCTCTCCTCCCCTGGGTCAGGCTGCACCAGCCTCAAGCACCATAACCAAGGAGCAGCTCCTTCTAGAGTGCAGCCAGGTTCTGATGAAGAATCCTGCTGTGGGACGACTGTCTGCACCCCCTCTCAAAATTGCGCCTCCATGCTACGCCTCTGAGTGAAATGAAAATGACCTACCAGTTTGCCACCTAGGAAGAATTAGTGAAATGGGGGCAATGGGGCAGATATAGGAACTTGAGAGCAAGAGTTGGCTTTGCTTGTCCATATTTGGACCTCAGCACGTTCCCAACTACATTAAACAAACCCAAACCGGTCTGTTGGCAACCCCAAAATAAATGGGATGGTGGGGGGGGGGGCACCCATCATTAACTGCCAATAACTTGCCAGTTTTCCCTTTCTTCTCTCTTCTCTGATTTTCCTCTTAGGTCAGGCTAATATTTTTGGCCAGTTCTTTTTGACCATTTGTGTGTGTTAGGAGTGAAAGAAAGCCTTGGAAATAGAAACAGGGTGAAGTTTTTTTAAGAATTCCATGGAGAAGGGTGTTGTCACTGGTTATGACATGGAGCACGAGGATTTTCTACTATTCTTTCACTTTGCATTTTTTTTAAAAAAAAAAGTGGGAAGGGTTACATCTCCACTCCCTGCCACTGTGGTTCCATACAGCACTTATAAATAGGGAAAATATTCCATTCACACCCCTAAAGATCTTTCCTTCCCCCCAAGAACCAGTGTTCTGGAGAAAGGGGGGAACTTCAGTTGAGACCATGAGTGGGGAATGAAGCAGCCAGTGAATAAAAATAAAATTTCCTACATGACTTCATCGTATAGAAACTTGCCATCCCAGACCTTTCCCAATTTCTCAAGAGTCAAAATTGTATGATTTTTTGCTTAGATTAAAAACAATAACAACTCACAGACTTTGATCAAACTGGGAGTCTGTAATCCAAGTCCATTTCTTCTTCGATTTTAATAGTGAGAGTCCAATCCAGTATTTTGAATTTTTAGTAATGCTTTCTATGAAATCCTGCATGAGATAATGTGTTTTTTATTAAAAAATATGTTAAATTATTTTCAAGTTGATAACTTCAGAATAAAGCTTACATTAAAGTAAAATAAAGTAGTAAAATGTGAAAGTTGATATTAATTATAATGAAACATTCACCAAGAACAGTAATCAAAGCAGCATTAAGCATTTATAATGCAGGCCTCCCTATTTACACAAGGGTTACGTTGCAAGGAACTGTGCATTTAAGTGAAATTGTGTATATGGGGAACACCATTGAAAAAGCCTCCAAACACGCTTTAAAGCATCCATGGGGAAAAGCCGCTGAAAGGCCGTGTGGAATGGGGGGAAAACAAGGGGAACACCAGCCCCTCCTCTGCCACTGCTCCACCACCAACCTCAACTTCCTAAAGAGTCTTTCTAAATAAAAAGAGGACTTGGGCTACAGTTACAGGGATTTTCTTGCAACGGGTACTTTGGTTCTCATTAGTCAAGCTCCCCAAGGCCTTCTCTAGACACTGATAAACTGGCCGTGGGTGGGAATGGGATGAAGCACTAAACAAGGCCCTACGCTCCACATGCTTCTCAAGTCACCAACCATGATATCATTGCAGAGCTACTAAGCTAGAGTTAAGCTCAGCTGGACTCAGGCTTCCTTCAGAATTAACATGCATTGGAATGCATTGCCTGAAATATGCAATTGTCCCCTTACCAGCTCCTCCTTGTCTTGGATGACCAGCAGTTGAGAATCCCTTGTTGAACAGTCATGTTGGCTCTCATCCCAGGTTTTCATATTTTCTGATGGCCAGTAGCACTTGTCCCTGTGGAGCTGCCATTGTGGAGGGCACACTTTGCAAGTGGAATTATCTGTGGAAGGAAATACATTTAATGATTATGACTGTGTTATGTACTGAGTTGAATAGGATCCAAACTGCAGCAGTCTGATTGGTCCTAGAACAATAGGATCCAAATTGCAGCAGTCTGATTGGTCCTAGAACAATAGGATTCAGAATGCAGCAGTCTGATTGGTCCTAGAACAATGCAGCAGTATGATTGGTTGGCAGGAACCACCCAATCATGCTCCAGATAGAAGTGAATCCACAACCTGATTGGCTTACAGTAGAATTCCAGAATTAGCCAATCATGTGCAGCCCATTGTGTAAATAATGTATATAAAGCAGATACTTTGAGGGGACTTTCATTCATTCCTCCTTACCACTATGAGCTGAATAAAGAGCATGAAATCACTTTGCGACTCTGAGTATATTTCAGACTGGGCCTCCATTTTTGATTGTGAAAAACATAAGTGCTCTGCAATGGTAAAGACCCAATGCCTCTAGGCTGAGTGAAGTTGTCCAGTAAATTGATGGTTTGCAAGGTGCTCTTTGAAATTCCTCAAAGTTGGGGTCCAACAACTTTTTATGTTACTCTTTTTATTTTTATTTTTTTTTAAGTGTACTTACATTTGCCACATTTATTTTGAAGGAGGAAGAGCCCTGATCCAGATCATGCTCTCCATTTCCATCGGGTCTCAGGGCTGGCTTCTCACCCAAAAACATACCCTCTGTTTGAGCCAGAAGGTGCTTTTTAGGGGAGAATGGGGGGAGGCGATGTGAGGAGAATCAGAACTTACAGGGTTAAACAGTTCTGAGTGACGTCTCACATTCTGAGGCGTGGCTATATTCACATAGGGGAGTGTTTCTCTGTGTGTTTTTCTTCTTTCACTTTTGACGGGAAAGCGGAGGGATGGCAGCAAATTCTCCGGGCTGATTTATGTTGTTATGCTACTCATTAAAGGCTATTGGAGATAAGAGAAAAGCCTGCTTTGCAGTCTGATTTATTCCCACACAAAGCAACAGCTTTCCCCACTGCGTAAACTCTGCTAAGAAAGCTAAGGAAGCTGGAAGAAGTTTTTGACCGGCACGGACAGCCAGTGTCGCAGCAAGGAAACGTGCCGGACGCCATTTTGGCCCACAGGCGAGACAATAGCTGTCAGGTGGGGAGATTTTTATGGAAAACAGGCATGCAGCTTGATTCAGATTGGCCCCCTTTAAAGCTTCTTTTATAGTCCTGATCCAATTCAGTCCTCCCTGTACACTCAAAATGCTTTTGGGTATAAAAAGATACAGAGATCTCTCACATCATGCCATCGCAAATCAAGTTTATTACTTGCCTAGTTTTTGCATCTGAATGAGTTCAGAGAGAGGAAACTGGTGCCCTCTAGAGGACAAAGATGGAGATGGAGTTTACAAGACAAACTGCAGCCTTACATGTCCAAGTTGGTCTCCACAGTCTGTCTCATGGTAGCTCCGTGGTAACAATACTGTGGTGAGGTTGGGGTTTTTTTTTGGGGGGGGGGGCTGTCAGTCTCCATTATACCTGAGTCCCTAATAATTCCTGGTGCCCTGGATCCAGAAAAGGTTAAAATCTAATGGAGGATTCCATATTAACTATTCCATATTAATAGCCTTAAATGCTGTCCTTGGTATAACAAAGGAAGTGGCTTTGTGCCAGAGGGCAAATGTGTGGGTCTCCCTTCCCTCACCTGGCTCTTAGTGAGAAAGGCAATGGCCGGAGTTGAGTGTGAAGTTAGCTCTAGAATGAAACCACTGATGCTTGATAATTCAGGACCATAGGGAGCGGCCCTATTCTTAGGGAGATCATTGGGTTCCTCTAGCTCAAATTTTGTCTACACTGACCAGCAGCAGTTTGAGACACCAGGTATGGAATCTGGGACTCTACCACCAAGCTATGAGAACACCACCTGGAGTCATGTGTCCAATTCTAGGTGCCACAATTTAAGAAGGATTTTGACAAGCTGGAATGTGTGCTGCCACATGGGAGATGGAGCAAGCCTGTTTTTTTCCTGCTCAGTAGGGTTGGACCTGAAACCATGGATTCAAGTTACAAGGAAAGAGACTCTGACTAAATATCTGGAAAAACAACAGTAGAAACTGTTTGACAGTGGAACGGTCTCCCCTGGGAGGTTGTGGACTCCCCTGGGAGGTTTATAAGCAGAGGCTGGATGGCCATCTGCTATGGATGCTTTAGCTGAGATTCCTGCATTGCAAGGAGACTGTTGGGGTTCCCCCCAGCTCTACAATTCTATAAGTCTATGATTCACCCACAATGAATGAGGTTCTTTGCAGAAGCTTTTATGCCTCAAAACAACATAGATGTGAACTGAAAGCAAGTTCTTACATACAATTGCTATGCTTAAAAGAGACAGCAGTACATTATATCAATTCTACCTGAGGACCTATTCTGATTTTGATTGCAGAAGTTGAGTCTTAGGAAAGCCTGAAACTTGTCTGTTGAGGCATTGCATCCACCATTGTTCAGCACATTTTTTTCCTTTTCAGGTTCCAGCTGCAAAGCTGCCCCCACAAAACAAATAAAGTCATTAAAATGAATGGACATAATGTTAAGGCACAAATTCAAATTATGGGGGCCAAGGAATGGGGAGAAGAAGATGGATAGGATAAGATAATGAAGGCAAGCTGCAAAAGAAACCAGGATACTTGTATATTTACTCATTGTGCAGAGAAGGGAATTTGGGAGAAACATTATCATGCTGGGATGTAAGTAAACACACCTGCCCAAATTCCTCCTATGCAAACATTAGGGAGTCCCTGCTTTCTTTAGACAAAAATGTGGCAATGGGATTTCTATCGGCATTTTTAAGGACAGAAAGATTTTGAAGCTATTTGCTTTCAAAACAAAATACATGGTTGCGATTCTCCTATTCCTCCCAAAACCACAAAACCAGGAAGCATCCAAGAATGAGGTAAAAAAAAAAAACCTCACAAATGCCAGGAAAAAGGAAGAGTCCTTTGCAATTTAAGCATACTGCAAAAAAAAAATAACCTGTCGTTCTTGGAATCTGAGATATTTCTCTTTTTTGCACTGTATTCCCCCAAGCACTGAGAAGATCGAAAGGTTCAGTGCTTCCCTAATTTCAGCTTCCTTTGGAAGAAGGTGTCTTCAGGCTTACAGCGTTTTTGTAACAGTTGCATTTATTTACAAATATCTGCCAAAATCTTTATCTGGGCTGCATCTTGGCCTAACACAGACACCAGCTCCCTTCTTCTGATATTCACCAGCAAACCATTACAGTATCAACATAATCGGGAAGAACAGCTTGTTATTCAGGCCTCAGATACCCATTTTTACCTCAGCTTTTTACCTCAGCTTTTGCCTCACACCTCCCTCCCTCGCTGACTTTCCCAACTGGCATTACTTCTCCTCACCTTTCAGTCTACTCCCAACTGACTACCAATCGGAATACATTGCTTCACTGACATAGTTTAAAATGAATTTACCTGGTCCAAGTCTTGTCTAAAAACATTAAAAAAGGCAACACATGTACTTCTGTAAACTAATAAAATGTTTAATAATAAGCAGTGCTTATATTTCACCACCATTTCATAGCTCAAATCAGGGAAAATAAATACATTAAAGGGACAAAAGTACAAAGATTCACAAAATGTTTAGGGGTATTGTAATGGTTATATGGGGTTGCTTGTGCGTAAGTTGCCGCCACTTCTGGCTAGGTTGCCTGGTTAAACCTTTTCCTGGCTGGACAGCCCTTCACTTCGTGGCTGTTTCAGTCGCTAGCAGAATCCGTCAGTGGGCGTTTCTTGAACTTCTTCCAGCAAAGACGTTCTTTGACGCCAAGTCTACGCCTACTTTCCCTGCGTGGATGTCTTCTGTGCAGTGAGGGTGTGGGCAGCGGAGGACCTGTGCTCTCCCCGCTGGTCTCCGGCGAGGAGTCCTGGAGCCCCCTCGCCGATTCCCCCATCTGCCCCCCTTCACTCATGGTGTTACGCTGATTTCCTTCCCCAGCCGATGAGCTCCCTCTCTCCCTGCTGGGCCCTTCTCCGGCATCTCTTGGGAGCCTTGCCTCCACCTCTGGCTCCCAGTTTCCTGACAGGTGTGCGTACCCCTGCATCCCCTCAGAAAAAAGGACTGATAATAAGTATTTTTTAAAAAAATCAAAAGTACGATAATCTCTCTGTCTCCTTTCAGAAGCTGTTACCAAGCAGCAGGGGTGGCCCATGCATGAGGTGAGGTGAAGCCATTTGCTTCAGGTGATGGATCTGTCCCCTACCCCATCCCCACCTTTGTGTTGCTGCCAGCCCTGAGGGGCTTCACCCTCACTCCTGCCACTGCACCCTCACCACTGCACTCCTGCAGCACGGGTGCAGCCACAGTTGAGGGTACAGTTGCGGTGATGGGGCTGAGGCGGGGACCCGGATCCGTGGGGGTGAGGCATTTTGCCTCTATTGGCAAGATGTTTTCAGCTGGCCCTGCCAAGCGGCAAATGCTAAACAGGCCTGCAACGGTAAACAGCACCATGCCTCATGTTATGTACTGAAGTTCTCACCCTGGGCCAGCAGGGGGATACTGTAGATAGTTATGCAAATGAAGGATCGAAAAGTGACGTTCAGTGATTGGATAGTTTTGTATGCAAATGAAGGATCGAAAAGTGACGTTCAGTGCTTGGATAGTTTTAGAAAATGGCAACAGTTACATTGTTCTGGAGCTTTATATAAGCAGGCTGGCTGAGCTCCTCAGTTTAGTTCTGTTCCAGCTTACAAAATAAAGAGCTGCTTTGGAGAAATTGCTGTGTCGTCTGCTATGTCAACCCACAACTTAACACCTCAAATTTTGACAGTTGCTGCACTTTGATATCACCGAAATATTGTTCGTAGCACCAAACAGAGACACAGAGAGACAGCATACTTCCATGGGTAGGTGGGTGGGTGTTTAAGGGTTATTAACAAAGAAAGAGCTGGAAACAAGGAGACATAGCCCAGATCAAAACGGGGAATTGGAAATCAGTATCAACACAAAAGAGCTATTTCAAACCGTTTTACAAAGCCTAATGCACACATGTGGGGACTACAGTGACTCAATCTGAAGAAAACTGAGGATTCACACCCAATTTAGAGTAAAATGTGGATGAGCCCTGAGGTGGGGGAAATGTCATTCCCCCAGCAAGGATCCTGTTACCCCAACGGTTGCTGATAGCAGACCCTCCAATTCACTCTGCAGTGGTACCTCGGGTTACAAACACCTCGGGTCACAAACACTTCGGGTTACAGACTCAGCTAACCCAGAAATAGTACCTCGGGTTAAGAACTTTACCTCAGGATGAGAACAGAAACCATGTGACGGCAGTAGGAGGCCCCATTAGCTAAAGTGGTACCTCAGGTTAAGAACGGTTTCAGGTTAAGAACGGACCTCCGGAACAAATTAAGTTCTTAACCAGAGGTACCACTGTATTTCCCAGGGACAGTGCAAGATTTACAGAAGCCATCCCTGTTTCTGATTTGATCCTGGAATGTCCCACTTTTCCTTAGGACGTCTCTATTTTCATCGGAGAAATGTTGGAGGGTGTGGAGTTATTTCACCCAACAAGCCAAGGAGATAAGTAATTATACAACCTTTGGAAGACATCCAAAGGCATCCCTGTATGGGGAAGTTTCTCGAAGTTTAATGTTTTATTATGTTTTTATATATGTCGGTAGCTGCCCAGAGTGGCTGGGGCAACCCAGTCAGATGGGAGGGGTATAAATAATAAAATTAAGATGATGGTGGTGATAATGATGATGATGGAATATCATGTCCCTATTTTCATTGGGAAAATGGCGGAGGGCATGTGATAGCATACCCTCCAACATTCCTCAGATGACAATGGGGACATTTCTCACTCCCTTGGCACCTCAGATCTGCCAGAGCCTCTCCTCCTCCACACCTGCTCCTCAGCAGCCTCTATGAGCTGCCCAAGGGAGGAGGCACACTGGTTCCCCTATATAAATATAGAGCTGCTCAGAACATTTCCTTGAATTAAATATTTCCTTGAATTAATGGTTAATACACCGGGAGCAGGATTTTGAAACATCTACAGTTGTGGTTCCCAACCACACACACCACACAGGGGGGCAATTTGATTTTTAAGGGGGGCAATTTGAGAATAAGGTATTAACAGTTAATGGCCTTTTAGGCTTCATTCACCTGAATAGGAGTTCACTCTTTGAATAATAAGAATTATATGTCACCGGGGGGGGGGGTCGGTGTCAGGATTTTAGAGATCGTTAGGTGTGGCATGGCCAAAAAAAGGTTGGGAACCACTGATCTATAACAATTTAGAATTTAAATCTGCATTTTGCAAATTTTGCTAACCCAAGTGAAAACCACTATTTTTTCACAATACCCTTGAGTAGAAACAACTCATAATCTTCCCATTGTTTAATTGCTGAGCCTTGAAAAATGGATTTTGGACTCCAAATAAAATTAAACATTGTGCCCCACTAATGATTTTCAATATTCATTCACTTTTCAATGATTTCCCAAAATGTTTCCAGCCGGCCTGGTTAAATACCATATGTGGCAAACGTCTTAAATTTTTTTAAAAAAATCATTATGATTCGTTTCTCATTCGTGCATAAAAATTGGTCAGATTTTCAAAAGAGAATTAGAATGTGTGCATAAGGCTTTGAATCTCTCACCTCATGTGGTTAGTTAAGCCCACCACGGACAGACAGTTCAAGGCTACTTGAAAATGTAATGGTTTTATCGGAGTCAGTTACAGTCTACATCGACTTCCTGTCAGAGCTCAGAAACTAGCATACCAAGAAGTCTATGCCTTCCTTTAATCAGGAAGATGATTTCTAACCAACTTCTTGGAAACCATCTTAAAGCAGAAAACAAATGTGCAATTTCTGATGTATGAGGAGGGGTCCCATTCTGAAGGTCAAAAAATGCTGTGCCCTTTTCATAATAAAAACATTAGGAACGAGAGACTGGTTGTTGCTTTTAC
The DNA here is from genome assembly GCF_964106915.1 of Podarcis gaigeae. Taxonomy (NCBI): domain Eukaryota; kingdom Metazoa; phylum Chordata; class Lepidosauria; order Squamata; family Lacertidae; genus Podarcis; species Podarcis gaigeae. Next base: position 111,533,344 of record NC_139679.1, read on the forward strand.
TACTACTGCTACTACTACTACTACTACTAATAATAATAATAATAATTTAATTTAATAATAATTTATTACTTATATCCCGCCCATCTGGTCGGGTCTCCCCAGTCACTCTGGACGGCTTCCAACAATAAAACATCAAACATTAAAAATGTCCCTAAACAGGGCTGCCTTCAGATGTCAGATAGTTCTTTATTTCCTTGACATCTGATCGGAGGGCATTCCACAGGGTGGGCGCCACTACCGAGAAGGCCTCTGCCTGGTCCCTGTAACCTCACTTCTCGCAGCGAGGGAACCGCCAGAAGGCCCTCAAGGGCTGGACCTTGGTGTCTGGGCTGGATGATGGGGGTGGAGACGCTCCTTTGGGTATACTGGGCTGAGGCCGTTTAGGGCTTTAAAGGTCAGCACCTTTGTGCTTGGAAACACACTGGGAGCCAATGTAGGTCTTTCAGGACCGTGTTATGTGGTCTCGGCGGCCACTCCCAGTCACCAGTCTAGCTGCCACATTCTGGATTAATTGTAGTTTCCAAGTCACCTTCAAAGGTGACGTAGAGCGCATTGTAGTAGTCCAAGCCGGAGATAACTAGAGAATTCTTTCCCCCAATATGTTTCTCCCCCCCCCCCAAAGGCATAGCTACTTATAAATATACTTTCATACTCACCCAAGACTATCACAGCTATCATGAGGATGACATTCCCAATGCATGCTGCCCACAGAGCGATCTGGATCCAACGGGAATGCTGGGGAGCAGCTATAAAGAGTGACGACTAATTTACAAAATTGAAGGATGTGTTTATGCAGTCTTAAGTGAGCTTGCCTCCAACCGATTGCAGATACAGGAAAAATGCAGTGATATGATATGTGGGGAAGCCAATCTTCCCACCCAAAAGCAATGTTACCCATACCACGCATTCACCCATATGAATTTATTACCACACCAATATGCCAAATAGTCACCAAATGTGCTGCTCTATAGATGTAAGGAGAAATATTAGCAGCACAATTCACAAATTCACAGACATTTTCAAATCTGTGGGGAGAGGAGGCGAATGATCAATTACTGGGCCACATAGTGGATTTAAAAAGCAAAACAAAAACCTTCCATATTCTGGCATCACATTTTGGGCCTAAACAATGATGATGATGATGATGATGATAATGATGATGATGATTTACTAAAGAAACAGCCACTGAATCAAAAACTGAATTTTGATCACTAAATCCAATTTCTGGAGGAGGAGTTGTACAGATCACTGTGCTATACTTATTGCTTTTCTTTTTAAAAATAAGAACACCCCATTTTTATTTGTTCTGATTTATTTTATTTCATTAGTGCTTATTCGACAGAAAGCCTCTAAGCAGTTCACAAAAACGATCTAAAATATTCATTAAAATACCAGTAAAAGCAAGCATTAAAACACATCCTTTTGAATCAAAATATAAATAAAACAAGCAAATTTAAAACAATTATATGGCTTGAACTTACACGACAAAACTACAAGCCGAAATAAAAAAGTTTTTAGCAGATGCCGAAAACAAGACATTGAAGGGGCCATAGACTGCCTTAATCTAAAGCATTTAGATGGTATGAGCTCCAAACACTGCTTGTGCGCTGAATTCCAAGTGAGATAATTTTGTCAGCATAGGTTGATCTATGTTAATAAGCAGATACGTGTGGAATTCTCTCGTTTTCCAAGGCAGTTACTAACAAAGATTGACATTTCACTTGCACACACCCCCAGCCTTTGCACATCATTCATCCTTCCCTCTATCCCACAAAAATACAGCTGCATGCATTGCTACTTCAACCGAAGGCGCAGTTCATGTACACCCTTCAGTTTCTGTGGGTTGCATTGAATGCTATTCCTACTCAAAGCAGACCAGTTCATGTTTATGGAAGTTAAGGGACATAACTAATTTAGGATACCTGAAGAAGTGTGCATGCACACGAAAGCTCATACCAAGAACAAACTTAGTTGGTTTCTAAGGTGCTACTAGACAAGTTTTTTATTTTTATATATATTTCTACTGCGTCACACCAACACGGCTACCTACCTGAATCTAATTAAGGTTTGTTGATTTCAATGAATTTGCCCTAAAGCAGAACTTAGGGCAACTTTTCATTGCTTAGATGCAACCTTTCGTACAGGATTCTATTTCTCCCATATGCCGGGGCAATTTTCCCGCACACTTGCACCAACTATTTTGCGTGATCGCAGCCGTAAAAAAATGGCACAGAAACATGGGGGTCCAAGCAGAGCCCAAATGACCATCCTGGTGAAAGTTCCAAGTGCCTACTTTCTAGTCCCATGTCCCAAAGACAACCACCAATGTTTAAAAGCAATCAGGTGACACTAGCACTCACCAGGTTGTTGAGATGGGCTGTGCTGGCTTGAAGAGCCTGTCTGAGAAGCGAACTTTATATCAGCATAAAGTATGTCTTCAGCCATCCTGGAAGCGGTGCATGAGTCCGCTAAGCTCTCCGTAACAAGGGGAAATGTCTGCAAGCAGTGGTGTGCAAACCAGCCTGACCAAGGCAATCCAAGATCAGGAAGTGTTAATCACACCTCTTTGAATGCGGGGCTGACATTTTTTTCATTTAAGTTTTCAGAGGGCAACCCGAGTCTTGTGCAGCTAGAATCACCAAGAGGAACAAGCACGAGCAGGGAGGAGGTGGATCTGGATTTCCTGGCAGGGCTTTAGATAGATCTCCAAGGGATCCTGTCTCCCAACTGTTTGACGAGAACAGCAGCAAAAAAGGGATGTGTGTGTGCACGTGCGTGCTTTCTAAAAATCAGGCTCTGTGGTGAAAAATGTGGGAGAAAAAACAGAAATTGTTTTTGTATGTGGAAGGACTTGAAGCTTAATTCTAGTGCTGAAAGCCCATTCCTGAGTGAAGCATCTTCTTAGAGCAGGGGCCACCAGAATGGGGGTGCCCCCTTTCCCCCTGGTGGCCACAAAGCCTCTAAGCCCCACCATCACCACCAATCACTACCTTCTTGGACATAAGGTGATGAGGGTGGCTTTTTCTTCAGCCCTCTGTGCTTTTCAAGGCTCAGATTACTTCTACTGGGTTCAGCTTTTACCCAGATTCCTTGGAAAAGCAAAGTAAAGTGGTACCTTGGTTCTCAAACTTAATCCGTTCCGGAAGTCCATTCCAAAACCAAAGTGTTCCAAAACCAAGGTGCGCTTTCCCATAGAAAGTAATGCAAAATTCAGTATAAATACAGCTGATAGCTACTGTGGTCTAAAAGACTGATTAATAACCAATTGAGCCATAAATGCTGGCTTGCCGAATAAAAATAGGGGAAATGGTTAAAGTAATTAAAAGCAATATTTTGCAAAAGAAAAAAAACAGCAGGAAATATGCAAGGGTATAAATAATAAATTATTATAAAAAAATTATTATTATTATAACTTACATATAGTCATTATTTACGTGTTAATAACAGACTTAAGGGGACGTGGGTGGCGCTGTGGGTTAAACCACAGAGCCTAGGACTTGCCGATCAGAAGGTTGGTGGTTCGAATCCCTGCGACAGGGTGAGCTCCCATTGCTCGGTCCCTGATCCTGCCAACCTAGCAGTTCGAAAGCATGTTGAAGTGCAAGTAGATAAATAGGTACCGCTCCGACGGGAAGGTAAATGGCGTTTCCGTGCGCTGATCTGGTTCGCCAGAAGCAACTTAGTCATGTTGGCCACATGACCCGGAAGTTGTACGCCGGCTCCCTTGGCCAGTAAAGCGAGATGAGCACCGCAACCCGAGTCGTTCACGACTGGACTTAACTGTCAGGGGTCCCTTTACCTTTACCTAACAGACTTAAGATAATTATTTATATGAGCATCTTGGCATAATTATATTAACATTTTAGATTGTTTATTTATGTACTTAATTTATATCCCATTCTTCCTCCCAAAGGAGCCAAGGAGACCTAAACTTTGTAATTTCTTGAACTTTTTCTTATTTTAAAAATTCAAATAAAGGGGGGGGGATATGCTCCTTAGCAGAAAGCTAAACATGAAATGGAAACCTGTGTGATAAACACCTTGACCACGAAATATGCAAAATCAGTGGAGATGCTGTTTGCAGTGGAACAAATGAGTCAGAAACCTTTGGTGGACAGGCAGAAAGGCCATAGGCCACAGTGGTTAGCACATATTAACCGTGAAATAGACAAGCCCTGTTGTTAATACTGGAGACAGCTTCTTCTACATAATGGTCTTGTTGCGGGAGGATGTGGTTGTAGGTGGAGGAAGAAGAAGGTGTTGATTGCTTTAGATTTGCAGCAAGAACCCTGCAGGCAAGAACTTAATTCGTTCCGGAGGTCCGTTCTTAACCTGAATCTGTTCTTAACCTGAGGTACCACTTCAGCTAATGGGGCCTCCTGCTAGCGGAATCTGTAACCTGAAGCGTCTGTAACCCAAGGTACCACTGTATCCCATTCTTCAGAAACTAGCAAAAAGTAGGGAAATAAAAGCTACTAAAAAGAAAAACCCTCTTTTCCGTGTATAACGCCCCCCCCCCCGTGTATAAGACGCCCCCTATTGTGGGGGACTCAAAATAAAGAAAATGCCTTGCCCCACCCTCCAGTCTCTGCTTCTCAATTTGTATTATTTTATGCCCTGTGGCTTGCCGTTGTTTTATTGATTGTAGTTTTGAAATTATTTATTGTGATTGCTAAGAGTAGTTTTCTGTTTAATTTTTATATGCTGATATTTAATATTATTCTATGCTATTCTAATGATTGTTGAATGTTACTTTATTTGATGTGGGTTGCTTATTTTAAAGTTATGTTTTAGTATCACATTTTTGTATTGCATTAGATTGTTATAAGGTGTACATTCTTTGTTTCTTCAGCCTGTAAACCGCCTTGGGTATTGTAAGATAGAAAGATGGTATACAAATTAAAAGTGATGATGATGATGATGATGATGATGATGATGAAAATGGGGGGAGATTGCCCAGAGTTGTTGAGCAAAATATTGTGGAGAAAGAGAGCTTGCCAAATATCTTCCAAGCGGTTGCAGAGAGCGGGGGATTCCAAACCAAGCAACCAACTTCGCTTCCGTTCTGTTCCTGGGTTGCTTGGAGAGTCGTCTCTGTGAAGTTAAAGAGGCCTCTGATTGGGCTTTACGTTTTTGGGAGTCCACCCGGGTAACCCAGTGTTTTAGGGACGAAGTTAATCCAGCCACTTAACTATTGGGGATTAGTCAAGAGTCCTAAACAACCTTTTAACCTTTGCTTAATGCCAACACATAAAACCAGAGATTTTTTTTTTCCTGTGTGGTGGTGCTGCCACCTTTTTTATTATTAAACAAAGCAACAACAACAACAAATATTCTTAGCAGAGTTCAATGAAATGTGTCAGATAGTTAAAGAAATGTAACACAATTTTGCACTTTTTAAAAACAACCACTTGCAACAAGATGGGTTTTTAATCACTGAGGCAAGAATCAAGAGGTGGCAGTTGGTCCCTGTTAACTGACATTCTTAACGGAACATAACAGAATAGATACTGAAGGGAGGGGTGTTTTTCTTACACATATGACCCCTCTCATGAGTTATTTCAAGAAGGGGTGTGTGGGCATCACACTAATCTGGGCATCACACTACCTTAAGGCAAACGAGTTAGACCTGAGCAACATTAAGGCAAAAAATATATAAACATATTAAAACACAGAATAAAAGCATTTAATCATTGTGTCCAGGAGAAAACAAAAGTTTTTGCCCAGCAACAAGTGAGAGTCCTTAGGGAAGGTATTCCACAGACAGGGAACTACTGCAGAAAATTAGTTATGTAGTGTGTGTGTATAAGAGATAAGGAATGGCCTTGCCTACTTTTGACTTTGGTTCTGCTCACTTCTGGTTTGGAATCATTGCCAAGACTGAAAAAAACAACAACAACCCCACATTCACCTAATTCTATAAACATCTTTACACAGCAGTTTTTAACATTCATATTAGAGAGTTTTTTGGTCCCCACGTATTAATGACCTGCCCCTAATCCTTAAAGTCACAACTTGAGACCAGCACTGGCAAGTTCAAACCACAAGATGGCAACTGTTCTTTGAAGCAATGGACAAAAAAGGGAAACATCTTTCTATCACTAGCTTGGAGTAATGTTCCCTCTGCAAGAAAGTGGTAAGGCCTGAAGGTGCTTACTTGGAAAGTAAATAGCACTGCGATAAGGAATGTGAAAAGTCAAACGGAGGTGAAGGGAATAAATAAGACCCTCTTGCATTCAGCTAGATAGATCCAGCAAGCATGTTTGGATCCTTGGCCAAGCGTCCACACAGCCTCAAATCGCTGGGTGTCCTGCTCACAGTTTATTCCTCAGACAAGATGGAGGGCAGCTTCTCAGCTGGTGATTGGCTTAGGAACTGTGCCTTTCAGGCCTCAATTCATCCATACAATAAGCTTCAGGTGCTTTGGACTACAACTCCCATAATCCCATGCCACCGGTCGTGCTGGCAGAGGCTGCTGGGAGTCCAACAGCCCATGGCTGATATGGCAATGGTAGTCTGAGGCCATCTTGTGAGTTTATGGCATAGGTGAGGTTCAAACACGGTGACAAGACTGTTGACGCTATTCTTGATAAATCTCTTACAGGCAGATAACAAAATGGAGCATTATATCTGGAACTAGCTGCAGAAAGAGTGGTTCTACCAGTGAGACTCTAAAGAGCCAGTAGTGCTCGCCTTACACAAATGAGGATCACAAGTTTTGTTTCCTCTTGGCGCAAGCATCCGCCAGGCTGCAGACAAAGTTCTTCACCACAGCGCACTTGGTGCTGCTGACCCCAAGGTCATTTATGTAAGCACAAAAGCCTTCTCCTCGCACTGTAAATCTGAAAAAGACAACAACAACAAGAAGCAGGTATTGTTCTCTCCATTAAAGCAACATCTGCAGGGCTGGAGTTAAACATGACAGCAAATATATGTTAATTTATTCAACTTACTAGTTGCTTATCACTCAAAGGTCTCCAAGCGACGCTAAAGAAAAATATATACACGTACATTATACCACAGGAGGGTGGGAGGATCATATAATATGTCAATATTTCACATAACTAACAACTTATGGGGAGGAAACAGGACACTGGCTGCATAAACAGCAGCAGGAAATATTAGCAAAACTCTATCCAATAACCAAAGCAATACTCTCACCTACTAATCATCATTTAAACAAAACCTCATCCCCGCTCCCAAGTCCACATACAGTAGTGCCCCACAAGACGAATGCCTCGCAAGACAAAAAACTCGCTAGATGAAAGGTTTTTTCGTCCGCGATTTGCCTCGCAAGACGAATTCCCCTATGGGCTTGCTTCGCAAGAGGAAATCTCCGGGGACCTCTTTTAAATGCTAGCGGTGGGGAGCAAAGCCTTCTCCCCCCCCCTCCGGCCTTCAGAAGTGGTCCAGGAAGGCCGGCTGGGGCCGAAAGGCTTTGCTCCCCACCGCCAGCATTTTAAAAGCAGTCCGGGATAGCAGGGAAGCGCTTCCCGCTATCCTGGATGGCTTTTGAAGGCAGGCGGGGGGGGGGAGTAAAGACTTTCGCCCCCCACCGGCCTTCAGAAGAGGTCCTGGACCTCTTCTGAAGGCGGGCGGGGGCAAAAGTCTTTGTCCCCCCTGCCTGCCTTCCGGGAGAGCGGAGAAACGCAGCGCTTTCTCCGCTTTCCCGGACGGCTTCTGAAGGCAGGCGGTGGGGGGGAGCAAAGACTTTTGCCCCCTGCCCGCCTTCAGAAGAGGTCCTGGACCTCTTCTGAAGGCGAGCGGGGGCAAAAGTCTTTGTCCCCCCTGCCTGCCTTCCCGGGAGAGCAGAGAAACGCAGCGCTGCGTTTCTCCGCTCACCCGGAAGGCAGGCAGGGGGGAGCAAAGACTTTTGCCCCCGCCCGCCTTCAGAAGAGGTCCAGGACCTCTTCTGAAGGCCGGTGGGGGGCGAAAGTCTTTGTCCCCCCTGCCTGCCTTCCCGGAGGCTTTTAAATCGCCCCGGGACAGCGCTGTCCCGGGGCGATTTTAAAATGCTGGCGGGCAGCAGCGCTGCCGCCCGCCAGCATTTTAAGATCACCCCTGACAGCGGAGAAGTCCTCCGCTGTCGCGGGGTTTTTAAAATGCTGGTGGGCTGCAGCGCTGCTGCCCGCGAAGCCTTCGCTGCCGCCCACCAGCATTTTAAAAACCCCGCGACAGCGGAGGACTTCTCCGCTGTCTGGGGTGATCTTAAAATGCTGGCGGGCGGCAGCGCTGCTGCCCGCGAAGCCTTCGCTGCCGCCCACCAGCATTTTAAAAACCCCGCGACAGCGGAGGACTTCTCCCCTGTATGGGGTGATCTTAAAATGCTGGCGGGCGGCAGCACTGCTGCCCGCCAGCATTTTAAAATCGCCCCGGGAAGTCTCTGCTGTCCCGGGGGCTTTAAAAATGCTGGGGGATGGCAGCGAAGCATTCGCTGCCGCCCGCCAGCATTTTAAGACCGCCCCGGGACAGCGGAAAAGTCTCCGCTGTCCCGGGAAGGCAGGCGGGGGGGGGAGCAAAGACTTTCGCTCCCCACCGGCCTTCAGAAGAGGTCGGGGGACAGACTGTCCCCGGACCTGGTCTGAAGGCGGTTTCCATAGGAACGCATTAATTGATTTTTAATGCATTCCTATGGGAAACCGTGCTTCGCAAGACGAAAAACTCGCAAGACGAAAAGACTTGCGGAACGAATTAATTTCGTCTTGCGAGGCACCACTGTATTCCCTATTCCTACATGGTATTTCAGAATAAAAAGATGTCTCCAGCTACAGCTCCACACAGTGAATTGTGGGTACTGTATATAAGCTCTGGAAACTAATGCAAAAGACAACTTTTACAATCCAAACACAAAGCAGGCACGTATTCGCAGGTAAAGAGGGGGTGGAAATCACTCACTGGTTTCCAAACTCTGTCCCATTGGGCCATTTCCAGGGCTGACCTGCTTCTCTTGAAAGACCAATCCAATGATGAGAGGGACGAGTAAAATTCCACAAAAAATCCTAGCAGGAAAGGAATGGCAAACAGTGGTTTATATACCTCTACCACCTTCTAGGTTAAAGCCTCAGCGCCTAGGACTTGCCGATCGAAAGGTCGGCGGTTCGAATCCCTGCGGCGGGGTGCGCTCCCGCTGCTCGGTCCCAGCGCCTGCCAACCTAGCAGTTCGAAAGCACCTCCGGGTGCAAGTAGATAAATAGGGACCGCTTACCAGCGGGAAGGTAAACGGCGTTTCCGTGTGCCAGAGCAGCGATGTCACGCTGGCCACGTGACCCGGAAGTGTCTCCGGACAGCGCTGGCCCCTGGCCTCTTAAGTGAGATGGGCGCACAACCCCAGAGTCTGGCAAGACTGGCCCGTACGGGCAGGGGTACCTTTACCTTTACCTTACCACCTTCTAGGACTCAATACTTAAATCTCATCTTTATCAGCAGCATCATATCTGGTATACCGCAAAAAGGGGACCTTCCGTTCCGTAGCAGCTTGTCTGGTGGGACAAAACTACAATGTCCACTTCCCAGGATGTGTGTCCTTGCCATTTATCGAGAGGGTGAGGGCTGAGGCTGCAGGGAGGCTGGCCGGGTGCAAGGGCAGCAGCGGGGGTGCCAGACTGGCTCTGCTGGGGCAGCTACACATTGCTCTCCCCACCACCATGCCCCTCCCTCCCTCCCTCCTGTTCCTGACATCATCTCTTACTGCCATTCACCACTCCTTGCTCCCTTTCCACCTCTCCTTCTGCTGTCTTCCCCACTGCCGCAGAGATAAGATTGCAAATTCCTTGGGGCACTTTGCTTATGTTGCTCTGCGAAGTGTCATGAACCCTGTTGTAAATTTAGTATATTATTATTATTATTATTAAACCCAGAATATAAGTTACAGGTGGAGGTGTATTTGTTTGCTTCCGGCAATAAACCCACAAGTGAGGATACATACTTGTTCCTTACCAGATCCGGCTTGGTATCAATCACAGCCAAAGAGGCACCAAGGAAGGAGCATCTGGATTCACTGTCGCTCCAGTTCCTTTTGTCTTCTGATTTATAATAGCATTTCCCTAGGTACCCAACCCAGCGATCTGGGCAAGCAGCATCGACAGGGGGAGGACACAGCGGACAGGGCTGTGGCTTTTTAACTGGAAATGAAACAATTTGCCCAAGTGTAAGAGCTCACAATGATTCTGTAACACTGAGGACGGATGCTGGGAAACATTTGGGAATTGTAGTATGGGTAGCAGTGAACTATAATTCCCAGGGTTCTTTTGGAAAAGCCATGATCTTTTTTTCTTTTTTTAAAACAATTACTACTATGTATGTATTTGGTGCAGGTAGATTTCGTGCCCATACTAAAAGATTATGTATTTGTACTGCTGTGGTTCACATTGCTTAGTGCAAATAAAAAATTTACGAGTGGAAAAATAGGATAAAAATATCACAGGAAGCTGCCTGGCACCAAGTCAGACCATCTAGCTCAGTACAGTGGTACCTCGGGTTAAATACTTAATTCGTTCCGGAGGTCCGTTCCTGAAACTGTTCTTAACCTGAAGCACCACTTTAGCTAATGGGGGTTCCTGCTGCCGCCACGCCGCCAGAGCACGATTTCTGTTCTTATCCTGAAGCAAAGTTCTTAACCCAAAGTAATGTCTGGGTTAGCGGAGTCTGTAACCTGAAGCGTATGTAACCCGAGGTACCACTGTATTCTCAGTTAATATTTAATCTTTCAAGCGTGTAGCATGTCTTGCTGTTAACAGTTCTCAAGATGGCTCTGGGAAAGGCAGCCAGTCTCGCAGCTCAGCAGACCCCTCATTTATAACTTTAGTTTTAACTGATTTTTAATCAGTTTGTTTTAACCTAATTTTTGCTATGTTGCGGAGAGCAGAGCTCGAGAAAATGCAGACTTCATCTGTTGCCTGTTTTAATGAATTTTATGGAGCAGGGTTTCAGTGCTTTGGAGACAGCACATAAATCTCAAATAACATTGAATCAGATATCATTAGGGAGCCATTTTCCTCTCCTTTACTTCCTCGACTTTGCAAGAGAGGGGTTAGTGTTTTTCATCAAAATTTCCAGAATGCAGCTGAATACCCTGTTCAGGGCTGCATTTAGGTTTGATGAGGCCCTAAGCTACTGAAGGTAATGGAGCCCTTTATATGTCCAGCTGTCCTTTGTCAACAACAAATTATCGCTGTTTTTTGTGTTGAATATATGCTGTATGGTAATTTATGGACCTCATAGGTCCATACACAATACACAAAACACTGTTGCTGTATGTAGGTTTTATTTTGTTGTTTATCTTATATTTTGGAAATGTACATCCAGTCCCCCCCCTTTAAATTCTTTTTGGGTCCCCAAGAGAGTGGGCCACTAAGCTATAGCTTGTTTAGCTTATACGTAAAATCCAGCACTGACCCTGTTAGAAGAGTTTTTAAAATAAATAAATAGCTGCACATAAGCTATTTATGTGTACATAAGCTGTCCTAGAACATTGGACTACAAATGAGATTGTTTTAAAAAAAGAGTAATGTATAAGTATTTGATGGATGCACTGAGATACAACAAAATCCCCTAACGTTGGGAATAACCAGAGGGAGTATCTTTTATGTATAAAGGGAGAAAACAAAGGTGTCAGGATCCACAGAAGCAGATAAATTCTTAGGGCTGGGAAATCCATTCTCACGATGGTGCTTACTGAAGTGCAGACACGAAAGGCCTACCTCAATTCAACGGCAGCCTGAGAATGTACTCTAAAGCAGAAATCTATACAGTGGTACCTCGGTTACAAACTTAATTTGTTCCGGAGGTCCATTCTTAACCTGAGGTACCAATTTAGCTAATGGGGCGTCCCGCTGCCGCCGCACGATTTCTGTTTTCATTCTGAGGTAAAGTTCTTAACCAGAGGTACTACTTCTGGGTTAGCTGAGTCTGTAACCTGAAGTGTTTGTAGCCCGAGGTACCACTGTATTGGATCATTATGAGGCAGGAAATGCAGTTCGGTGAGGGAATGAATCTACAAGTCAAAGGCAGAAAGAAGCAATAAATCATAAATAATTATGTCAGGATTAAAGCACAAAGTTTTCTCTACTCACCAGCCAATGCGATTATAGTAATGACCAAAGCTGTGATGACGGCAACAACTGCTAATGTATATTTTTTGTCTTTAATGCACTTTGGGATGAAAACTGAAAAACAGAAGGGAAAGGGTCTGAGGCAGTGTTTCTCAACCTTGGGTCCCCAGCTGTTTTCAGACTACAATTCCCATCATCCCTGAGCTCTGGCCTTGCTAGCTAGGGATGATGGGAGTTGTAGTTCAATAACATCTGGGGACCCAAGGGAACGATGAACACAAAAGCAAACCTATCAGTCTGTTTGTTGCTACAGTTTTGTGAGAATTTGACATTCAAGACAAGGCACTGCAAATACATTCCAAACCACGACTTTAGGGTATGCCTGCCTTAGCTGTCTGCTTTCCATGAGATGTATTCTATGACAGCCATCCCAAAACATCATGTGCTCTGGTGGTTGTTGGACTCCAAATCCCATCAGACCTCATGGCCAAAGGTCAGGGATGATGGGATTTGTAGTCCAATAACATTACTGTCCTAGAACATTGGACTACAAATGAGATTGTTTTAAAAAAAGAGTAATGTATAAGTATTTGATGGATGCACTGAGATACAACAAAATCCCCTAATGTTGGGAATAGCCAGAGGGAGTATCTTTTATGTATAAAGGGAGAAACCAAAGGTGTCAGGATCCACAGAAGCAGATAAATTCTGGAGAAAATATGGGAAAGAGCTAGCAGGAGAAAGGGCATTTGGACTGGAACAGTACAGGAAGAGGTAAACTCAACAGAGGTCAAAGTGAAAGAAAAATAAATAAAAACAAGGTGGCATTAAAAATCTTAACTTGGAATGTAAATGGACTTAATAACTTAACAAAAAGATGTAAGATTGAGCATGTAGTGAAGAAGTTAAATTTGGATGAAATCTGCTTCCAAGAAACACATATTGCTAAGAAACATAGAAGGATTTTGATTAATAAAAGGCTGGGGGAGTACTCTGTAACCTCCGACGTAAGAAGAAGAAGAAAGGAGTTGTAATGTATTTAAAACCAGAGTTGGACCCCAAATAACTATCTACCAGCATTTCCTGCTTCCCTTGCAGCAGGTATCTCAGGAGTCATCAGTTCACTGTTGACAGTGGCTCTATCTGTAAAAGTAAGCATAAGTGGTCAAGAACCACTGTTATCTTCTCATCTGTGGCACCACATATGAAATCCCCCTCACCTTTTGTAACTGAATTAGGACAAAACTCCAGGTGCCAACTGGGATGGAAGCATTTCTAGAACGGGACCAAAATTCAGTATACTGTGGCAGGTTTGGGGCCAATTCAGAAAATGACCTGGTGCCCAAGAACAGCAAAGACTCCCAGATTTTATGACTTGACTCAGGGTTTTTACTACCTGTGTTGAGAAGTTTCAGGAGGTCTGAGTGGGTCTCAGATAGTCATAGTTTCTTGGGACATGGCTCAATTAAGTTCTCAAAGCAATCTTGGGGAGTTTCTATACAATATACAGTCGTACCTTGGAAGTCAAACGGAATCCGTTCCGGAAGTCCATTCGACTTCCAAAATATTCGGAAACCAAAGCATAGCTTCTGATTGGCTGCAGGATACTCCTGCAGCCAATCGGAAGCCGCAGAAGCCATGCCAGACATTTGGCTTCTGAAAATTGTTCGAAAACTTGTAACAGAGAGATATTGGGGTATCAAATGTATCTGAAAGGAAGTATCTTTTTCACCACACCCAGAATTAATCCTCTCTCCAATAAAACATTCTGGGATCGAAACAGTTTCATCCCTGGGGTCAGTGAGAGAGGCTTGCCCTCAATATTTTGCCCTACCACCTCTAGTTCTCCACTGTGTGAAACAAACAAGATTATTATGCCTCACCTGTGATATTTTCTGCCATCTTGGGATCTTTCCATGCTGAGTACAACAGCTCTCAGCCTTCAGGGAAGACAAAGAGGTCCCTGTTACCAGCAATGTTAATCGATCAACTTGGGTTTTGGTTTTTTTAACTAAACATCTTTATTGAAAGCTAAAAAGTACATAATTATATGTGTACTAAACATGGGATGTGGGTGGTGCTGTGGTCTAAACCACTGAGCCTAGGGCTTGCCAATCAGAAGGTCAGCGGTTCAAATCCCCGTGACAGGGTGAGCTCCCATTGCTCAGTCCCAGCTCCTGCCAATCTAGCAGTTCAAAAGCACATCAAAGTGCAAGTAGATCAATAGGTACCGCTCCGGCGGGAAGGTAAACGGCATTTCTATGTGCTGCTCTGGTTTCGCCAGAAGCGACTTAGTCATGCTGGCCACATGACCTGGAAAAACTGTCTGCGGACAAACATCGGCTTGACCAGTAAAGCGAGATGAGCACCGCAACCCCAGAGTCGTTCACGACTGGACTTAACTGTCAGGGGTCCTTTATATTTTTAAATATGGTGATAGGTAAATAAAAGAGAGAAAAAGAAAAGGAGAAACAGAACCTGTGTAGAAGTGAAAGTAACGGGGGAGGGACGGAAACCCAAAACTCTATACTTTACAAAGTTGGTGTTGTATTTCACCAGATCTTAACCTATTACAGTATTTGTAAGAATGGATTCCAAATATCATGGAATTTGTCCATGGCAAGTCTGCATTTATATGCAAAATGTTCACATGTTGTGAGTTTGTATAAGTCTTCAATCATAGAAGGGAGCCGCATTTTTATTTTTCCAACTCATCAGTATCAGCCTTTTTGCCATGATGAGGGCACAGAGAGTGCACTCGCGTTGTCCTTTTGTAAGGTACCATGTGCTGGGCATATAATTCAAAGGATATTTTGCTCTGTAAATGTAAGGTGGTTCCGTACAGTTCTGCTACCAAAATATTTCAATATAGGACAATGAAAAAAAGTGTTTTAGAAAAGCATTATCCCTATTGCAGTTAAATACCTTAGATAGCCCTTTTTTATCAAATTCCTTATTCCACACAGTGGAAGTGAGGAACAGATTTAAGGATTTAGATTTGGTGGACAGAGTGCCTGAAGAACTATGGATGGAGGCTCGCAACATTATACAGGAGGCAGCAACGAAAACCATCCCAATGAAAAGGAAATGCAAGAAAGCAAAGTGGCTGTCCAACGAAGCCTTACAAATAGCGGGGGAGAGAAGGCAAGCAAAATGCGAGGGAGATAGTGAAAGATACAGGAATTTGAATGCAGATTTCCAAAAAAATAGCAAGGAGAGACAAGAAGGCCTTCTTAAACGAGCAATGCAAATAAATAGAGGAAAACAACAGAATGGGAAGAACCAGAGATCTGTTCAAGAAAATTGGAGATATTAAAGGAACATATCATAGAATCATAGAATCATAGAGTTGGAAGAGACCACAAGAGCCATCGAGTCCAACCCCCTGCCAAGCAGGAAACGCCATCAGAGTACTCCTGACATATGGTCGTCAAGCCTCTGCTTAAAGACCTCCAAAGAAGGAGACTCCACCACACTCCTTGGCAGCAAATTCCACTGTCGAACAGCTCTCACTGTCGTACAAAGATTACCATAATAAAGGACAAAAGTGGTAAGGACCTAACAGAACCAGAAGACACCAAGAAGAGGTCGCAAGAATACACAGAAAGATATGGATGCCTCGTACACCCCCAGGTAGTGTGGTTGCTGACCTTGAGCCAGAGATCCTGGAGAATAAAGAAAGCACTGCAAATAACAAGGCCAGTGGAAGTGATGGCATTCCAGCTAAACAATTTAAAATTTTAAAAGATGATGCTGTTAAGGTGCTACACTCAATATGCCAGCAAGTTTGGAAAACTCAGCAGTGGCCAGAGGGTCTACAACCCAATCCCAAAGAAGGGCAGTGCCAACTACCACACAATTGCACTAATTTCACATGCTAGGAAGGTTATGCTTAAAATTCTACAAGGAAGGATCAAGCAGTATGTGGACCGAGAACTCCCAGAAGTGCAAGCTGGATTTAGAAGAGGCAGAGGAACCAGAGACCAAATTGCAAACATGCGCTGGATTATGGAGAAAGCTAGAGAGTTCCAGAAAGACATCTACTTCATTGACTGCTTCATTGACCATGCAAAAGCCTTTGACTGTGTTGATTTGATGGTTCCTTCTGGCAGTTCCCTCACATGCGAGAAGCCAAGTTACAGGGAACCAGGCAGAGAGCCTTCTCGGTAGTGGCACCCGCCCTGTGGAACGCCTTCCCACCAGATGTCAAAGAGAAAAACAACTACCAGACTTTTAGAAGACATCTGAAGGCAGCCCTGATTAGGGAAGCTTTTAATGTTTGATGTATTACAGTATTTTAATATTTTTGGAAGCCGCCCAAAGTGGCTGGGGAAGCGCTGCGCGCCTTCCCCTCTGTTCCCGTACCTGTCCTGAAGGCTTGCGGTGGGGAGAAAAGCCCTTCTCCGCACCGCCAGCCTGGCAAGCGGTCTCCATAGGAACGCATTAATTGATTTTCAATGCATTCCTATGGGAAACCATGCTTCGCAAGACGAAAAACTCGCAAGAAGAAAAAACTTGCGGAACGAATTAATTTCGTCTTGCGAGGCACCACTGTACAGATTTGCTAGGTTTACCTTTAAACGTGAACGGAGTCAAGTTTCTCCCCCATCCCTGCATGCCACTGATAATGCCAAGGTTGCGAGTTCGATTCCCGTATGGGATGGCTCCATATTCCTGCATCGCAGGGGGGTGGACTAGATGACCCTCAGGATCCCACCAACTCTACATGCTTAAAAATGTCTTGGACATGTTCTTGCAAAGAGGACAGATCCCGGACCAAGGCCTGCATTGCTGCAGGTAGAAAATCCTGGACCGAGGCCTGCATTGCTGCAGGTAGAAAAGAGAAGGAAAAAGAGGAGGACAAAAAGAGAGAGGGAAAGGGGTGCTTGCCCCAACAGATGACCACTGACAGAATGTGGCCACAGAGACAGATTTGAAAAGTTGCCGATCCTTACCTTTGACTGTAGAAGACTGTATGTTCCCTTTGGTCCTTGCACTCCAGTTCTGCAGGATCTGACTGGCAGCAGCTCACCAAGGTATCTCACGAAGGTCTTTCCCAGCACCGCCATAAGTCTTTTTAACTGGAGACGCCATGGTTTGAACCAAGTTCATCGTGCATACAAAAGCTACAACGAAAGAACAAAATGAAAACGCTGAAAACGGTCTTGAAAACACCGAAGAACAATTGAAAGCATCGAAAAACATTTAACATATACTTCCCACCCTCTTTGGAAATAGGTTGGAAAGGAATAAATCAATCATTTTGTATGTCTAGAATCCAAAATGGTTGTGCAGAGGGGGAGGGGAGGGTTCAAAAACACTCCCTAAATCAGGCAAAGGCAAACTCAGCCCTCCAGATGTTTTTGGAACTACAGTTCCCATCATCCCTGACCACTGGCTCTGTTAGCTAGGGATCATGGGAGTTGTAGTCCCAAAACATCTGGAGGGCCAAGTATGCCTATGCCTGCCCTACATGAAAAAGTTACTGGTAGGGGGGAGTTGAAAGGCCCTGAGATGTGGGCAGAAATCCTTGCATGCTTACAGGTTTTTATTGTTTTCTTAAGGCTCTCGGCCATTGTGCATGAAGAAATATCCTTTCTAGAATACTTTCCATTCCATTCCCTCCTCCACTTTACTCTCTGGTGCTGAAGTCATTATGTTTTATCAATAGTGCTTTTCTCTGTTGAGTATAAACAGTCTCCTTTTGTGTGGTCACAGAAAACAATATGTTGGCAACAATAAAACTGAAGTATCTTCTCCAAAGGCTTTTGTGGTGGCAGCAGCTGTTGAGTGTAGGCCTAGGAGTTGGCTCCTTGGTCCCAGCGGCGTAGCGTGGGTTGTCAGCACCCGGGGCAAGGCAAGTAATTTGAGCCCCTAACCCCTAACCTGCCGCCGCTGCCAGCTTCTTCTTGCTGCTGCCTGGCCTGGGGTATTTACGGCTCTGCTACAGCCTGCGCCCGAGGCTCTTCGGCGACTCCGGAGGCGAGTGCACCCCCCCCCAGATGTTGCGGCCAGCCCCCCTTGCACCCCCCACGCTACGCTACTGCTTGGCCCTCATGTAATAAATACATTCCAACTCCCTCCAGGCTGCCAGTATGTTGAAGGATGGGTTCAAGTTAGACTTGAGCACTTAAAAGTGAATTAAAGCCTTCTGTCAGGCTATCAGAACAAATCCACTTTTTAAAAATGGACTTTTTGCAGTTAGGAAAGTGACAGTGAACTGAACTGAAACGTATTCGGTGAACAAAGTGTGGGAAGACAATTAAACACTCCACAATCAAATCAGGAGAAAGGCACTTCTGCCGGTGTAACCACCCGATGAGAAAATCACAACAAATAGTCAGTAAAAACCAGATGTAATCTAACTACCTCTTGAAGTTCTGTGGAAGCAGGTCAGCATGAATGTTCATTAAACAGGTTGTTTGGGGGAACCCTCAACGATTGATTCCTGAACTGCAATCCAAGGTAAAGGTAAAGGGACCCCTGCCCATTAGGTCCAGTCGTGGCTGACTCTGGGGTTGCGGCGCTCATCTCGCTTTATTGACCGAGGGAGCCGGCGTACAGCTTCCGGGTCATGTGGCCAGCATGACTAAGGCACTTCTGGCGAACCAGAGCAGCGCACGGAAACGCTGTTTACCTTCCCGCCGGAGCGGTACCTATTTATCTACTTGCACTTTGACGTGCTTTCAAACTGCTAGGTTGGCAGGAGCAGGGACCGAGCAACGGGAGCTTACCCCGACGCGGGCATTCGAACCGCCAACCTACTGATCGGGAAGTCCTAGGCTCTGTGGTTTAACCCACAGCACCACCCACATCCCTTGCAACCCTTGGTAGTCTATACTATATTTGCCCCTGTCCCTGCACAGAATCCAGGCTTAGGCTGTCAGATTTTATTTTTCTAAAGGGAATCTCTAGCCTTCATGGGTGTGGAGAAAATCCCGCAGATGTGATTGTGCCCTCAATACTTTAAGATCAAAAGGCAAAGAGCTTTTCCAGAGTATGTGCTAGCAGCTTCTGGCAAAAGCAAGTGTCCAGATCACAAATGCCTAAATGAAATTCAAAAAAATAAAAAATGAGCAGGGGCAGAGAGCAGCTATTGCCAATTGCCACCAGTCTTGGGCAGCTGAGCAGCACCCAGTACCACTCCCTGTCATCCAGGAAAGGGCAGGTGACAGCTATTGCTCCTGTCGGCCACTGCTGCCAATTGCAGGCAGGACAGAGGCAATGGGACTCCCAGGGCTGGTAGGGACAGCTGCAGAACAGGTAAACATTGACCCTCTCTTCTTGCTCTCTCAGCAAGGTGAGGAGAGCCACCAGATCACCCCTGGAAGAAGCCTTAATCCCCACCCACCCCCACCCTACACATAGATTAGCAGCCGTGAGCCTTGTTGTGGTGTGGGGGTGGGGATTAAGACTTTTGGGTGGAAGAACAAGAAAAAGAAGAAGAAGAAGAAGAGGAGGAGGAGGAGGAGGAGGAGGAGGAGGAGTAGTTTGGATTTGATATCCCGCCTTTCACTCCCTTTAAGGAGTCTCAAAGCAGCTAACATTCTCCTTTCCCTTCCTCCCCCACAACAAACACTCTGGGAGGTGAGTGGGGCTGAGAGACTTCCAAGAAGTGTGACTGGCCCAAGGTCACCCAGCAGCTACATGTGGACGAGCAGAGACGCGAACCCGGTTCTCCAGATTACGAAACTACCGCTCTTAACCACTACACCACACTGGCTCTCGTTTTGTTTTAATGTTTAGGTACAGTTTTATACTGTACAGTGTTGTTGCTGTTGTTTAGTCGTTTAGTCGTGTCCGACTCTTCGTGACCCCATGGACCAGAGCACGCCAGGCACTCCTGTCTTCCACTGCCTCCCGCAGTTTAGTCAGACTCATGCTGGTAGCTTTGAGAACACTGTCCAACCATCTCGTCCTCTGTTGTTCCCTTCTCCTTGTGCCCTCCATCTTTCGCAACATCCAGGGAGTCTTCTCTTCACACGAGGTGGCCAAAGTACTGGAGCCTCAGCTTCAGGATCTGTCCTTCCAGTGAGCACTCAGGGCTGATTTCCTTCAGAATGGAGAGGTTTGATCTTCTTGCAGTCCATGGGACTCTCAAGAGTCTCCTTCAGCACCATAATTCAAAAGCATCAATTCTTCGGCGATCAGCCTTCTTTATGGTCCAGCTCTCACTTCCATACATCACTACTGGGAAAACCATAGCTTTTATTATACTGTACAGTGGTACCTCAGGTTAAGTACTTAATTCATTCTGGAGGTCCGTTATTAACCTGAAACTGTTCTTAACCTGAAGCACCACTTTAGCTAATGGGGCCTCCCGCTGCCGCTGCATGATTTCTGTTCTCATCCTGAAGCAAAATTCTTAACCTGAAGCACTATTTCTGGGTTAGCGGAGTCTGTAGCCTGAAGCGGATGTAACCCAAGGTACCACTGTATCACTGTTACTGGGGGCGGGACACTGATACTGTATGGAATGTTAACGTTTAACGTCATTTTTCTCGTTTTGGTTCCCCCCCCCCCTTGTGGTTTAATATACAGTATATATGTAGATGTTCTTCAATGTTTGTTGCTTACAGAGCTTTTAGGGAACAAGAGACTAATAAGGTCCCTAGGTAATAATAAATCATGGTTTGTGGGCACACCAACTGGAATCAACACCCAAGCAGGACTAGAACTGCTATTTCTTGCTGGTGTTCCTTGCAAGACTGGCAGGAAGTAGAAATATCTGCATCTATCTAGAACAGGGAAGGGATACAGAAGAAACATTAACCTCGGATGTGCACTCTCCCCTCACTGCTGCCTGCAATTGTAAGGCACCTCTGAGTTGTCAGTATTTTGTGGAAGGCATTCAGGAGCTCATGGGGGGAAACTGGGTTTGTGCAATTAAAACGGAGCACCAAATTCACTTTAGAAAAGAAACCAGAAGATATATAAACACCCCACAACCAAATGCTTGTTGAATGCACAAAGCCCGCCCACCAACAAATCAGCGCACACGGGTGAGCTTCGTGCCAGTGAAACAGGATGAAAGCTCAAGAAATAGGTCGTCCGGAAGAGCAAGCAGATTCTACAGAATCTACAGGTTCTGGATTCCATCTGATCCCTACTTTCTCCCTTCCTGCGCAGCCCCCTTCATCTGACACACCCATTTTCTTTGTCTCCAGCTCCCTGTACGCCAGGGCGCGCCTCAGATGTCTGCTGAATAGTGATATACGATCCCCCAAAGAAGGGATTCTGAGGCTAGCGATCTCAGGCGACAGACACGACCGAGCGAGGAGGACTGGAGGGAAAGTGCCAGCAGCAGCTTACCCCGGAGGAATCTCTTTTGAGTGCACCTCGCCTGGGCGCTGAAGGGTGAGATGCCATGTTTGATCCGTTAGCAGAAACACTGCGACACCGAAACCCCATGAGAAGCGTCATGGCAAAAACACTTACCATGACGAAGCAGGAGGGAGAAAATGGTCGAGCCCACGTGACGCTTCTCTGGCGTCCGGAGCAAAGCAGCAGGAAAACAAGCAGCAGATACGGCGATAGGAGGCAACTTCTCATGCTTATTTGCTAACATGCAAACTAGGCAAGGCATTTGGGAAGCTCCTATTCCACGCCTAGCTTTCCTCCAGTTTCCACGCCTGCTTAAACAGCCTGCTTTTGTTCTGAGGAAAGGAGCTGAAACGCGCAAAAGCTCATGTCTGCAAAAATGCCTTGTTAATCTTGACTCCCAGAAATGCTTCGAATTCTTTGGCTCTGTGGTCAGCGATTCCACTTTGTGAGGAGGCGTTGCTATTTCCTTTTTGCTATCCTTTTTGTCTAGTGAGATCGGATGCATCCGTGGCTCAGAAATGAGTGGCACGCCAGCAGAAACCCGGTGCTTTTTTCTTTTTAAAAAAAGTTTAGGGGTACTGTCATTTCCCTACTCATATTGAAATACTGCCCCTCAATGAGGTCAAACTTAGATCCACAAAATGTTTAGGGGTATGCTTACCCCTGCGCCCCCCCAC
Source organism: Podarcis gaigeae (assembly GCF_964106915.1). Taxonomy (NCBI): domain Eukaryota; kingdom Metazoa; phylum Chordata; class Lepidosauria; order Squamata; family Lacertidae; genus Podarcis; species Podarcis gaigeae. The sequence continues at coordinate 111,555,395 of NC_139679.1, forward strand.
CCAAAAAAAAGCACTGTAGAAGCCCTTCAGCTCATATGGCTTCAAAGGAGTTTAGACAAACTTATATGGCTGTAATTGCTACTGGACAATTTTCTTGTTTTTATTTATTTATTTCGACAGCGTCAGACCAACCTGGCTACCTACCTGAATCTTATAAGGCTGTGTTCAGTTTCCACTGCAGCCTCTGAATGCCAGTTTCTGGAAATCACAAGGCTTGCCAGAGGAATCTAGTTGGCCACTGTGAGAACAGGGTGCTGGACTAGATGAGCTATTATTGGCCTGATTTAAGGAAGAGAGGGGCGTTCTTTTGTCCTTCTCTAAAGCTGTGTTTGGGACGCAGGTGGCGCTGTGGGTTAAAGCCTCAGCGCCTAGGACTTGCCGATCGAAAGGTTGGCGGTTCGAATCCCTGCGGTGGGGTGTGCTCCCGCTGCTCGGTCCCAGCGCCTGCCAACCTAGCAGTTCGAAAGCACCTCCGGGTGCAAGTAGATAAATAGGGACCGCTTACCAGCGGGAAGGTAAACGGCGTTTCCGTGTGCGGCTCTGGCTCGCCAGATGCAGCTTTGTCACGCTGGCCATGTGACCCGGAAGTGTCTCCGGACAGCGCTGGCCCCTGGCCTCTTAAGTGAGATGGGCGCACAACCCCAGAGTCTGTCAAGACTGGCCCGTACGGGCAGGGGTACCTTTACCTTTACCTTTAAAGCTGTGTTTATCTTATCTTGAGGCTGCAGGTTCAAAGCAGGAAACACACTGAATTTCCTGACCACCTTTCCCCTCCCCCTTTCCATTGGAAGTAGCAAACTTTAAAAACAAAAGTAATTAAAGGAAAACAGAATAAAGCAACAGGGAAGGAAGAATCTGTTCGATCCTTCCAAATAGCCATTATACACTCCAGCCAAATATTTTACAGCATTGCTAGTTACAGGACCACAGTCATAGCTCTATGTTAACAAGGGTGAGTTGGCCAAAATGCATTCCAGTAGCAGATCAATGTCAAGGGGGTGGGGAGACCTCCTGATTTCTGTAATGGCACTAGGCAAAATTAATTGACAGTCCCTATTTTTAAAATCCCTCTTTCTTGTATTTCTAAGAAAACAACAACACTGTCCCTGTTTTATATTTGATTTTTTGGTGAAAGCTTCTTTTAAAAAAAATTCAGTTTAGTGGACACATTTGTTTGGAAGTTAGACAAGAATTACTATCTCTCATCAATAAATGCAGAACAAGAATCTCCCGGGTTTTAGCCAAATACAGTGATATCCAGTGCCACCTAGTGACTAAAACTATATAATGCCACCATCCACACAGTGGGCACAAAAAACTTTCAGAAAGTAGCATAGCTGCATCCCTGAGCAGGGCCAGCCCACGACATTTTGGCACCTGAAGTGAAGCACATTGTGGTGTCCCCTGTCTTCCAGGGAAGAAGGGGTTAGGGAGGAGCCACATTAGGATCTGCTGCCATTGTGGATCATGCTACCTGAGGCAATCGCTTCACCTTGGCTAGCCTTGTCCCTCAAGCATCTAAAAATTAAACCTCTGAGTAGGGTGTTGGTGCATCTTCACTGTAGACTAATACACATGCATAATAATAATAATAATAATAATAATAATACAGTGGTACCTTGGTTCAATAACGACTTCGTTTATGAACAACTTGGAAACTGAGTCCCCCACTGCTATGGGAAAGCACGCCTAGGTTTAAGAACAGACTTCCAGAAAGGATTAAGCTCATAAACCAAGGTACAACTGTAATAATAATAATAATAAAAATATTTATACCTCGCCCATCTGGCTGGGTTTCCCAGCCACTCTGAGCGGTTTCCAACAGAATATTAAAAATACGATAAAACTTCAAACATTAAAAACTTCCCTAAACAGGGAATGTCTTCTAAAAGTCAGGTAGTTGTTTATATCCTTGACATCTGACAGGAGGGCGTTCCACAGGGAACTATTGAGAAGGCCCTCTGCCTGGTTCCCTGTAACCTCGCTTCTCGCAATGAGGGAACCCCAGAAGGCCCTCGGTGCTGGACCTCAGTGTCCGGGCTGAACAATGGTGGCACCCCTTCAGGTATACTGGGCCGAGGTAATTTAGGGCTTTAAAGGTCAGCACTAACACTTTAATAACATCCTCTAATGCGGGCTGGACGACAATAGAGATCTCTTGAGCCTCTAGTCCATATCTCTTAGGATATGTCCTTGGGGGAGTACTATAATATATTAAAGGGGCAAGATTCTCACCTGGAAGAACCCTTGTCTTGTGCTCCATGCATCTGATTCTCACAGTGCAGGCCAATGGCAGCCAGTAAGCAGCCACTTTCCCCACTTCTGAGTCTCAACAAATGACATTTAGAGGCATACCGCCTCTGGCAGCAGAACGAGACTAAACCCATCATGGGCAGTAGCCATTGGTAGCTGTCTCCTCCATGAATTGGTCTAATCCTCTTTTAAAGCCATCCCGGTTGGTGGTCTTTGCTGCATCCTCTGGGAGTGACTGCCACAGATTCCCTATGCACTGCTTGAAGAAATATTTCCGTTTTTCTTCCCTGAATTTCTAAACATTCGTCTTCATTGAGTTGCTCCAATTTCTAGCCTTATAAGTGAGGGGGGGGGACCTTTCTCTGGGCAGTGTTTTCACATCGTTCATTATCTTAGACACCTCTCTCATGTTTTCCCCTTAACTTTGTTTCCCAAGCTAAAAAAGCTCCAAACATCCTATCTTTTCTTCAGAAAAGGAACTTGGCTTCAGCCCCTTGATCATTTTTTGTTCCTGTCTCTGAACGTTTCCATCTCCACAATATCCTTTGTGAGATGGGGCAAGCAGAACTGGGCAGTATTCCAAGTGTGGCCACACCAAAGAGTTGAGTAAAGGTGTTATGATATGGGCAATTTTATTTTCAATTCCAGTCCTAATGATCCCCCCCCCCAGCTGTTGCACACTGGGTCCACATTTGCACGGAACTGCGCACTGCAAGCCCAAGGTATCATTCCTGGTGAGTCACCACCAGACACCATTCATGTATATGTGAAAAAGAAATATATACATTTGGTCCCAACATGCATTGCTTATACACTTTCTCACATACAATTGCATTTGCCATTTTTCTGCCTGTTTCATATTGGTTTCTATTTCCCTCACTGAGCAGCAGCTGCAGTCACGGGACATTGTTTTGCATTCCACAGTCAGAGTTACTGTTGGATTCCCACGGGAATGGGAGACTGGATGTGACGTTCACTGGTTTCCTGTTTTTCACTGTTCTCTCGGTGTTCTTTGTTTCCGAGAGGAGTTGGTTCTCTGCTCTCGCAGAGGCAAGATGCATGTTTGTATTCTCTCAGCATAGACGTGTAAATAAAATTAAGAATGTAGCACATACTGCTTATCCTTCTGCTGTGTGACGACGCTCTGCTTGCGCTCAAGACAAGACGAGCCTGTATCAGCTTCAGATGGGCTGAAGCTGGTCAAAATCTCACATTTCATTCACCCAGTTTAGAATTGTCTTCCTGGAGTGCCCAGCAATCCCCTTTTTGTTCTCACTACCCTACGAGACAGACGGATGCCAGCAACATCCCCCAACAACAGCAATCTTCAGCAAGCAAGGCCAGCTATCTCAACCACTGCTCACCCCCAATTCTAGATCAGGGGTCAGCAACCTTTTTTAGCCATGGGCCAGTCCACTGTGCCTCAGACCATGTGGGGGGCCGGACTATATTTTTTTGGGGGGGGGATGAACGAATTCCTATGCCCCACAAATAACCCAGAGGTGCATTTTAAATAAAAGCACACATTCTACTCATGTAAAAACACGCTGATTCCCAGACAGTCCACAGGCCGGATTGAGAAGGCAATTGGGCCACATCCGGCCCACAGGCCTTAGGCTGCCTACCCCTGTTCTAGATCCTGTATGAACAAGTTAAAAAGCACAGGTTCCAACACTAAACATCAGGAAAACACTTTCTAACAGGAAGAGCTGTTCATCAATGGGATGGTCTCCCTCAGGAAGTGGTGGACGCTCTGTTTTTAAGTAGAATTTGGATGGCCGCCTGCCAGCGATGCTTTAGTTGAGATCCCTGTAATGCAGGGGGTTGGACTAGATGACCCGTGGGGTCCCTTCCAACTCCACATTTCTATGATTCTATGATTCTATGCTGATCCTTGGGGGATTTGTTTTCCATCAGCTCATATCCAGCAGGACATTGGGTAATAATACTAATACAATGGTACCTTGGGTTACAAACACCTTGGGTTACAAATGCTTCGGGTTACAAACTCCACTAACCCGGAAGTAGTACCTCGGCTTACAAACTTTGCCCCAGGATGAGAACGGAAACCACGCGCTGGCGGCGCGATGACAGCAGGAGGCCTCATTAGTGAAAGCACGCCTCAGGTTAAGAATAGTTTTGGGTTAAGAACGGACCTCCGGCACAAATTAAGTTCATAACCCAAGGTACCACTGTAGTGTGTGTTGGGATACTGCCAGGGAGATACTAGCCATCATGGCCCCCACGTCGCCTCCAGACGATCCATCGATCTCCCGTAGATACAGTATCAGCAATTAGCGACACGAGCTCCAGAAAATAGCTTGCCACATTCCAGAGTTGATGCACGCTCTATTAGCAGAATTCGCACAGCGTGGTGGAGTCTCCTTCTCTGGAGGTCTTTAAGCAGAGGCTTGACAACCATATGTCAGGAGTGCTCTGATGGTGTTTCCTGCTTGGCAGGGGGTTGGACTCGATGGCCCTTGTGGTCTCTTCCAACTCTATGATTCTATTCTATGAAGATGCACGCAGGAGAGCATTATTTAGAAGTTTATTCAGCATTGGTCAGAACAAAGAAAACATGACTGCCTGCTTGCGTGTTCAGGCACAGACAGAGAAACGAAAGCATAGACACAACAGAAACATCCTGTGAACAGGAAATACGCAGACTCTGTGACTCACAAAGCCTGCTCCCTTTTAAGGTGGAGCGGAAATATCCTAACAGTGTGGCAGGGAGCGCAAAGAAGGAAAGTCATTGTGGTGGCAAACTTCTTCCCTAAACAGCACCTACATTTCAAGAGACCCCCTGAACATGCAGTTGTAGGATGTGGCACTGTGGTCTAAACCATTGAACCTCTTGGGCTTGCCAATCAGATGTTTGGCAGTTTGAATCCTCATGACGGAGTGAGCTCCTGTCGCTCCATCCCAGCTCCTGCCAACTGAGCAGTTTGAAAGCACACCAGTATGGGTAGATAAATAGGTACCACTGCAGCAGGAAGGTAAATGGTGTTTCCGTTCGCTCTGGTTTCCGACATGGTGTCTCGTTGCACCAGAAGCTGTTTAGTTCTGCTGGCCACTTGACCTGGAAAAGCTGTCTGTGGACAAACGTCTCCCTCAGCCTGGAAGCGAGGCAACTGCCACAACCCCATAGTCGCCTTTGACTGGACTTAACCGTCCAGGGGTCCTTTACATTTTACCTTTGCTCCTCCCCACTCATAGAATCATAGAATTGTAGAGTTGAAAGGTACCCCAAGGATCATCTAGTCCAACCCCTTTCAATGCAGGAATATGAAGCTGTCGCATACAGGGATTGAACCTGCAACCGTGGCATTATGAGCACCACGCTCTAACCAACTGAGCTATCCAGCCTCATTCATGGAAGCCTCAATCACATCCCTATATGGTTTAGCTATAACCCATAACTGGAGATGGCTTAAGCGTCTTTCCAAAAGCCAAAGTCCCTTCTAAAAGCTAAACAATACAAACTGAACAACTCACAAAAACATTTTTTACAACAAGAACAACAACCCTGCCCTCCACCCGCTGCCCTAACCACCTAATAAGGCTGCGAATGTGTTGAATGTATTGTGGTTGAAGAGAAGAGCTGCTCCGGAAAGAGATCTTTGGCCATCAACTCAGGCTATAGCAGCAAACCTTCAGTGCTCCTTCGACAGCCCTGCTCTCTGAGAGGCTTCTCTGCAGCCTTTGCTTGCCAATGGAGGGCGAAGATGGTTATACTGCTTTGAACTTCCAGTCTAGGAGGGCTGCATCAGGAACTGCCGCTGGGGCTCAGAAACAAGGTACTCAGTTCAGACCCCTTCGTATCTTCCAGTTTTTGTCTGATTTCACTGTAATATATCAGTTGACAGACAGACATGATTTTCCTTTAGATTTATCCTGATTGTAGAAAGTTTGCACCGTTATAAGCAGTATTTTTGATTGAATAACGAGATGGAAATACAGAAGGGTGCATGACACCTACGGATGGGGAAGAATTTCAGTTTTGTTTGCATTTTCATGAGAAACTACCCAAATGGCACTATTCGAAACAAAACAAAACTGTCTTTCAAAATTCGCACTTTTGTTTGAATTTTGCAATGCACTTCTTCAGACACAAAATATGCATATGCTGGTGTCTATAAATAATATACGAACTATAAATTTGTATATCATTTAAATAATATACAAAAATTCAGAGGAAATCGCTTGCAAAATGTGTATACATTAAAACTGCATATAAAAATTGTGGGAGAAATCTGAAGTAAATGCAGATGAATTTTCATTAAAAATAAATAAATGGTTGGAAGCAACCCTCAAAGTTAAAGTTGACTTTTTAAATGATCAGTGCCACACAAGCGTGAAGGGTCTCTGAGCAGTTAAAGGGAGAGGGAGTTGTCGTTTGAAATTCACATACAAATGAAATCAAGATTTGGCTGCATGTTTTTAAATTTGATGAGAGCAGAAATGTTTCAATATTCAATTTATTCCTTGTAAAGAAACCTGGAGTTATTGCTGATCATCAACAAGTGCATTTATGTACCCAGTAATACCTCTATGATTCTCAGCAGAATTTCCTTCCATGTGGTATTTGTTATTTTGTATCCCCCCCCCAAAAAAATAACAAAAAATCAGAAACAGGACCAAGGATGTCATTTGTTCTTTTATAACAAGTTTGTTGTCTTGATTTCTTATTATTCCGGTGAGTTTTGTCATTTCTGCATAGTCCCTTAATTTCTGTAGCCAGTCTTTTCTCCTCTGGACTTCTTTTCAGTTGAGGGCAAATAACGTTCTTGTAGCTGCAGTTGCATACATAAATAAATTTCTGTACTGTTTAGGTAGTTCTAATCCTATAATTGCCAAAAGAAAAGCTTCTGGGTTTGTTTTTTACAAATGTGTTATTTTAAAGAATTTTAGAAAGCAGTGGAAATGGTTCAGTGAATATTTACAAATAAATTGTAATCAGACATTAAGACATGGGCAGGATTATTTTAAATACCTGCAGTTGTTGTTTTTTAAAAAAAAAAACATATATAAGATATAGAGGAGCATAAAATAATAAGTGAAGATAATTTGGAGTATGCAGGAAATGATGAAAATAAATGTAAGGAACCGCAGAAAGAGGGGGAAGGTAGCCGAGGTTTGATATGTTAGAATTATTGTTGAACTATTGTAACGTATAGAAATGAAAATTATAAATAAGATTATTATTTTTTAAAGGATGCCAAATTGAGAACAATGCAAATAAAATTAGATATGCTGGTTAGCTTGGAAAATAAGATGTTATAATATGCTCTTATTCAAATTCAAAGCATGCATGTAGCATGAAGCGTGCACATAGATGGGTCTTTGCTTGTTGCTTCTTCTGCAACGTTTTACACTCCTTCCCCCAGCCTAGTGAATAAAAAACACTTCTGTAGATGCTGCACCCAATGTCCTGGCCAAGGCACCGTCTAAAGGTGTGAGCCTGTTGCCTGACCACCCGCTCCACCCACATCCTTTTCCTATGTACCTACTGAGCCACGGAGGCGACTCATGGTGAAAACTACAGCGCCTGCCTGTCTTTTTCTCTGCTAACACATGTTCCCCACTGTGCCTGCCCAACAAAGGCTGGTGACTCGTTTGTTTCACTGCAACCCAGGACACATTTTCAAATGCAATGGCCAAAGGTTTTGCTCCAGAACTTCTTTCCACCTCAGGTCCACTTCCTGGTTAAAGAGAATGAGTCATATTTTAGCATCTGGCGCGCCATTTCTTTTAGTCAGGTTAATGAGCAATATTGGTAGGCAACGAAATTATGTGTCGAGACCCCGAGGCCACCCCCTCGTTGATGAATAAGACAGAAAGACACAGATATTAGGTTAAGATTACTGGGCAAATTTAGGCCACAACCTTATTGGTTACAGAATGTGAGCGGTATTGGCTTAGGCATTGGAATTGACCCAACTATATCTGACTCCTGCCCGTCATGCAGGGAGTCCAGTAAGGGTCAACCACTAGTAGGGGGAGCCCTGTGGATGCATACCAACTCAAGCTCCCTCTGGGTTTCCGACGGGGTTGTGGCATGGCCCTAGCCCAGCCCCGGACTTCAGACAAGATCCACACCCCCAGATTCCTTTAATGGAATACCCTTAAACTTGGAGGGGCAGGTGATGGCCACACCTCCCCCCCCATCATAAGATCAACCAATGCCTAACCACCAAACCTTACAAAGGTGTGACAATTGCTACGAGGTAGGCAACAACCAAATGGCCCATGCCAATTTGCCAAGTGGAAAAATTCCTACCAGGCCCCTCAGCGGCGACCAACCAAGGTCCATAGCAAGGCCAAATTCAAAACCTGAAAATAGGGAGGGCAGGCAGGAGATTGAGGAAGTGAGCCAAGAGGAAGCTCTCCGGCTCGTGCCTCAGTTTAAATGCAGCCCAGCTAGGTTCCCCCCCCCCCCCCAGCCAGAGTATTGGCTTGCAGGTGAATGACATGGCTGGGAACCTCCGGGGGATGCGGGGTTTCGTCCCCCGGCCACGGAGGGCAGAGGGTGGCCACGTGGTCCACTACAACTCCTCCCCTCTGGGAAGTGGAGCAGATTAATAGAATGGGCAGAGTAACTTCCATTTGGAACATGTCTGTCTTATCAGGCACATCTCATGCCTGTAGTAAGGGATTTGCACTGGATGCCCATTAGACATCAAGCTGAATTTTAAAGCTCTTGTTACTTAAGTATAAAGCCCTAAACAGCTCTTTTCAAGCCTAATACAATGCATTTTGGCAATTTGTTTGGACAGGTGGAGTCCCCCCCAACCCCAGGTGACCCCCGAGCAGAATAATGACTTGAGACAAAATGCTATGGGATTAAAATTGGCCACAAATTTATTAAGTTTCAGATGTAGGGAGATCTTGGCTCAGGCATTGGGCATTTATCCTTCCCAGTCCCCCACCGGGGATCTGGGAGACATCAGGGTTATCCAGAATGTGTGGGGATTGGGCTGGCTCTCGAGAACATATGTTCAAGCAGAGAGCCCGCCCCCTGTTTTGCCGCCGTCGCAGGGGAGAGCAATGACAACTTCTCAGTAAATGGGCAATGCCTCCCCTTAAGACCCCTTTAATGGGGAACCCTGGAATCACAAGGGGGGCGTGGGTCACCACTTCATGCCCCCCCCCCCATTTAGGAAGATAGACTAAAGAATTCTGCCCAAGACCTGAAACCACCAAAGTTGTGACGTTTTGCTACAGGAAAGGCAAAACCTGCCAATGCAGGAAAATTCTTTTCTGGCCCTTCAACAACGATCATGATGTAGCAGGGCCCACTGTGAAGAAGAGGTTAACCTGCAAAAGAAGGCTTAACTGAGGGAGGGGCAGGGTGGGAGAATTACTAAACAAATAACATTTGCCTGTTGTGTCCTGAAGGGATTTTTTGTGTCAAAAAAACAAAACAAAAACAAATCATCCAGCCTTCTCCTTGTGATTTTTGTTAGCCTCCAATGAGTTGCAGGAGACTGTAGTCTAGGCACTGCTGACTCGCATCATTCAACTTTTCCCTCTCCTCACAGATGCTTCTGGGCTTCCCTGTTGGTACCAGATCACCCTGTGGGCAGGTGGCTTTGTGATCATCATCCTGGGGGTGGCTGTGACAGTCTTGGGTGAGTATTATTTATTATTTTATTCATAAATTGCTTTCCATATGGCATCCTGAAGTGGTTTACCGTACAATAACAGCACATACAGAATGGTTGTCTAACATCTTCCATCAGCACCAGCCTAGCCAGGAGGTTATGAACATTTGCTCTGGCCCAGTATGGCAGCCCTCAGAACAGCAGCAGAAGACGAGACTCCTGACTATCAACTCCAGAGTCTCCGAGATTCAGTAGAATCATCCAGCAACTTACCGAGCAGTGGGATAAAATCCCTCAAGGAATTTAAAATGGAGAAAATTAGAGCATATTATCGCATGTTAAAAATAAGACTATACTTGTTATTATATAATCTTCTAATGTCCCAGTCGTTATCTCTTTTGGATTTGAATTGATTCCATATATGTGGTATTCTTGTTTTTAAATTGTGTGTGCTTCATCCACAAATATTGAAAGTACAGTTGTACCTTGGAAGTCAAACGGAATCTGTTCCAGAAGTCCGTTTGACTTCCAAAATGTTCATGAACCAAAGCACAGCTTTCGATTGGCTGCAGGAAGATTCTGCAGCCAATCAGAAGCTGCAGATGGCCCGTCGGACGTTTCGGTTCCAAAGAATGTTTACTAACCGGAACACTGCTGCTTTTGGGAGCCAAAACGTCTGAGGACCAAGGCATTTGGCATCCAAGGTACAACTGTGGTGTCATTTGGGATCTGAAGCAATCGATTGAAATGTAATTTGTTCCCTATCCTGAAATACTTTTAACCAAAAGTTTTTACTCTGTGGGCAATCCCAGAGATATGTATAAGTGTTCCATCATTCCCACAGCTTCTCCAACATTGTGGAGAGTTATTTTTGTCTATTTTCTTTAGCAACCAAGCAGATAACATAAATACTTTTATATTCATAAAGATGCTGCCATCATTCCCCTTACTATGTGATTTTCTGAAGAAGGCCAAGGTGGATTCATACTTCTGTGGGAGAAATTGTGGCAGGTCTCTTTTGCAGCTTGCTCTCTGTATCAACTGTAGATTCCGGTGTATACGATGACTTTTTAACCCCAGAAAAGAGGTTAAAAAGTCGGGGGTCATCTTATACGCCGGGTATGGGTGGTGGGCGGCGGGCAGCGGGCTCCGTGCCGGGAGAAAGACTGAGCTTATAAGACGAACCCCCAAATTGCAGCTGCCAATTTGGGGGGTCGTCTAATATGCCCAATCACCTATTACGGTACGATACAATCTACCATAATTATATAATTATACGGCCTAGGACCCTCGTACCTACGGGACCGCCTCTCCTGGTATGCCCCACAGAGAAACCTACGGTCTGCAAATAATAACACCCTCAAGGTCCCAGGCCTCAGAGAGGTTAGGCTGGCCTCAACTAGAGCCAGGGCCTTTTCGGCTGCGGCTCTAATCTGGTGGAACGCTCTGTCACAAGAGACTAGGGCCCTGCGGGACCTGACATCCTTCCGCAGGGCCTGCAAGACAGAGTTGTTCCACCAGGCCTTTGGTCAGGGCGTAGCCTGACTCCCTCCTCTGGCAACCTGCTTAGTATCTTGCTTAATTAGTTGCCATTAATTTGATTTTAATTGATTTTTATAATGAAATATTTTTAGAATGTGTGAATATCTGATTGTTTGATTGTTGATTGTTGTTAGCCGCCCTGAGCCCGGCTTCGGCTGGGGAGGGCGGGATATAAATAAAATTTATTTTTTTTATTATTATTATTATTATTATTATTATTATTATTATTATTATATCCATCTTCTTTTTCCATTCCTTGGCCTCCATTTTTTGATTATGTGCCTTAACATGATGCTTGTTTATTTAAATAAATGTGTTGTTTGTTTGTTTGTTTGTTTGTTTGTTTGTTTGTTTGGTGAGGAGTAGCTTTGCAGTTGAAAACTGAGAAAGGAGAAACCAGAGTAAATGCTGGCAGATGCAATCTCTGTTTAGACAAGTTTCAGGCTTTCCTAAGACGCAGCCTCTGCAACCAATACCAGAGCAAGCCCTCAGGTAAAAATTTATATATTGTATGTGTTTTCCCCTCTCCAGGGAATACCAGGCCTATTTTATTATTATTATTATTTTACAAATATAGGTCACTGTAGAATCCCAATGGGCACAAAATTCACATTCACGCCGCAAGTTTCCCCATCATGAATAAGTTTTGCAGTACGGAAGCAACAGGCAGAATAATGTTACAAATGGATGTATTGAAACATGTGGTTTGGTCCAAATATATACAGTCGTACCTCGGCTCCCACATGATCAAAACCTGGGAGTGTTCCAGTTTTTGAACATTCTTTCAGACGCTGAACACCCGATGGGGCTTCCGCAGCCAATCAGAAGCCTCGCTTTGGAAGCTGAATGTTTCATAAGTCAAACGGACTTCCAGAACGGATTCTGTTCGACTTCCGAGGTACGACTGTACTTCAATTGGCTATAGACTTTTAACTCATTTTCTGTGACTAGCTGCCCCTTTCCCTCTGCTACAAGCATTATTTTGCTACCCACCCACCCCAACTGATCAATCACCTTTTCAGTCAATAAATAAAGCAAAAGGATGAGTGAAATAACCCACCACTTTGGAGGGACTACTATAGTTTAGCTTATTGAGGTTGTGGCTACTGATTGGCATCAGTAAGCCTAAAGCCACTGGGTTTCTGCAGTTGCAGAGTACATAATGTTTTTCTACATTGGAAATGGTGAACCAGTCATAATCATTAAATTGTTTGTCTATCTTCCCTTCCACAGTTAATTCCACTTGCAAAGTGTGCCCTGTACAGTGGCAGCTCCACAGGGACAAATGCTACTGGCAATCGGAAGATACTAAAACCTGGAATGAGAGCCAACATGACTGTTCAACAAGGGATTCTCATCTGCTGGTCATCCAAGACAAACAGGAGATGGTCAGGAACAATGAATGATATATTTCATGCAATCCATGAAGGAAGCCTGAGTCCAATTGCTTTTAATTCTAATTTAGTAACTCAACAATGGTATCATGGTTTGTGACTTGAGAAGCTTGTGGAGTGCAGGGCCTTGTTTAGTGCTTCACCCCATTCCCACCCATGGCCAGTTCATCAGTGTCTAGATAGGGCTTTGGGGAGATTGACTAGTGAGAACCAAAGCAGTAAGTTGCTAGCAAATTCATCTAACTGTAGCCCAAGTCCTCTTTTTATTTAGAAAGTCTTTTCAGGAGGTTGAGGGTGAGTGGAGTTTATATTAAACTTTATTTTGATGCCATCAGTTTGAAAATCAGCAAATACCTTTTTCAAAAATGCATTTTCTCTAATACAGGACTTCATAAAAAACATTACAAAAAATGCAAAATTCTGGATCGGACTGTCACTATCATTAGCAGAGAAGAAATGGATGTGGATTACAGGCTCCCAGCTTGATCAGAGTCTGTGAGTTCTTCTCATTGTTTTTAACCTAAGCAAAATATCATGCAGTTTTTAGAGCTCAGATTATTTGGGTGTGCAACTGAGGCACTGGTTTCTGCACCGATTCCAATTAGCTTGCCAGCATTCTCATGCAGAGAGAGGGACTGGTATAAGAGACGCTGCCAAATTCCATTTATAGGTGGTACTTAACACCCACCAAACTAGCAAAGATGTACAAAATGGAAAATAAGAACTGTTGGAAATGCACTGTAAAAGAGGGAGACTTTTTTGTCACTCTTAACACATACATACAGTTAAGTTGTGGGTGAACATATCAGACAGAACAGCGATTCTTCAAACAGCTCTTGTTTATTCAGAGGCCAGGACAGAACTGAGCTGAAGGGTTCAGTCAGCCTGCTTATATAGAGCTCCAGTACACATAATTGTAACAACTTTCTAAAACTATCCAATCACTGAACGTCACTTTCGATCCCTTATTTGCATAACTATCTACAGTATTCCCCTGCTGGCCCAGGGTGAGAACTTCAGTACATAACACCTACATTCAAAAAGAACTGGCCAGAAGTTCATTTTCGGTCCTAGAGGAAAATCAGAGGAGAGAGAAGGAAGGGAGAACTGGAAGGTTATTAGCAGTTAATGATGGGTGCCCCCCCATTTCATTTAATTTGGAGTGACCAACTGACCAGTTGGGCTTTGTAAAGTCTTAATGCGGTTGAGGTGAGTCACAGTCTAATACCGAGTGTTGCCCATCCATTGTTGCTAGAAACTACCAGACTTTTAGAAGACATCTGAAGGCAGCCCTGTTTAGGGAAGCTTTTAATGTTTGATGTATTACAGTACTTTTTTTTTTTTAAGCCGCTCAGAGTGGCTGGGGAAGCCCAGCCAGATGGGCGGGGTACAAATAAATTATTATTATTATTATTATTATTATTATTATTATTATTATTATTAGCTGAGGTCCAAATACCAACAAGGAAGCCAGCTCTGCTCTCAAGCTCCTATATCTGCCCCATTACCCCAATTCACCAACTCTCCTTGGGTGGCAAATTGGGCTGGTCATTTTTAGTTCCCAGCATGTAAAGTATGCCCAGGATTCTCCACCACTGCTGCAACCCTCCTTCCCATGACTCAAAGGAACTTATTTGGTCTTGGGGCAGTAAAAGGGTAAGATGGCTGGGTCCCATTATCAGTCACACATGACTTTTGCATCCTGTGGACTGCCCTGCGGGTACAGGGTGGTATATAAATTTAATAAATAATAATAATGACTTTCTTCATGCTATCCAATTTGACACTATTCATGCATGTTTGAACGATTCAAATGCACACAGACAGCTTGTTACACATTTTGGGAACACCCCTGATTTATATTAAGAATGTGGGGAGGGGGGATAGTTGTAACAGTCTTCAGTCCTGACCTCCGGCTCTACCCTTTCCTTCCACAGATTTCCAGAACCAAAGTATGCCAAAGGCAACTATTGTGGCAAGATAAAGTCTGAACCCGTCGCTGAAGCCTGCAGTATTGAACTTAGATGGATTTGCCAGAAAGACTCTCTTTTACTGTAATGTTTTAGCTTGATACAGATTATAATTATGTGGGGTTTTGTTATTTGCCAGGAGCACACAATTTTTAAAGATACCTGTCAGGGAACTGCCATCGGAGGGACAGGTGTTGGACAGGCTCCAGGAGAATAGGAGAGAATCTGCAGCAGAGGAAGGAACCAGCAGGGGGAGTGCAGGAGTCACAGCGGAGGGGAGGCTCTGGGATACTTCTAGTGAGAATAGCGAAGAGGTAACTAGACCCCCGTTAGGAACTCCCACCCTTCGCCGGAAACTGTCACGCAGAGAGTCACGAAGGCGCATGTCCGTCAAACAGCTTTTATGTTGGCGTAAATTCCGTAGACGCCCACTGTCAGATTCTACCAGCGACTGACGGAGTCATGCTTTGGGGGCTCCGTTAGTGCCTCGGTTTGGATGACCAGCCAAACCCCAGAGGGATCAAGCTTTTACGCACAAGCAGCTCACTATCCCATCACAGCAATCTGACAGACTTTGAAAGCAGCTTGTGCAAGCAGAGGGCATCATGAGCGAACCAGCCGGAACCGGAGGAGCAGGAGCTGGAGCTGGAGCAGGTCCAAGCCTGGAAGAAAGGTACAGGGCGTTGGAGGTCCAGCTGGCGCTGCAAACGGCGAGGCTCGAGGAGAGGAGGGCTCAAGATGCGGATAAAGGGAAAACCACCCCACTTGCCAGACGGGTGCCTGGATTGGTGCAGAAATTTGGGGGGGATCCCAGGAACTATCAAGCCTTTAGGACAGAGATGCAATATGCTCTCAATCTACTGTTTGATGACTTCCCCGATGAGAACTCTAGAGTGGCGTACGTGATTGGCCATCTAGAGGGAGGGGCGAAGGACTGGGTTCGGCCCCTGATGGCAGCCAATAATGAAATCTTAAAGGACACTATGAAGTTTTTTCGCGCCATGGACTTGATGTTTTCCAGCGAGATCGAGCAGGGGGTGGTGCGCAGACAGTTAATGGCGTGTAAACAGGGGAGCCGATCTGTACGTGAGTACTGGACTGAGTTCACCATGCTGATTCATAGACTAGGGTGGGACCTTGCTAGTGAACCTATTCAAATGCTGTTTGAAGAAGGTCTCTCTCCGGCAGTGAAAGATGAACTTTCCCGGGCGCCTAGGGCGGAGTCTATGGATCAGCTGACTAAATCAGTGCTGTCCATAGGAGCACGCCAGGAGGCTAGAGCTATGGAAAAGCGGGAAGGAAAGGGGGAACGTTGGAAGGACTTCCGCATTCCAGAGATTCCGGAGCAGCCTTTCCCGCCAGCAGAGCCGATGGAACTTGGAACAGCGCGCGCGCGCGCAGTTTCAAACACCAGTGAAGGGCGGAAGAAGGAGGGAAAGAGCGGCAAGAGATGCTATCTCTGCCAACAGCCAGGTCACTTTGCCAGAGTCTGTCCGCAAAGGAAGGAATGGCAAGGGATGGCGGGAACTGTTGGGGGGAAGGAGGAAGAAGAAATCACGGAGCAAGTAAAAGCCAACGCCTGGTTGCCAACATCAGGGCACAGCAGCCAGGCCAGGGAGTAGTGAATGTGCCCACGCCGGAACCTCCAAGACCAGCGCTTGTGATAGAGGTGTTGCTGGAACTGGCAAACGGACACCCACTGAAGATAAAAGCGCTATTGGATTCAGGTAGCTCATGTAATTTCATGAGTAAGGAGTTTGCAGCTGAACACCAGATACAGACTATCCCATTAAGTAAGCCTTTGCAGGTTACCACGATTGATGGGAGGGAGCTGTTGGGAGGAGAAGTGAACCAACAAACTGTACCAATGATAATGAGGGTGGCAAGACACACAGAACTGATAGCGTTTAACGTAGCCACCTTGGGAGGAGCTCCTATTATCTTGGGAATGAGCTGGCTGGCACTACATGATCCGCTAGTAGGCTGGCATCAGAGAGTGGTTTCCTTTGGATCAGCACATTGCCTAGAACACTGCAAGGAGGGAGAGGGTCAGGCAGGCGCCAGGGCCACTCTAGCAGGGATGGAAGTGATGGACAAGGGGAAGGTGCCACCACAATACGCTGACTTGATTGACGTATTCAGCGAAAAAGAAGCAGATAAACTGCCCCCGCACAGACCCTTTGACTGTCAAATTAACTTACTCCCAGGAGCACAATTGCCAGTGGGCAAGCTGTATGCAATGTCAGACAGTGAGATGCAGGAGTTAAGGGAGTTCATTGACAAGAACCTCAAGCGAGGTTTCATCAGAGAGTCACGAGCGGTGGGGGGCAGCCCAGTGTTCTTTGTGGACAAAAAAAACACGGGCAAGCCCAGGCTTGTATGTGATTTCAGGGCCCTAAATGCAGTGTCAGAACCAGTGACTTTCCCTATGCCTAGAATTGATGACATTCTAACACGGGTGAGAAAAGGGAAAAATTTTACCAAGCTGGACCTTAGGGGGGCATATAACTTGATACGTGTGAGAAAGGGGGATGAGTTGAAGACCACTATGTTCACCCCCTTGGGGGCTTTTGAGTACCGGGTTATGCCTTTCGGATTACAAGCGGGCTCCGCCTGCTTTCAATCATTCATGAATCACGTCCTGGGGCCACTGCTCTACAAGAACTGCGTAGCGTTCTTAGATGACGTCCTGGTGTACTCAGAGAATGAGGAGCAGCATGTGCGAGATGTAAGAGAGGTACTGAGCAAGCTGCGAGAAAACCGGCTGTGGGTGAAACTGGAGAAGTGTCAGTTTCATACCAGGGAGGTGGAATTCCTGGGGTACCGGTTGTCTGACAAGGGATTGGCCATGGATCCCAGCAAGGTTCAAGCGGTACTGGAATGGAAAACACCAAAGACCAAGAAGGACGTGCAAAGGTTCCTGGGCTTCGGAAACTTCTATAGGAAGTTCATCAAAAACTTTGCCCATTTAACAGCGCCCATCACGGATTGTCTTAGTAGCAAAAAGAAATTTGTTTGGACGGAAGAAGCGCAGCGGGCGTTCGAACGTTTAAAGCAGGCGTTTGCGTCGGAAGAGCAACTTTTGCACGTGGATCTACAACAACCAATGAGAGTGGAGACTGACGCGTCAGACCGAGCGGTGGGGGCCGTTCTTCTCCAGCCGGGAAAAGATACGTCTGAATGGAGACCGTGTGCATTCTTCTCGCGGAAGTTGAACAAATCCGAGAGGAACTACACAGTATACGACCGAGAACTGCTCGCCATTCATGAAGCATTCCGGAAATGGCGGCACTTGCTGATTGGGGCGCAGCACAAGGTTCAAGTCCGAACTGACCACAAAAATCTGGAATACTGGAGAACAGCCCGAGTGCTGAACCAGAGACAAGTGCGATGGGCCCAGGAGTTCTCCAAATTCCACTTTGAGATTCGTTACGTGCCCGGCTCCGAGAACGTGAGGGCGGACGCTCTTTCCAGGAAACCTGAGTACTTAGAGGGGGAGGGAGCGCCTGAGGCAAGGCATGTAATCCCTGAAGACCGCTGGGTGTGTGGGGCGGCATTGGTGGGGCAGAGGGAACTGATAGAGGGTACTGAGAACGATGAATACGCCCAAGAGAAACTCAGAGAGCTCAGGAGGACAGAGGAGAACACAGGGGGGTTTGAAGAAAAGAACGGGGCATTGTATTACAAAGGGGCACTGTACATACCCAATGGGGAACTGAGGGGCAGAGTACTCAAGCAGTTGCATGACAGCCCCACAGCGGGACATTTTGGACAGCACAAAACCATGTGGTTGGTTACCAGGGAGTTTTGGTGGCCCAAGGTGAGGGAGGACGTACGGGAATATGTCAGGGGTTGCGACAGGTGCCAGCGAGCGAAAGGAGAGAGGGTGGCGCCAGCAGGGCTATTACAACCCTTACCCACGCCAGAAAGGCCATGGGAGGCAGTATCCATAGATTTTATGACGGACCTGCCAAAATCCAAAGGCAAAACAGCTGTCATGGTGGTGGTAGATCTATTAACCAAGATGTGTCATTTTATAGCTTGTTCACATGCGGTCACAGCGGAGGAAACCGCCAAGTTGTTTGTAGAACATATTTTTAGGTTGCATGGCGCCCCCTTGAGGGTTTTGAGCGACAGAGGGAAACAATTTACTTCCAGGTTCTGGAGGAAACTTATGAGCTTACTGCACGTAGAACTCAATTTCTCAACTGCCCGGCACCCAGAAACAAATGGGCAAGCGGAAAGGGCAAACGGGATTTTACAACAATACCTGAGGTGTTATGTAAAAGACAGAGAAAATGATTGGGTGGATAAGTTACCTCTAGCAGAATTTGCCTACAACAACGCGGAGAACGTGTCCACAGGGATGAGTCCCTTTCTGGCAAATTATGGGTGTCACCCCCGGGCATTCCCAGGAGAGGGAGGGGAGAGGTGGAGCGTGCCGGCGGCGGAATATTTTTTTGAAGAGATGGAAGCGATCCACCGTCAGCTTCAACTTAACTTAGAGAAAGCCAAGGAAGAATATAAGAAGCAAGCAGACAGAAATAGGAGGGAAGGTGAAACTATAAGGGTGGGAGACCGGGTGTGGTTATCCACCCAAGGACTACCGTTCAAGGGCGGGAGTAAGAAATTGAGACCCAAAAGATTGGGACCCTTTGAGGTCATACAGCAGGTCAACCCAGTAGCATTCAAACTCAGGCTGCCCAGTCACATGAAATTACACCCAGTATTTCACAGGTCATTACTGTCGCCGTACCGAGAGGGACGTGAGTGGGGGGAGCGTGAGAGAGAGGCCACCCAAACGCCCGTGATAGAAGAGAGAGAGCGCGACATGAACGTGGCAGGAATCATTGATTCCAGGTGGAAGGGGAATCAGGTGGAATATCTGGTAGAATGGGAGGGGGAAGTAGAGTCGGAAAACACTTGGGTACCAGCAGAGGTAGTCAATGACGAGGTCTTAATAGAAACATTTCATCAGCGTTTCCCAAGAAAACCGCAACCCGTGGCACGATTTAAAAGGGAACACTTTGGGACCACCGATGAGGAAGGAGAGTTTGAAGGGTTCCCAGAGTCAGGGGTGGGTGAGGAAGCCGACTCCGACGAAGAAGAGGAAGACGGGGAGAGAGACGGTACGCCGTGGCTAGAAGTGTTTGAATCCTCGGACGACGAGGAGAGTTCCTTCAGGGGCTTTCCGCCCTCACTGCCAGTGGGAGAGGAGGCGGGAGGGGGTGAAGGGGGCCCTGGGGGGGAGGTGGATGTCAGGGAACTGCCATCGGAGGGACAGGTGGTGGACAGGCTCCAGGAGAATAGGAGAGAATCTGCAGCAGAGGAAGGAACCAGCAGGGGGAGTGCAGGAGTCACAGCGGAGGGGAGGCTCTGGGATACTTCTAGTGAGAATAGCGAAGAGGTAACTAGACCCCCGTTAGGAACTCCCACCCTTCGCCGGAAACTGTCACGCAGAGAGTCACGAAGGCGCATGTCCGTCAAACAGCTTTTATGTTGGCGTAAATTCCGTAGACGCCCACTGTCAGATTCTACCAGCGACTGACGGAGTCATGCTTTGGGGGCTCCGTTAGTGCCTCGGTTTGGATGACCAGCCAAACCCCAGAGGGATCAAGCTTTTACGCACAAGCAGCTCACTATCCCATCACAATACCGAATACCGAGAAGATTGTGGAAGGCATTTCTCTATTTTCAGCAAAATACCTCAGGGTAAAATCCTGAAATTTTACCCAATTCATCAATTGCTTTCATCAAATTAGAAATACTAGATTTGAATCTGCGAAATAAGCAGAAGGATACCCTCTGCAAATAAATCCAAAGAAAGAGCCCAGAACAAAGGCCAGATAATAATTGTGTGGAATTTTGTTATTTGCCAGGACCACAAAAGTTTAAAAGATGCTGAATACCAAGAAGATTCTGTTTTCAGCAAAATACCTCTAGGTGAAATCCAGAGATAACAAGGGAATTCAAAGTAGATATATTTTGGATACTGAAATATTGGTTTGAAGTGACAGTTGATCAGTGGTAGAATTTGACAGCACAAAACAGCAAACCTGGCCAATAATTACAATACAAACAGCAGAGCACCATCCCTTTCATTCAAAGCAGTCAGTTCCCCAAAACCTGTTGAAAGCAAATTTCTCGTTTCTCTCCAGACTAACAAGCTTTCAAACTACTGAATTATCAGACTGCTTGGACAAATTCATTGATTGCTGGGTATATAAAACCTCCCATTATATATTATTTCTTTTAATGAGATGTAGCCATGTCAACTAGAGCGAAATGAGAGGCTGCTTCTTCAAGTCCAACAGCGTCACTAATCGGTTGGGCCGCGGAAAATGGTGGTGGAGGACGCTAATACTAGTTTACTGAAATTTACTGGCTCAAGTACAAGTTCTGAAGCCGATCCAAAAGGACTTGGCAGAGCTTAAAGATGATGTGAAGCAGATGCAAGATAGAATGGTTCATTATGGAGATGGTTTGAATGTTCATGAGACCATCGTGCAAGCTAGGCCACTATGCAGCCCCTACGTTGTGGAACTCCTTCTTCATACTGGCACTGTTTTATAGCTTCTGGTGAATGCTGAAGATGCACTCTTTACACTGAACATTTGAGATGAGGTTGTTAAAAGATGTTGTATGGAAAGATGCAGATATTGCCATTGGGCCTCATAGGACAGGTGATACTTTTCTCTTAGAACATCATACGTGTAACATTCATATTCTTCATCTATCAAGATCAATACACCTGCTTCCATACAGTTTTTCCATCTTACCATCTTTTATTCCAATTTTTAGAGTAGGATATCCCCACAGAGTATGTTTTGCATGGGAAAATGGATCAAAATTGCTTTTATTAGCTACAACAACCCAGTTTTCTAACTGAATTATTTCAAGAGTCATCTGAAATTTCAAATATTTCTGAAATATTTTTGATTCTAATGCTGTCCAACCAACCAAAAGTGCTATATATGTATATTCTAAGGTTGCCCATGTCAGGAAGTTAAGACCATCAGCAGGTCTCCAATATTTCCAAATCCACCTTCTTTCATTTGTAATGGTATTTTCTGTATAGATATCCTCAGTGCTTTTGAACTCCAAAGACATTTCCTAAACAGGGACTTTATCTTTTGAAAATATGACCCAGGTATAAAAGCTGGAAGTCTTCTCAGGACAAAGAAATCTGGAAGTAATCTTCATTTTGAGGTCAGTCAGATTTCCAAGTTAGAATTAGGGCCCTTAAAGCATTCCAAATCTTGTTTCAAAATTCCTCCAAATCCAAAGGCCCCAAAAACTCCAATCTCCCCCTGGCCCAAATCCATGTCCCAAAAGTCAACTGATCCCCACTTAAGGGTATCTCTCCAACTTTCCTTTTCCAGACCAGGCCAGGCTCCAATCTTCAAAATCTGGCTTATTCTAGTTTCAATCATAAAGGGCTTCATCTTGTAATCCTCAATTTGCATCTGTAAGGTTACGGCTCCCCCTTGTATTACTTTGAGTTCAGCAACAGCAACTTTTTCCTTCTCCGTTTCATCAATTTGTTCGGTTGAAATGGATTCCTTTTTTTATATATAATATTTATTAGCAATTTAAAGATTACAAAAGAAAAGAAAAGAAATTAAACAATACAATGCAATACAATATAAGAAATACAGAATACAGAAAAAATAAAAACCCTCTTTCTATGCCTTACAATTCATTTACTTGTTTCCATGACTCCCTCACACCTCCCTTTTTTGTTTTCCTGTTTGAATAGTTAATTCAGCAAATCCTTTCCCTCTTTAATTTATCTTAGCTCTTTATCTTAACATATTATAACATTATATTTTCATCTATTATCAATCCATTTTTACATATTCCTTTTTAACCTTATTACTAAAACCGCTTCGTTTCATTCCGACATCATATTAACATTCATTCATTTTACAATGTTTCTGTAAATAATCTTTATATTTCTTCCAATCTTCTTCCACCAACTCTTCTCTAGCACTTCCACTGCCAAACCTGCAGATACAAAAGACAAGAGGAGCTGTATCACATCACACAGGGACATGTTTCCGGTCTCTCTCTCCCAACATTGCCCAGGAAAATGCAAATCTGCACCAAACCCAAAATCTGGACCACCAAATAAAATCAAGTAAGGTTTTTCCTCCATCAGCACCCACAAATTCAATAGCTAGGGTGGACAGCCTAATCACTCTCTTTGGTTGTGGAGGCTACAGGGGGCCAGCACATTATGCATACCTCATTGAGTGTGATCTGCATGAGTTAGAAGCCTGTGCTGTTTCTCATTACCAACTGGTTTGCTGCAGATCCAGCATTCTTCGCTTCCATTGCTGCCGCTAGCAACACCCAGATGGTTCAAGTAAGCACCTGTTCCTCCTCCCCGGATTTCAAACCTAAAAAGCAACAGAATGTAGAAATAGTATCCCTAAGAACAAGTATAAGGCCATGCAACTGAAAAGAGACCCCCCCAATGTATGTACCTGAAAAGAGACCCCCCAATGTATGTACAGGGAACCCTGGAAGCTAATTTTCACCTGAAGAAAACTGCAGAAGGCAGCTTCATTTATATTAATTTAATACATTTACATTTTAGACTATGTGATCTTGTCTCAGGGTCTCAGCAAATGGTATAAAAATCCCTGACTTCAGAAGAAGAGTAGAAATATCAGCACACACTCAGGCTGGGTGACTCAATGGCACCCCTATGAAGGCTTCACCCGGGGCAAAATCCTGGCTAGCCGCCCCCAGGCCCCCACCACTGTAGCTATGTCTCTGTCCTCCCTCCTGAATAAATTCAAAAGTGTGTGTGTGTGTGTGTGTGTGTGTGGAGGGAGGGGGGGGGGAGAGAGTTTTTCAAAAGCAAAACATTCTGCATAGCCCATACATTTAAATGGCTGGTTCTGTCAAATTTCTAGTTTCTGGACTTTGACATTTATTTCTTGACACACAACGCGGGGGGGGGGGTGGGGGGGGGAGAGATCTCACCAGTTATTGAAAATGGAGCCATCAATCCATTTCCAAGGTTCCTGGTCATCCACCCTTTGGAGACCAATCCAGTGGTCAGCAGAACCTTTGTATCGTCTCAAGAAGCTCTTAATAAAGAAAAGAAGTGTGAATACATTTCCAACCCTCATCCAAGTGAAGAATCAACTCAATTTAAGGCTTCAGACTGTGCTCTGTATCTTTCCACTCACCATCTCCTCTTCAGAGTCAATCACGACCAAAGAGGCATCAAAAGAGGCACAGTAATTCTGGCTAGAAGTCCAGGTTCCTTCACTCTCTGAAAAATAGTAGCATTTCCTTTGGTAGCCAATCCAGCCGTCCGGACAGCACTCAGTTGGAGTGGAAGGAGAAGGTAGGGCAGGTGGCAATACTGCGCTTGTCCCTAGAAAGATATCAGAAAGTAAGATAGATCACTATCCACGGCTTATAAACAGTCCTACCCAAAATAAAGGTCAGGCAATGTACTCCACTCATCAACATTATATCTGTGTGCTGCCTTTCCACAAAAGGAATCCTGCTCGAAGCAGCTTGCAACAAAGAAAATGGGAACATATCTCAAGCATCATAAGGACAATCACATAAAAATACAGTATAACATAATTGCAAATATACCACACACAAAAACTGTGTGCAGGAGGTCTCTGGTCAACCCCCATCATCTCCAGGGGGCCTGGATAAGGGTGCCCATCTCTGTCCACAAACTCAGGAGCTTGCAGGACACAGAGCAGCTTCTCTTGTGGCTCAACCATAGATAGTCGACCTCAATTGATTATCCATGAAATACACAGCCAGGGTCTAGTTGACACTCCCTGAGAAAGGCCTTTGATTAGAATTGTATCGTAAAATTTAAATCACTTGAAATTGTGTGCGTATTGTGTATGTACCGTGTTATGTACTGAAGTTCTCGCCCTGGGCCAGCAGGGGGATACTGTAGATAGTTTTCACTCAGGTCCATGTCAGTTATTTTAGGCGGGAAACCCTGGGTTGTTGTTGCTACAATGTTGACAGCTGGCTGCCTATAAAAGCAGGCCAGCTGAGCTGTTTGCTGTTCAGTTCTGTCCAGCGTACAATAAAGAGCTGCTCTGGAGAAATCGCTGTGTCGTCTGCTATGTTCGGCTACAATATAACATACCGTATATTGTGTGTGCATATTGGTCTGTTATTACAGTACACGAAGTCTACCTTGCCTGAATGTGGGCTCCCATCCGCAACTGCTTCCAGGTTACCAATAAAGCTCTTCTAGCTGCTGAGGAGAGGAGATCTGTGAGAGCAGGTGGCCTGTTGATAACCTGGCAGAAGTTACAGCAAAATGGCTCTTCACTTACTTGATAAAGCAATGCTGATGATGATGATGATGGTAATGATCAGAATGACATTAAGCACCAAGCTCGCATTTTTTACATTAAAAGCGAGTTTCTCTTTTCCATTATTGTAGAATCCTGCAAAGGGAAATAAAGTGTTAATGTTTCCTTGGTTTCAGCAAGATGCCGGACAAGTCCTTCTAGAAACTCCAAAATAACTGGGAGGCTCCAAGTCTACCCAGGCTTGGGTAGTCCATCTGCACTGAAGGTGTCAGTTTGCATCACACCAAGATGTCATAGCACTCAACAGTCCTGATTTATGTGGGACATCCGGGAATTACAGAAGCCAATTCTGGCTTCTGATTGTATCCCAGAATGTCCCATTTTTTTGGTCCTGTGCTCTGGTGCAAGTCAGCTGGAGGCCAAAAAAGAAACTTCCCGATTTTGGTCAATGGGATGTTAGAAGGATATGAGATGAACCAAATTCACCTGTGGCATCATGAAGCTTGGTGCCTCCCACCAGAAAATCAGCCAACTTGTAGGCCTCTGCGCATGGCTGGTGAGTCACTAGTTATTTATTTTATTAAAAAGCATTTACTTGCAACCATCTCTTAAACTATCAAAGTGCTTCAGAATAATAGTTATACAATAAAACAAATATCACCAGTAGAAATTGTAAATATATATAAATATATCATTAATATAAAGTGATGCGGGTGGTGCTGTGGTCTAAACCACAGAGCCTAAGACTTGCCGACCAGAAGGTCAGCGGTTCGAATCCCCTCGACGGGGTGAGCTCCCGTTGTTCGGGCCCAGCTCCTGCCCACCTAGCAGTTCAAAAGCATGTCAAAGTGCAAGTAGATAAATAGGTACTGCTCTGGCGGGAAGGTAAACGGCATTTCCGTACGTTGCTCTGGTTCACCAGAAGCGGCTTAGTCATGCTGACCACATGACCCGGAAGCTGTCCGCGGACAAAAGCCGGCTCCCTCGGCCTATAGAGGGAGATGAGCGCCACAACCCGAGTTGTCCACAACTGGACCTAATGGTCAGGGGTACCTTTATGTTTTTATCATTAATATAGCTGGGAGATCAACAACATTTTAAACAGTATAGCAACATTTTAAACTGTATAGCCTTGTTGGAATAAGAAAAGGTCTTCAAGTCAAGCTTAGAAGTCAGAAGTGAAGATGCCTGATGTATCTCTGCTGGAAGAGCCTTTCACAGCCTGAACTGGTGGCGCTAAATGCCCAACTTCTAGCTGAGGTCACTTGGGCTTCTGAGACAAATAGTGGCAGCCTTGTTAAATCCACTGGCAGCAGTCTGCCAGAAGGGAATCTCTATCCTATTTCGAAGCAGAATGCAATATTTTGTTCATGCATCTCAAGCTAGTGCAGCAACCTCAAGCAAATACAATAGAACCTCGACTTACCACCGCCCCTACTGGCGAACAATGTGCGTCTGCACATGTGCAGAATGGTGCTGCTGCCGAATGCGCACACGCAGAATGGCGCTTCTACCAGCAACCCGGATCTACTCATGAACGGACCTCCGGAAGGGATTCCGTATGTGAGTAGAGGTTCCACTGTATCCTGAAACCATTTTAACCTTGATTGTAAAACAAACCATTAAGGGGATACTGTTTGAGCTCTTGCACATTTCTGTATAACATAGGGTTGGTTCCAACACATCATAGGTAGATCCATTAATGTGCAAAACAAAATGCATTAAAATGAATTGTTCAACCAAACAAGATTTCCCTGTGCTACAAGAAGCTTTATTCATTCAATACAGGATAGTGAATTTTCAAGCTTGCCTCAACCAAATAAATCAAAATAGAAGTTTGTAGTACACCGGCTAGGATTAGCAGATGTATTAAGGTAGCTATATTAATTATATACGGAGGATGGCATAACTGACAGTTAAAGAAAATCAGGTCCAAATGTAAGGACTAGGCAGCAAAGTGGTTCGTCAGCAATATGCAGCTCTGAGTGTCTGCTTTCAGTATATATATATATATATATATATATATATATATATATATATATATGCAGGTTTTGGTGTCCTCGGGTGTCTTCCCGTGTAAAAGTTGGGGTGTCTAGGCGACGTTTCGACGAGGTCTCACTCGTCATCTTCAGGCTGGTGCTTTCGGCTTCTTGTTACTGGAACAGAGCGGGATCTCAATGTTTGAGTTCCTATAAATACTGTAGAGGGGGTGTGGTGTCTAGCCTCCAATGTTCTGGGCAGAGAGGAAGTTCCCAGGCTAGTGTGCCTTTTCTTCTTTTGTTCCTTAATTACTTGAGAGATACCTTGAGTGATTTCTTGAGTGATATCCTGAGTACCACTTAGGTGGGTCATTAGGTGTGGATTAGTTGCTAAAGTCACAGCTCGCCCCTATACACGAAGCCAAGCCAAAGCACAACTAAGTGCAATACAGCCATCTTCTCAGGAAAACTCTTCACAAAGTTCAAGAGGTCAAGACACAAAGACTTTAGCAACTAATCCACACCTAATGACCCACCTAAGTGGTACTCAGGATATCACTCAAGAAATCACTCAAGGTATCTCTCAAGTAATTAAGGAACAAAAGAAGAAAAGGCACACTAGCCTGGGAACTTCCTCTCTGCCCAGAACATTGGAGGCTAGACACCACACCCCCTCTACAGTATTTATAGGAACTCAAACATTGAGATCCCGCTCTGTTCCAGTAACAAGAAGCCGAAAGCACCAGCCTGAAGATGACGAGTGAGACCTCGTCGAAACGTCGCCTAGACACCCCAACTTTTACACGGGAAGACACCCGAGGACACCAAAACCTGCATTCCTGTACCCGTGAAAATCTACGAAAGCAAATATATATATATATATATATATCAGTTAATGTCAACACATGTTTGGCCAGATTGGGTTCCTGAAAGAAAGAGGAACCTAAAAGATGTTTTGAATGATATGTTCCGAAAAGTGTTGCATAACGCGGCTACCTATCTGTAACTGGAACTATGGAAGGCACCACATTGAGCCGCATGAAATGGAAGTCCATCTGTGTATCTGAAGAAGTGTGCATGCACATGAAAGCTCATACCAAGAACTGACTTAGTTGGTCTTTAAGGTGCTACTGGAAGGAATTTTTTTTTGTTTTGGCAAAGTTATGAAGTCAGTCAAACAGGGGTTCTCCAACTGCTTTTAATTGCCTGAATAAACTAGAGTCTCCATGAATTTGATTAGCTGGCCTACATCTTACAGCTCTCATCCCAGCAGCAAATCGGTAACTTTTCTGACAGTAGGTGGAGACAAACTCATGCCTCTCTCATCAGACTCACTTACCATATAGAGAATGCCTCAGTTTCGGAGAGACTCTTGCTTCATGTTGTTGTTGTTGTTGTTGTTGTTGTTGTTGTTGTTGTTGTTGTTGTTTTTGCTTAACTCTTGCTTGTTTGGTATTTCCATTACTTATCCTGTTCTTAGCTGCATCTTGAATCATAGGGAGCCTTTGCTCTGTCTTTTCAGTTTCAGAGGAAACCATCTTTTCTTTCTCCCAGGATCCAGAGACCTCACAGCAAATGCTACTCAGCTCTAGTTACACAGAGTTTTGCAGTTTCTTGAGATATGTTTAAAGCAGATCACTGGATTACAGATTCACGCACAGTTTGGGCTACGTAATGTGGTGAGAAAACACCCTTTTAAAATACTACTTAATAGTGTGCTTTAATCGGATACTTTGTCCAGCCAAGCTGTACTGAATATGTATTCTACTTCCCTGTGTTATCTTCCTGACTCCTTTTATTACCAGTGCCTCTTCAGAGTCTGAAGTACCAATTCTGTGCTTTTGCAACACAAAAATTCACCACAACATCAATTTTCATCATGACATCAATGTCCCAAGATTCCTCTGTGGAGAGAAAATTACAGAGGAGAAATGAATTATCTCTTCTTGAATTCTATAAAAGGTCACTTTTGCTTCCATGCTAGTATAGTCCCCACCCCCCCAAAAAGCCCTAATGGTGGTCTTTCATATACTAATTTATAGAGCTGGAAAATTCACAAATGAAATATTGCTTCTTTTTAGTCTAAATGATTACAGTAATGTTTCTACATCTACTTGATGAAACAAAGGCGTTGAGTAAATGCAAAAGGGAGGAGCCCTTGAGATAGTTGAAGATGGCTATTGTATTATATTTCCCCCCAGTCTCCTCCTACCCAGCTCCTCCTCCTCATAAAGCTTGGTTTCCAAGCCTTATCAGAAAATGACACTCTCCTCTTGACATGTTCCAGCTTGTCAATATCCTCCTTAAATTGTGGTGCCCAGAAATGGACACAGTACTCCAGGTGAGGTCTGACCCACTTTAATTAAGGTGTCCAGCACAAAAACCTCTGAATGGATCTGCCTAAAATTTGACAGGCTTAATCCAGAGAGGCTCATATTTCTGCAAATTTCTTCCACTTTTCTCTGAAGCCAGAACAACAGTATAGCTATTTTTAGATTCCCTGTTATATTGAATGAGGGGGTGAGAACTTTGGGTTGTGTTTCTAGCAGTGCCAAGAGAATGTTAAGTTAGCACATGGTTTCTCCTTGCACAAGGGAACATTCTCCCCCTCCCCTCCCTCATGACGCCCAAATGTATTCTAGCAGTTCTCCCAATCAAACAAAGCCAGCCGTATATTTAGTGCTTTTTTTTCTGGGGCCACGCGGGAGTACGTGTACCCCTAAACATTTTGTGAATCTAAATGTTCCTGGGAAAGAGGGGAAGGAAGCGGCAGTGGCGGCAGCAACAGGAGGGGAGAGGCAGGACGGAAGCAGTCACCTGCGAGCTCCATGGTCATTTAATCCCAGCCCAGCATCCAGCAGGGAGAGGGACAGAGGACGGCATCTGCACAGCAACAGGACCTGCCTGGCCTGCCCCCCCCCCATGAGATCCTCCCTCCCCTTGCAGATGTGCCCTGCGCCCAGGGACAGATTTAGGTTTGATGAGGCCCTAAGCTCCTGAAGCTAATGGGGCCCTTTATATGTCAAGCTGTCCTTTGTCAACAACAAATTGTCGCTGTTTTTTGTGTTGAATATATGCTATATGGCAATTTATGGACCTCATAGGTATCTAAAGCCATTTGCCCATGTTGCCATGCAACCAGTCCATGCAGAATGTAGGCAGAATGTAGGCATGTGATATTTTAGGGAGCAGGCTAGCAGGCAGGACCCATTACTCACATCCTAGGAGCCTACACGACACATAACACTGTTGTGCTATGTGTAGGTTTTATTTTATTTGTTTTTTATCTTGTTTTGGAAATGAACATCCAAGGTTTTTTTCTTTAAATTTTGTTGGGGGGGGCCAAGAGAGTGGGCCCCTAAGCTAGAGCTTGTTTAGCTTATACATAAATCTGGCACTGCCTGCGCCCGTTCCCCAGCCTGATCTTTCATTGATTCCTGAGGTCCTGGGTTTCCTCGTGCTTCCAGACCCGAAACATTTCTCACTCCTTTCCTCCTTCCCTTTCTCAGATGCTTTCCTGGCTTTCCTCCAATCTCTCTCTCTCTCTACCCCGCCCCAATGAATGTTAGGAAAATAAAATAAATTGTCCAGTAGCACATTAGAGGGCAACTAAGTATGTTTTGGGTATAAGCCAGGGGTCAGCAAACTTTTTAAGCTGGGTGCCAGTCCACTGTTCCTCAGACCTTGTGGAGGGCCGGACTATATTTGGTTTTTTGGGGGGGGGGGATGCGAATTCCTATGCACATTGCGTGGGGGGGGGGCAAGTAGTCCTCCTCCCATTTTAAATAAAAGGACACAGCATGCCAGGCAGGCCCCACAAAGATCCCACAGATGCAGTTTTTTATAAAGGACACAGCTTACCTGTGCGTTGTGGGTGGCAGGGGCTGGTGGTGGCGGAGGGACAATGACTTGGCTCTAGAGAAGGGCTGCTTAAAATGGCGGCCCCTCAAGCGCTGACGCTGATCCAACAAAGCCCAGCCCCCTTCCTCCTCTAGGCAGGGCGGGGAGAAGCCAGTAGGAGAAGGGAGGAGGCACTGCCGCGGTGTGTGTAGGGGGGGGGGGAAATGGCACAGCCCGAACAATGAGAATCCCCACGCCCTTTCCCAAACTGTCTGTGGGCTGGATCCAGAAGGCAATTGGGCCTGATCCAGACCGTGGGCCTTAGTTTGCCGACCCATAGTATAAGCTTTTGTGTGCCCCACCCAGCCTTTAATGTCACCCCCAGCCTGGATCTAGAGATGGTTTCAATTGCCCAGGGTCTTCTCCCCTGCTTCAGAGAACAGTGCAACCCTATTAGAGGCTGAAGGCATTCTTGGGCACAAAGTGTAAAAGAATTTTTAGCATGATTTAAAATCAACCCCACAAACAAAGGGCAGGACCTCCCAGTGGGGAATGTGGTCACCCTCAATGTGCAGAAGGAGAAACAACTGCTGAAGTCCTAGTGCCATTTGGCAACTTGGCTATTGCTGAGTTTGAGACTAACAAATGACAACCTTACAGTACTTTAGAGAAAATGCTAAGGGAACGAAGCAAAAAGAAAATGCCTGCAGAAAGTTGAAAAGAGCATTGGCTTCTATTATTTTATGGAGCCTCTTGAGGGAGGAATGCAAAAGACAATGAGATTTAAAAAATAATGAAAGATCTTAATGTTTAGGAGGCAGCCATTGCAAGGTATCACAAAAGTTGGGTAGCGTTTAGGTGCCCAAAATCTGCTCCATAAAAAATGGCTAAGTAGCACCATGCAGTAAGAATTCACTATTTTTTTGAAAGTGACAAACCTAACCTACTCATGCATAGGAGAGTCCCTGTTTCTGCCTCCCCAAACCTGGGAATCATAAGATTCACACACCACTTTATTGTAAAACCCTCACAGGAGTATACAAAAAGATAAAACAATAAAATGAGAAAAATACAACCCTAATTTAAAACATACAAAAGTAAAAATATTAAAGCAGATTATAATTATGTACCTCAACTTTCTAAGCAACCATAATGTTTTTGTTGTTGTTGTTTAGTTGTTTAGTTGTTTCCGACTCTTCGTGACCCCCTGGACCAGAGCACACCAGGCACTCCTGTCTTCCAATGCCTCCCGCAGTTTGGTCAAACTCATGCTGGTAGCTTCGAGAACACTGTCCAACCATCTCGTCCTCTGTCGTCCCCTCCTCCTTGTGCCCTCCATCTTTCCCAGCATTAGGGTCTTTTCCAGGGAGTCTTCTCTTCTCATGAGGTGGCCAAAGTATTGGATTCTCAGCTTCATGATCTGTCCTTCCAGTGAGCACTCAGGGCTGATTTGCTTAAGAATGGATAGGTTTGATCTTCTTGAAGTCCATGGGACTCTCAAGAGTCTCCTCCAGCACCTTAATTGAAAAGCCTCAATTCGTCGGCGATCAGCCTTCTTGATGGTCCAGCTCTCACTGATTTTTTTAGGTGGTGCCAAATTCCCTTATACAGACCTATTGTCAGCAGCTGCTACTAAATTTCCTGGATTTCTGGAATTGGAACTGATTTCCTGCAGTGGTTTGAAGTCAACCGGGAAGCCAGAACTAAAAGGGGTGGGATTTCCTTCCTTGCCTCTCCTTTCATTTTTCTTGGTCCTGAATTCCCCTCTGGTTCAGCATGAGGACTGAGCTTCATAAGACTATAAGAACATTAGAAGAGCCCGGCTGGATCAGGCCAAGGGCAAATGGAGTCCAGCACCCTGTTCTTACAGGGGCCACCCAGATGCCTGTGGGAAACTCACAAGAGCTCTCTGCCCGCCTGCAGTTTCCAGAAACTCAGAAGGAGGCAAAGCACAGACCTCATGGCTCTCAATAGCCCTCTCCCCCATGAACCTTTCTTCACCCTCTTTTGAAGCCATCCAAGTGGGGAATCACCACTGCCTCCTGGGTGCTGGATAAAGACGAACTTTGTTTCCTCCTGAATTTTCCAACGTTCAGCTTCCATGGATGCTTCTATGGAGTTCTGGTGTTATGAGAGAGGGAGAAAAGCTTCTCTCTCCCCACTTTCTATGAGGCTCATTCTATCTTGCATAATTATTCTTTTTGCCTCCTTTTGGGATCAATCCAGCAGCCAGTTTCTGCAGTTTCTGATGCTGGCAAAGCCTTCAAGAAGCAGAACAGGATGCATGTTTTTCATAATAAATTTTATTAGTTTTCAATTACAGTCCAATAATAGCCTCATTATAACAATACCAATTTATAATACGATTATTAATACTAATCGTTCAAATGCAAAATTGTATAATTTAGATAAACTGGGGCCCCGTGTGCTAGATTTGATTGTTTGATGATTTTCTTTATTTCTGCATTCCAAAATCTTATTAGTTTCAATTACATTCTGGTAATAATAATAATAATAATAATAATCCCATATAATATGATTCTGAATCATGTGAAACCAGCAGGACTCCAACATTTTGATAGGGCAAAGTAGGATACCCCACACCATCTCACCACCCCATTGCTCACACCCACCACCACCCACCCACCCCTCCCTTCCCTGCCCACATACTTGCTCCCTCCTCCTTCACACCTTTGCTGTGCTCCTCTGTGGCTGTAACCTTCTCCTCCACTGCTGTGGCCTCCTCCGCCTCCCAGAGGCGCTTTGGCACGACCCTTTGATGATTTCCAAAGCACTCCCAGAAGGTGGTATGGTGCTCATCCGCAGGGTCAGATGCAGCCTTGCTGATTCGTGCCAAGGTGCTAGTCTTCATGGGATATTCTGGGATCCAAACAGAAGCTGGGATTGGCTTCTGTGATCCACAATATCCAGCTCAAAATGTGTCAGTTGCGGGGTAAAAGGTAAAAGGCAAAGGACCCCTGGATGGTTAAGTCCAGTCAAAGGCCGCTATGGGGTTGCAGCGCTCATCGACACTAGGGCTCTCCCAGTTTGTTTCAGGCCCCACACATCAAGCAGACCCCATGCTGGATTCGATCTTTGGCGTAGGTATAGATGTGATCATGTCTCCTTCGATGAAGGTGCCATGGTCTGATCACTATGCTCTGAAAGCCAGGATTGACTTTCCACCCCCACCCTGCTTAGGTGGCGAGCCGATTTGGGCTCACCCACAGAGGCTGATGGACCCTGATAAATTCTGTCAATCCTTGCGGGACCCTGCTCCCCCTGGTGACTCATTGACTGAGCTTGTTGAGGGCTGGAATATCCAGCTCCTGGCAGCCATCGATGAGATCACACCTAAGCACCCTCTGTGACCCCGCAGAAACTGGGCTCCCTGGTTTACCGAGGAGCTCCGGAAAATGAAGCGGGACCTCAGACGGCTAGAGCGAGTATGGCGGGGTGCCCGCGACGGAGCCACAAGAACATCTTATAGGGTTTTTATGAAAACCTACGAGATGCACACTTCTTCAGATACACTGAAACAGAAGTCACCAGACCCTTCATAGAAGGGTCTGGTGACTTCTGTTTCAGTGTATCTGAAGAAGTATGCATGCACACGAAAGCTCTTACCTAGAACTAACTTAGTTGGTCTTTAAGGTGCTACTGGAAGGAATTCCTTGAAGGACAGCCAAATTTAAATAACAATTTGACACACAGCAATGAGGCATTTGCGAGCTTTTTTGCGGAGACGGTCCTGTTGCTCCGCCATGACCTTCCTGCCAATTTGGATACAATAACAGAACTGGAGGCCCCTCGACTGTCCTCGGGTCCAGTATTGGACCACTTTGACCGGATATCCCCAGCCGATGTGGACAGACTCCTCCGAGCTGGAAAGCCCACCACCTGTCCTCTTGACCCGTGCCCATCCTGGCTTATTAGAGCGTATCCAGATGAGGTGCAGGCCCCCCTGGGGGATATAATCAATTTGTCCCTTGGCACAGGGACATTCCCAGGGGAACTGAAGGAGGCAGTGGTGCGCCCGCTCTTAAAGAAAACATCGTTAGATCCTTTAGATCTATCCAATTACCGCTCGGTTTCGAATCTTCCGTTCCTGGGTAAGGTGATTGAGAGAGTGGTTGCTGAACAGCTTGGTGGGTTTCTGGATGAAACATCGGCTCTGGATCCATTCCAATCCAGCTTCTGCGCTGGTCATGGGACCAAGACGGTTCTGGTCGCCCTAACAGATGATCTCCTCAGGCAGCTGGATCGAGGCAGGTCGGGGCTGCTGATTCTTCTAGACCTGTCAGCAGCCTTCGACATGGTCGATCACGAAACTCCTGGACCACTGCCTTGCCGATGTGGGGATCCTGGGCCTTCAATGGCTGCGCTCGTTTCTCTCTGGTCGGGGACAGAGGGTGGTGCTTGGGGGGGAATTGTCATCGCGCCACTCCTTGGTGTGTGGAGTGCCTCAGGGTGTGATACTCTCCCCAATGCTTTTCAACATCTTTATGCGCCCCCTCGCCCAGTTTGTCCAGAGTTTTGGGTTTGGGATGTTTGGAAGCTGTGGCTGGATGGTTATGTGGGAGCCGGTTGAAGTTAAATCCTTCAAAGACAGAGGTCCTTTGGCTGGGAAGGGACGATATGGGATTGGGGGGGCAACTCCCATCTCTTGCGGGGGCGCAATTAGTGCCTGTGCCGTCCGTTAAGAGTTTGGGTGTAATCTTCGACACCTCCCTTTCCATGGAGGTGCAGATTGCAGCTATAACAAAGGCGGCATTTTTTCATCTCCGCCAAGCTAAGCAGTTGGCTCCTTACCTCTCTCGCCCTGACCTAGCTACTGTGATCCACGTGACGGTCACCTCCAGACTGGATTATTGTAACTCGCTGTACGTGGGGCTGCCCTTGAGACTGACCCAGAAACTCAAGCAGGTGCAGAATGCCGCAGCGAGACTCCTTATGGGGTCCTCGCTGCGAGATCACATTCACCCGGTGCTATACCAGATGCACTGGCTCCCGGTGGAGTACAGGATCAGGTTTAAGGTGCTGGTTTTAAACTTCAAAGCCCTATATGACCTAGGACCCTCGTACCTATGGGACCGCCTCTCCTGGTATGTCCCACAGAGGAACTTACGGTCTTCAAACAAAAACATCTTGAAGGTCCCAGGCCACAGAGAGGTTAGGATGGCCTCAATCAGAGCCAGGGTTTTTTCAGCTGTAGCTCCAATCTGGTGGAACGCTCTGTCACAAGAGACTAGGGCCTTGCAGGACTTGACATCTTTCCGCAGGGCCTGAAAGACAGAGCTGTTCCACCAAGCCTTTGGCCAGGGCACAGCCTGACCCCCTCCCTTGGCAATCCTCACGGAACTCTAGCCGAATGGTTGCCATTAATTTGATTTGAATTAGTTTTATAATGAAATGGTTTTAGAATGTTGTATTATTTATTGATGTTAGCTGCACTGAGCCCGGCTTCGGCTGGGGAGGGTGGGATATAAATAAACATTTCTTATTATTATTTATTACTTTGATGCTCGCCAAAGCACTCCCTCTGACCAAATTGCAGGAGGCAGTGGAAGACAGGAGTGCCTGGCGTGCTCTGGTCCCTGGGGTCACGAAGAGTCGGACATGACTAAACGACTAAACAAAAGCACTCCCAGAAGGTGGTCTGGTGCTCATCCGCAGGGTCAGACGCAGCCTTGCTGACTCGTGCCAAGGTGCTAGTCTTCATGGGATATTCCGGGATCCAAACAGAAGCTGGGATTGGCTTCTGTGATCCACAATATCCAGCTCAAAATGGGTCAGTTGTGGGGTAAAAGGTAAAAGGTAAAGGACCCCTGAACGGTTAAGTCCAATCAAAGGCGACTATGGGGTTGCGGCACTCATCTTGCTTTCAGACCAAGGGAGCCAGCATTTGTCCATAGACAGCTTTCTGGGCCATGACTAAACCACTTCTGGTGCAGTAGGACACCATGACAGAAACCAGATTGCACGGAAATGCCATTTACCTTCCTGCCGATGTGGTACCTATTTATCTACCCTTGCTGGTGTGCTTTCAAACTGCTGGGTTGGCAGGAGCTGGGATGGAGCAGCAGGAGCTCACCCCGTCGCAGGGATTTGAACTGCTGACCTTTTGATCAGCAAGTCCAAGAGGCTCAGTGGTTTAGACCAGACACATCCAACTCCCAAGGGACTGCGATCTACTCAAAGTATAAAAAGACTGGCTTTGATCTACCCATTGTCATTGGCAGTAGTTAAGTTGTTATGATTTTGGGGAGGGGAGCCAAAGTTGTTAAGCTTCTTTTGGAAAGGATTCGCCAGGTTGGTTTTAGGAGAAGGAGTGTGCTAAATCAATCGCTCAACAGTCAGCTCACCTCCTGCCTTCCCAAACTCTGCCAGGAAATAAACTTCTCAAAGAGGGGGCAATGTGCGTAACAATTGCTTAAGAGCAACAGGGAGATCACTTACAAAACTACAGCGATCGACCTGGGACACCCCCATGATCGACCGGTAGATTGCGATCGACCTCTTGGACATCCCTGGTTGAGACCACAGAGCCATCCGCTCCCCTAGTTGTGGGGTGTACCTGACTAGCCCTCTGGGCTCTCCATAGGCCATCTCCCCCCTCCAACCCACACCACTGTTGCTCCACACCTTCCTCAAGTCTGGCTGAAATGTTGGAGTGCAGCTGTCAGTCAGTGTGGAAAACACTGAGGTAGACAGTTACAGATAGGTAGCTGTGTTGGTCTGCCATAGTCAAAACAAAAAATTCCTTCCAGTAGATACGTATCTGAAAAAGTGTGCATGCACACGAAAGCTCCTACCTAGAACTAACTTAGTTGGTCTTTAAGGTGCTACTGGAAGGAATTTTTTGTTTTGACTGAGGTAGACAGATCAATTTGCCTGGCTCTGTAAAAGTCAGCTTCCTGTAAGCCACCTCACGCTGCTCCTTTCAACTTTCATTTTCAAAAGTTGCAAGGGACTGCGGAGTCTGCTTCTGAGAACAGCCGTGGGGAGGAGAGGTGGAGGTACAACTTGGATCCTGCCTAGGCAAGTCCGAATGAGCTGGTTTTTCCTCATAGCCCCCCTCCCCCTTCAGCTCCTACAAACTCCTAGGGCTTGGTAACCAAGATTATTATTTTTACCCTTCTCATCTTTATATTCAGGACATGTGAGAATTTGAACACCTGCCTGACATCAGGGGCAGATTTAGGGGGGCACAGTGCCTTGGGGTGCAGCAGAGTTCACCACAACCATTTTGTAGAATGGAGGGCAAGGGACGCCAAATTTTGAGACCTCAAGATATAAACAACTACCTAACATTCAGAAGACATCTTAAGTTCAGGGAAGTTTTTAATATGTAACGCTGTACTGTTTTTAACACTTGATTGGGGGCTGCCCAGAGTGGCTGGGGAAACTCAGCCAGATGGGTGGGGTATAAATAATAAACTATTATTATTATTATTATTATTATTATTATTATTATTATTATTCCCCACTGCTGCCATTCCATGCAGACAGTGCTCACATTCATGAGGAATTTCGGACAAGTCCATTTTTCCTTTGCCTCTCTTCTGCTGGGTGGCTGCAGCCATTTCAGGAAGAAACCATGGCAGATGGTATGTGTTCTTCTTCCTGTTTACCACTGCAAGTCAGGGAATGGAAGGCGGGGGGGCTTCCCGTTTGTCCCACAGCTGCAATTTCCTCCCCTGCCTTTGCTGATTCTGAGGTCTTGGGCTGAGTGCCCAGACTGTGAGACTGCCTTGACCATGACTTGTTTGAGAAACTTGGAGGCAGAGAGGGAGAGGCAAAAAAAATCTTAAGGGCCTTGTGGAAAGAAAACCTAAACAAGAAACTTTAAAACGAAACTTTAAGAATTCATAAAGTATTTAACACTGTTAAAACCAGGAACGGGGTGGGGGTGGGGGAGTTAAACGACTCCCCCAAAATCCCGTCCCCACCACAACCTCTAAAAGTAGCCTATAAAACTGTAGCAATAAGTGGATACCAGGTATCA
Source organism: Podarcis gaigeae (assembly GCF_964106915.1). Lineage (NCBI taxonomy): Eukaryota > Metazoa > Chordata > Lepidosauria > Squamata > Lacertidae > Podarcis > Podarcis gaigeae. Next base: position 111,594,301 of record NC_139679.1, read on the forward strand.
TACTGTTTCCTGCGACTATCCAATATAGCAGCAAATAATTGCCAAAATTCAACAGTTTGACCCATTTCCTTTGTTCCAATGGCTAATGACTTCTCTGCAAGAGGGGAATCCAGGGCTTCCCCTGCCTCCATAATCCCTGAGGCACAGAGTCACATACACCCCCCCTCCCTAGAGAGTGGGGAAAGATAACAAGGACCAGACAGATAGCCCTTGAAGGAGTTTGCTGAAGCCAGGTGTTCACAAAGCCCATCTTCAGGAAAGCCCTGAGGGCAAGGATAGGTGTAAATAGTTTTATTCTTCTCTTTGTGGTGGGTACTTAGTATGGGGATGAGGGACCAACTCCCTTCTCTTGGGGGGGGGGGCAATTAGTGCCAGTGCCTTCCGTTAAGAGTTTGGGCGTAATCCTTGACGCCTCCCTTTCCATGGAGGCGCAGGTTACAGCAACAGCCAAGGCGACATTTTTCCACCTTCGCCGCATCAAGCAGTTGGTCCCTTACCTTTCCCGCCCCGATCTGGCCACAGTGATCCATGTGACGGTCACCTCCAGGCTTGACTACTGTAATTCGCTCTACGCGGGGCTGCCCTTGAAGCTGTCCCAGAAACTCCAGCAGGTGCAGAATGCTGCAGCGAGGCTCCTCACGGGGTCTCTGCCATGGGAGCATATTCACTCAGTGCTTTTCAAGCTGCACTGGCTCCCGGTGGAGTACAGGGTCAGATTTAAGGTGCTGCTTTTGACCTTTAAAGCCCTTCACGGCCTAGGACCCTCGTACCTATGGGACCGCCTCTCCCGGTATGCCCCACAGAGAGCCTCAAGGTCCATAAATAGCAACACCCTAGTGGTCCCGGGCCTGGTGGAACGCTCTGCCTCATGAGACCAGGGCCCTGCAGCATCTGATTTCTTTCCGCAGGGCCTGTAAGACAGAGCTGTTCCGCCTGGCCTTTGGCTTGGAGCCAATTTGATTCCCTCCCTCTCTTTCTTTTTTCTTTTCCTTCTCCTGCAATGAGGCTACATTTTAATACTTTAATGTTTCAATATTTTAATGTTGTATTTTAATTTTGTTTTTAAGTTGTAATCATTCAACTTGTTTTTATTATTGCATGTTAGCCACCCTGAGCATGGCCTTGGCTGGGGAGGGCGGGGTATAAATAAAAATTATTATTATTATTATTATTATTATTATTATTATTATTATTATAATAACTTAATTCCTTTTCAAACAACTATCCATCAATTGATTCCTCCCACAAATCCGCCCCTCTTCCTCTCTCAGCAACACCAACGAGAAATCTCTGCAGCCCTTCAGGTGATTTCTAGACACGTGTGAGAAAATGTCTCCCAGTCCCCAGCCCCAAAAAATCTTCGGTAGGGAGAGAGAAAAGGGGGGAGAGAAGGGGGGAATAAAAAGTTTGCTGAGGGGTCAAGAGGCGAGAAATTGGAGTCTGGTCCTGCCACAGGTTGGGGAGAAGGAGGGGGGAGGCTGTCCCCAATCTGAAAACACGGCGCTCCTCTTCCCTCCTCCTTCGCCATCCCCTCCCACCGCTACTGTATCTCAGAGCAGCTTGTTATTGTTCCTGAGGAAGACCAAGAAGAGGTGGGGAAGGGATAAGAGACACCTTTCTCTCCCCTCCCCCTTGACGCGCAGCATAAATGAATAATGCAGAGTTTTAAAGAATAAGAGCTTTACTGGGTTAAAATAAACTTCTTTATAAACAACATGGTTCCAAACAGTTTGACTCAGATTACATACTAACTCTGCTCACAGCTGAGGCAGACAGACTCTGACTGAAATCTTACAGAGAGCACAAAGAGAAACTGGCTGCTAAGTCACATGTCAGAGTGACTCAACAGTTAGCAGTTAGGCCTGAATAACTCTAGCTGGGACAGAACTGAAGCTGGGACAGAACTGAACAGCAAACAGCTCAGCCGGCCTGCTTTTATAGGCAGCCGGCTGTCAACATTGTAGCAACAACAACCCAAGGTTTCCCGCCTAAAGTGGACCTGAGTGAAAACTACATACACGGTACTCCTTTTGGCCAGGGTGAGAACTTCAATACAAAACACCCCTCCCCACCGAGATAAGGCATTAGTTACAACCATAGTGGTTCCATTACATACAGCAATACCCTTATTGGTTTCAGTATGGCACATAAGCATATTAATTGTCCCTATTCACCATACAGCTTTACATGTGCAGTTTTGTCCAGTGAATATAGTCTTTTAATTATGCTGGGCGCTTGGAAACCCTGCTGGATCACCGAGGGCCAGTACCAGAGTCCAGGTGGCCTTGTGGATTTCCTGGGCGGAGAGTTCAGCAGCTTCTGAGGCCATGGCCTCCTCAATAGCTTTCTGCAGCATGAGGTATGGCTTGGCGGGGAGACAATTTGATCCATCAGGGCATCGTCTAAGTCTCGGAACTCGCAGTGCATTGCAGCCTGTCGGAGGGCAGCAGTGTAGTTGTTAATTGACTCCCCCTCTGCCTGGGGCGATGGATGGAACACAGTGCTCTAACCAGAACAGTCAGCTCTGAATTGGTTCTGCTCCGTCATTTCGCTCCGTGTTTCAGCTCCGTGTTCAGCTCATCTCAGAGGGTAGCTGCGTCTGGCTGTGCTCTGATGTCCATCAATCCCACCTTCGTTGCCAGTGTTAAATAGTGGGTAGACATAGCAGACAACGCAGCGATATCTCCAAAGCAGCTCTTTATTTGTAAGCTGGGACAGAACTGAACAGCAAACAGCCGGCCTGCTTTTATAGGCAGCCGGCTGTCAACATTGTAGCAACAACAACCCAGGGTTTCCCGCCTAAAGTAACTGACGTGGACCTGAGTGAAAACTACATACACGATACTCCTTTTGGCCAGGATGAGAACCTCAATACATAACAAAATTAAAACAATTTAAAAGAGGAGAACTCTCTGCTGAGCAGCCGCAGTCCTTGTGAAGGCCCTGCCCCAAGCCAGGTGGAGAGAGGGCCAGGGCAGATCCCTTCAGGCCCTCAGCAGGCAGTCCTCTTGGGCAATGGCAACAGTACTTTTGAGCTCCAAAGACAAAAATATGACCCAGGTATAAAAGCTGGAAGTCCTCTCAGGACATAAGCAAATCTGGGAGTAATGTTCATTTTGAGAGCATGCATCTTCCCCCCAAAGGTAAGGTTTAATGGTTCCCACCTGTCAATATTTAGTGAAGCCTCTTTTATTATTTCATTTATGTTTACTGTTACTAACTGAGTTATATCTCTTGGTATTATCAGACCTAGATATTGAATAGATTTGATACAAATCTGGAATTGGTATTGCTTAAATGAATGAGTAATTAGATTTTCACCTATTGGCATCAATTCCAATTTGGACCAATTCATTGAGTATCCTGATATTTTACCCAAATCATCCGTTGCGTTCATCAAATTAGGAATACTAGATTGAGGCTTTGAAATAAGCAGAAGTCTTTCATCTGCAAATAAAACCAATTTATATTTAAATGGCAAAGCCGTGCCAACCACCCCCAACTTGGACAGCCGCTCCAGAAGGACACCGTGGTCAATGGTATCCTTCAGGATACCACTGAGACGTCAAGGAGAATTAACGTTTCCTCTGTCTCTCTCCCAACATTGCCCAGGAAACCACAAATCTGCACCACACTCAAAATCTGGACCACCCAATGAAATCAAGCGAGGTTTTTCCTCCACCAACACCCACAGATTCAATTGCTAGGGTGTATAGCCCAATCTCTCTCCTCTGTTGTGGAGGCTACAGGATTCTGCATTCCTCATGGAGTACGATCTGCCGGAGTTAGAATCCTGTGCTGTTTCACATTTAGCAACTGGTTTGCTGCAGATCCAGGGTTCTTCACTTGCACTGCTGGCGCTAGCAACACCCTGATGGTTTAAGTAAGCATATGTTCCTCCTCCCCGAATTTTAAACCTAAAAAGCAATAGAAGGTAGAAATAGTATCCCTGAGAACAAGTATAAGACCATGCCACAGAAAAGAGACCCCCAGCATATGTGCAGGAAGACCTGGAAGCTAATTTTCACCTGAAGAATACTGCAGAAGACAGCTTCATTCATATTAATTTAATACATTTAAATTTAAGATTACGTAATCTTGGCTCCCCTTCATGGATCACTTCCTTGCCGTGGCAAAGGGGCTTGAATAACTCAGAGAAGCTATGAACTATGCTGAGCAGGGCACCCAAGATGGACAGGTCATAGTGGAGAGTTTTGACCAAACGTGATCCACCTAGAGGAGGAACCGGCAAGCCACTCCAGTATCCCTGCCAAGAAAACTCCATGGACAAAGACAACAGGCATATAAAAGTTATGACTCTGGAAGATGAGCCCCTCAGGTCGGAAGGCGTCCAACATGCTACTGGGGAAGAGTGGAGGACAAGTACAAGTAGATTTAGAGCTGATGAAGCAGCTGGGCTAAAGCCGAAAGATTGCTCAGTTGCGGATATGCATGGAAGCGAAAGGAAAGTCCAATGCTGTAAAGAAAAATATTGCATAGGAACCTGGAATGTAAGAACCATGAACCTTGGTAAGTTGGATGTGGTCAAAAATGAGATGGCAAGAATAAATATTGACATCCTGGGCATCAGTGAACTAAAATGGACGGGAATGGGCAAATTCAGTTCAGATGACCATCATATCTACTACTGTGGGCAAGAATCTCATAAAAGAAATGGAGTGGCTCTCATAGTCAACAAAAGAGTGGTGAAAGCTGTACTGGGATGCAATCTCAAAAATGATAGAATGATCTCAATACGAATCCAAGGCAGACCTTTTAACATCACGGTAATCCAAGTTTATGCACCAACTACTGGTGCTGAAGAAATTGAAATTGACCAATTCTATGAAGACTTACAACACCTTATAGAAGTGACACCAAAGAAGAACGTTCTTCTCATTATAGGGGATTGGAATGCTAAAGTAGGGAATCAAGAGATAAAAGGTACAACTGGCAAGTTTGGCCTTGGAGTTTGGCAAAGGCTAATAGAGTTCTGCCAAGAGAACAAGCTGGTCATCACAAACACTCTTTTTCAACAACACAAGAGACGACTCTACACATGGACATCACCAGATGGGCAGCATCGAAATCAGATTGATTATATTCTCTGCAGCCAAAGATGGAGAAGCTCTATACAGTCAGCAAAAACAAGACCTGGAGCTGATTGTGGCTCAGATCATCAGCTTCTTATAACAAAATTCAAGCTTAAACTGAAGAAAGTAGGAAAAACCACTGGGCCGGTAAGATACAATCTAAATCAAATCCCTTATGAATACACAGTGGAAGTGAGGAACAGGTTTAAGGATTTAGATTTGGTGGACAGAGTGCCTGAAGAACTATGGGTGGAGGCTCGCAACATTATACAGGAGGCAGCAACGAAATCCATCCCAATGAAAAGGAAATGCAAGAAAGCAAAGTGGCTGTCCAACGAGGCCTTACAAATAGCGGGGGAGAGAAGGCAAGCAAAATGCGAGGGAGATAGTGAAAGATACAGGAAATTGAATGCAGATTTCAAAAAAATAGCAAGGAGAGACAAGAAGGCCTTCTTAAATGCAAAGAAATAGAGGAAAACAACAGAATGGGAAGAACCAGAGATCTGTTCAAGAAAATTGGAGATATGAAAGGAACATTTCATACAAAGATTACCATAATAAAGGACAAAAGTGGTAAGGACCTAACAGAAGCAGAAGACATCAAGAAGAGGTGGCAAGAATACACAGAGGAATTATACCAGAAAGATATGGATGGCTCGTACACCCCAGGTACACCCTGGAGAGTGAAGTCAAATGGGCCTTAGAAAGCACTGCAAATAACAAGGCCAGTGGAAGTGATGGTATTCCAGCTGAACTATTTAAAATTTTAAAAGATGATGCTGTTAAGGTGCTACACTCAATATGCCAACAAGTTTGGAAAACTCAGCAGTGGCCAGAGGGTTGGAGAAGATCAGTCTACATCCCAATCCCAAATAATGCTCCAACTACCGCACAATTGCACTCATTTCACACGCTAGCAAGGTTGTGCTTAAAATTGTCCAAGGTAGGCTCAAGCAGTATGTGGACCGAGAACTCCCAGAAGTGCAAGCTGGATTTAGAAGAGGCAGAGGAACCAGAGACCAAATTGCAAACATGCGCTGGATTATGGAGAAAGCTAGAGAGTTCCAGAAAGACATCTACTTCTGCTTCATTGACTATGCAAAAGCCTTTGACTGTGTCAGCAACAGCAAACTATGGCAAGTTCTTAAAGAAATGGGAGTGCCTGATCACCTCATCTGTCTCCTGAGAAATATCTATGTGTGACAAGAAGATACAGTTAGAACTGGATATAGAACAACTGATTGGTTCAAAATTGGGAAAGGAGTATGACAAGGCTGTATATTGTCTCCCTGCTTATTTAACTTATATGCAGAATTCATCATGCGAAAGGCTGGGCTGGATGAATCCCTAGCCGGAATTAAGATTGCCGGAAGAAATATCAACAACCTCAGATATGCAGATGACACAACATTGATGGCAGAAAGTGAGGAGGAATTAAAGAACCTGCAGCAGAGATCGTAGAAATTTTGCCTGAAAGCCATCTAGCTTTGGCAGGAAAGAACCTTTTAATGAGGGTGAAAGAAGAGAGCGCAAAATATGGGTTGAAGTTCAACATCAAAAAAATGAAGATCGTGGCCACTGGGCCCATCACCTCCTGGCAAATAGAAGGGGAAGAAATGAAGGCAGTGAGAGATTTTACTTTCTTAGGCTCCATGATCACTGCAGATGGTGAGAGCAGCCACAAAATTAAAAGATGCCTGTTCTTGGGAGAAAAGCAATGACAAACCTTGACAGCATCTTAAAAAGCAGAGACATCACCTTGCCAACAAAGGTCCATATAGTTAAAGCTATGGTTTTCCCAGTAGTGATGTATGGAAGTGAGAGCTGGACCATAAAGAAGGCTGATTGCCGAAGAACTGATGCTTTTGAATTATGGTCTGGAGGAGACTCTTGAAAGTCCCATGGACTGCAAGAAGATCAAACCTATCCATTCTTAAGGAAATCAGCCCTGAGTGCTCACTGGAAGGACAGATCCTGAAGCTGAGACTCCAATATTTTGGCCACCTCATGAGAAGAGAAGACTCCCTGGAAAAGACCCTGATGTTGGGAAAGATGGAGGGCACAAGGAGAAGGGGAAGACAGAGGATGAGATGGTTGGATAGTGTTCTCGAAGCTATGAACATGAGTTTGACCAAACTGCGGGAGGCAGTGGAAGACAGGAGTGCCTGGCATGCTCTGGTCCATGGGGTCATGAAGAGTCAGACACGACTAAACAGCAACAAATCTTGGCTCAGGACCCCAGCAAATGGTATAAAAGCCCCTGATTTCAGAAGAAGAGTGGCAATCTTGACATGAACCATTCTGGAGCATAAAGATGGGCTTTGAGCCTAACTAAAGGACCGTCAGCCAGCCTGAAGAAACGGAGATATCCAGTGGCTGGAGAGGACATGCAGATGAGCCTATTATATCCCTATATCTCTGCTTATTATTCCTTTGCTTAAAATCTTTACTTATTGTCTATAGTGGTATCTCGGGTTACATATGCTTCAGGTTACATACGCTTCAGGTTACAGACTCTGCTAACCCAGAAATATTACCTCGGGTTAAGAACTTTGCTTCAGGATGAGAACAGAAATCATGCTCCAGAGGTGAGGCGGCAGCAGGAGGCCCCATTAGCTGAAGTTGTGCTTCGGGTTAAAAACAGTTTCAGGTTAAGAACGGACCTCCGGAACGAATTAAGTTCTTAACCCGAGGTACCACTGTAAAGGATCTCTTCACTCAATGGTCTGTCAGTCCTCCATCCAGTGAGATCCAAAGAACCTGTTTTCCCTTGCCTAGGGGTTGCCCCCAGCTGGGGTGGCTATTGAGTAAGGCAGCAGGCTGAGAGGGTATTGGCTCCACGCATGCCCTCGCAACTGGCAAGGCATAGCTTTGGGTGGCATATATTAAGCTTTATGTGTAAACCAAGATGGATGTAATGATTGTATTGTTCATGTGAGCTGACGTTTTGCAGGGGGTTAAAATTCCCCCTTCCTTTTGTCTCTTCCCCCAAGGGTGAAACTAGGCAGTATTTCAAAGACCCAGTTTGGCACCCCACCACCAAGCATATTTGCATACATACACACAGACACAGACACACACAAACACAAGCACACTCAGGCTGGAAGACTCAATGACACCCCTCTGGAGGCTTCACCTGGCACAAATTCCTGCCTAGCCCCACCCCATAGCCATGTCTCTGCCCTCCCTCCTTAATATATTCACAACTTAAAAAACATCAATATATATATATATATTTTAAAGATTTTTTTTTCCAAAAGCAAAACATTCTTCATAGCCCGGACATTCAAATGGCTGGTTCTGCCAAATTTCCAGTTTCTGTACTTTGGCATTTGTTTCTTGGCACACAACAGGGGAAAAAAGATCTCACCAGTTATTGAAAATGGTGTCATTGATCCATTTCCAAGGCTTCTGGTCATCCATTCTTTGGAGACCAATCCAGTGGTCAGCAGGACCTTTGTATCGTCTCAAGAAGCTCTTAATAAAGAAAAGAAGTGTGAATACATTTTCAACCCTCATCCAAGTGTAGAATCAACTCCATTTAAGGCTTCAGACTGTGCTCTGTATCTTTCCACTTACCATCTCCTCTTGGGAGTCAATCATGACCAGAGAGGCATTGAAAGAGGCACAGTAATTCTGGCTAGAAGTCCAGTTTCCTTCACTCTCTGAAAAATAGTAGCATTTCCTTTGGTAGCCAATCCAGCCGTCCGGACAGTACTCAGTTGGAGTGGAAGGAGAAGGTAGGGCGGTAGGCAATACTTCACAACTTCTCACTACTGATAAGAAGAGTATCAGAAAGTGAGACAGATTACTATCTATATTTTATAAATAGTCCTACCAAAAATAAAGGTCAGGCAGCGTACTCCACTCATCACCATCATCTTATTCATATGCTGCTTAAAGCAGCTCACAACAAAGAAAAAGGAAATACATCTCAAAATCAGGCATTTCATAACCATATATCAAAACAACATAACTGCAAATATAGCACACAAAAACATTGCATGAAGAACTCAGCATCTACAGGTTGACAGTCTTTCAGAGCCACTGCCAGTCAGATCACAAGTCGGTTGGGGCTGATGATATTTGTAACCAAACAACATCTAGAGGACATCTCATTGGTTGCCTGGAAAGACAGTACTCAGCAAGAGGGACCAAAGGTTATAGAGCAAATGATCTGCATGCAAACTATTTCTGGTTCCACCCACAGCATCTCCAGGTAGAGATCCATGTTGGAAACCCTGGGCAGCCACTGCCAGGCAGTGTAGACTCAGTAGGAGCCAAGGTGATGTTCAGATGGTGGGAGTCGTAGACCAACAGTGTCTAGAGGGCACCCAATGGGCTACTTCCAGAGACAACACTGGTGAAATGGACTAAAAGTCTTGACTCGGGATAAGGGTGCTTCCTCTGCATGAGGAACAGATTGGGTAAATTAGGGTAGGAGGGAGTGCAGCAAACCTAGGGCCCATCTCTGTCCACAAGCCCAGGAGGCTGCAGAACATGGAGCAGCTTCTCCCATGGCTGCCACACATCCCAAGCCAGGCAGGTCCCTGCACCTGATTCCTCATAAGAGTTGACTCTCCCTGAGAGGAGCATTGGATCAGAACTGTGTCCTGCCATGACAGAAAACATTTACAAGAAAGCATAAGGAAACTCAGGGAAACCTGAAGGACCTGTCAGATTCTTAAGTAAGATGATGTGTGGATAACATCAGTGTGCAATTTAGTCACCAGGTGGCACTGGACTTAATCTTATGTGCTAGGAGGCTTGTAGCTGTTCTTGTTTAGCATCTCAAGCATCATAAGGACAATTGCATAAAAATACAGTATAACAACATAATTGCAAATAAACCACACAAAAACTGTGTGCAGGAGGTCTCCAGTCGACCCCCATCATCTCCAGGCGGGGCTGGATAAGGGTGGGGAAATGAGGATAGGAGGGAGGGCAGACAGCCCTGTGCCCATCTCTGTCCAAAAACTCAGGAGCTTGCAGGACATAGAGCAGCTTCTCTTGTGGCTCAACCATAGATAGTCGACCTCAATTGACTATCCATGAAATACACAGCCAGGGCCTAGTTGACTCTCCCTGAGATAGGCTTTTGATTAGAATTGTATCGTACAATTTAAATCACTTGAAATTGTTGCATATTGTGTGTGTATATTGTATGTGCATATTGGTCTATTATTACAGTACATGAAGTCTACCTTGCCTGAATGTGGGCCCCCATCTGCAACTGCTTCCAGGCTACCTCAGCTGAACGCCAATAAAGGTATTCTAGCTGCTGAGGAAAGGAGATCTGTGAGAGCAGGTGGCCTGTTGATAACCTGGCAGAAGTTACAGCAAAATGGCTCTTCACTTACCTGATAAAGCAGTGCTTCTGATGATGATGATGGAAATGATCAGAATGACATTAAGCAGCAAGCTCACAATTATTACAGTAAAAGCGAGTTTCTTTTTTACATTCTTGCTCAAACCTGCAGAGGGAAATAAAGTGTTAATGTTTCCTTGGTTTCAGCAAGATGCCGGACAAGTCCTTCTAGAAACTCCAGAGTATCTGGGGGGCTCCAAGTCTACCAAGGCCTGGGTATTCCACCCACATTGAAGGTGTGAGTTCAAGCTTGCATCACAGCAAGATGTCATACACTCAACAGTCCTGATTTATGCGGGACATCCTGGAAATAAAGAAGCCAATCCTGGCTTCTGATTGCATCCCAGAATGTCCCATTTTTTGGTCTGAGTCTGACTTGTAGTGCAAGTCAGGTGGGGACCAAAAAAAGAAATGTCCCAATTTTGGTCAGCGGGATGTTGGAAGGGTAAGAGATGAACTGAGTTCACCTGTGGCATCATGAAGCTCATAGGCTTGGTGCCTCCCACCACAAAGTCAGCCAACTGGTAGGCCTCTGCGCATGGCTAGTGAGTCACCAGTTATTTATTTTATTAAAAAGTATTTACATGCCACCATCTCCTAAACTATCAAGGTGCTACACAATAATATTTGTACAATAAAACAAAAATCACCAGAAGAAATAGTAAAACAAATATATAAATCATTAAAATAACTAGGAGATCAACAACATTTTAAACTGCTGTATAGGCTTGTTGGCATAAGAAAAGATCTTCAAGAGATGCTTCGAAGTCAAAAGTCAAGATGCCGGATGTATCTCTGCTGGAAGAGCCTTTCACAGCTTGAACTGGTGGCGTTAAATGCCCAGCTTCTAAATGAGGTCACTTAGGCTTCTGAGACATGGAGACACCCAGATGTGCTCCTATGGATGATCTTAGTGATGAAGCTGGAATATAAGGGCTCAGGTGGCTCTTAAGGTACCCTGGACCGAAGTTCTTCTGGGCTTTGTATATGTAAACCTTGAACCTGGCTTAGCAATGTATGTGCATCAGCTGCAAACATTTTAGCAGAGGTGCCACATACTGTCAACCATCTGCCTCCATCAGAGGTCTAGGCATTCTGCAAAATCTGGAGTTTCACAGCTAGGCTGGAGGGCAGCCCCACATAAAACACAGTAGTAATCCAGTTTTTAGTAAGAACTTTCGTGATGTTAAAGCAAAGGTTGAAGTGACTGCAGGAACTGAATGGAATGTGATGCATGCCAAATGTCACATAGGCAATGCAGGAAGGCAGAGGGCAGCACAACCCGTTGTATGAATCATTAACAGATAGCCAATCACCGAAGAATTGATGCTTTTGAATTATGGTGCTGGAGGAGACTCTTGAGAGTCCCATGGACTGCAAGAAGATCAAACGTATCCATTCTTAAGGAAATCAGCCCTGAGTGCTCACTGGAAGGACAGATTGTGAAGCTGAGGCTCCAATACTTTGGCCACCTCATGAGAAGAGAAGACTCCCTGGAAAAGACCCTGATGCTGGGAAAGATGGAGGGCACAAGGAGAAGGGGACAACAGAGGACGAGATGGTTGGACAGTGTTCTCGAAGCTACAAACATGAGTCTGACCAAACTGCGGGAGGTAGTGGAAGATAGGAGTGCCTGGCGTTCTCTGGTCCATGGGGTCACGAAGAGTCGGACACGACTAAACGACTAAACAACAATGTATGTACACATGTGCAAGGAGGGAAATTTGAAATGCAACTGAGAACTTGCTATTTTAGTGGGATCCCATCCAGAACAGGTAAGTGGCCTGTCTCCTGGCCATGCAGCTGTTGTAAAATCTGCCCTGCTAAGATGGGCATCCAAAAGTTATGCTTGTCATCTAATAGTGGCAGCCTTGTTAAATCCACTGGCATCATGGAAGTGACAGAAGGGTATCTCTGTCCTATGTAGAAACAGAATGGGATATTTTGTTCATGCATCTCAGGCTAGTGTAGAAACCATTTTAACCTTGGCTGTAAAACAAACCATTAAGGGAATACAGTTTGAGCTCTTGCACATTTCTGTATAACATAAGAGTTGGTTCCAACACCTCACGGGTAGATCCATTAATGCGTAAAACTAAATGAATTCCTATAAAAATGAATATTGCGCTAGAAATCTTTATTCATTCAATAAAGGACAGTGAATTTTCAAATTTGCCTCAACCAAATAACAACAAGAAAAAGCGCAACAACAAGAGCAAAAACAAAGCATTTCAGTGCCACTGTGCTAGTAAATGCTGTGGACCATGTACCTGCATTTGCAGATTCCTAGTCGCTTATCTGTGACTCTCTAGGTCTGTGTACAGCAGAAATGGGGGCCATGTGGTCCTCCAGATGTTTTTGGTCGACAGGTCTCATCATTCCTGAACACTGGCTATCAGGGAGTGATGGGAGGGAGTTGGAATTTGGCGAGCCACAAGCTTCTGCATTCTTGGTCTACATGGAAGGTGAACTGGGAAAAGAGGTAGGAATCTCTCTCCTAAAGGGCAGCCTCACCCCCTTCTCCTTATGCATACCTGTGTGAGGAAGGATAGTTCCAGCTGAGAGAGGAACTAAGAAGAGACTGAGAAGCCTTCCTTACCATTCATAGCTGGGTACAATAAACAGTTTAGAGGAGCTGAACATGCTTTGAAAGAGGTATTGCTTCCCATGATGTAAAGGTATCTCTCCACTCCAACCACTCAATCTTGTCAAATCAATTTTTACAAGAGTAGCTATGTACCCATCCTTTTCCAACTGTTTTAACTGCCTGAATAAACTAGAGTCTCCATGAATTTAATTAGTTGGCCCGCATTTTGCAGCTCTCATCCCAGCAGCAAATCCATAACTTTTCTGACAGTAGGTGGAGACAAACTCACACCTTTCTCATCAGAACTCACTTACCTTTTTGACAACAGCACTGTTTCGGAGGAATGACTTCTCTCGCTTGTTGGGTGCTTCCATGATTTGTGATTTCATTCTCTGCTACTGCTGGATTCATGAAGAGACTTTGCTCTGTCGTTTCCGTTTCAGAGAAACCCATCTTTCCTTTCTCTCAGGAGGATCCACAGATCTCACAGTAAATGCTACTCAGCTCTAGTTACACTGAGTTTTGGAATTTCTTAAGATATGTTCAAAGCAGATCACTGGATTGCAGATTCAAGCACAGTATGGCTAGGTGATGTGGTGAGAAAACATCCCTTTAAAATACCACTTAATCATGTGCTTTAATTGGATACTTTGTCCAGCCAAGCTGTACTTAATATGTATTCCATTTCCCTGTGTAAAATGGCTGCCTTTGTGACTGCTTTTATTCCCAGCGAAAGTAAAGCCTCTTCAGAGTCTGAAGTATCAATTCTGTGCTTTTGCTACAAAATAATTTCACGACAACATCAGTTTTTGCCACAGCATCAATGTCCCGAGATTTCTCTGTGGAGACAAAATTACAGAGCAGAGAAATAAATTATCTTTTATTGAAGTCTTTAAAAGGTGCAGTTTTGCTTCCATACTAGTATAGTCCCCCCACAAAAGCCCTGAAGGTGGTCTTACATATACCAGTTTACAGGTCTGGAAATTCAGGTATGAAATATTGCTTCTTTTTAGTCTAAATGATTATAATAATGTTTCTACATCTACTTGATGAGACTAAAGCATTGAGAAAAAGTGAAAGGGAGGAGCCCTTGAGATAGTTGAAGATGGCTATCTTACCTCCCCTCAGTCTCCTCTTTCCCAGGTTTCTATGCCTTATTAGGAAAGGTTGCTCTCATCTGGACACTTTCCACCCTGGGTCAGTAAACTAAGGCCCGGGGGCAGGATGCGGCCCACCAGGCTCATAAATCTGGCCCCCAGAGCCTGCCACCCACTCAGTCAGTCCCTGCAGAAACCGCAGATACCTCACTGTGTGGGGACTGACTTCCGCGACACTGGCGCAGCTTCGGATTGGCTGCAGGAAGCTCCTGCAGCCAATCCAAAGCTGTGGACACCTCTGGGTGACGCCTCTTCCTTCCCGCTAAGGCAGCTGCCAAGAGCCAAGCGGGAGGGGGGCTGCTAGGGGCGCATTGGAAGATGGCCGACACTACCATCTCTCCGGCTCACACGAGGTAATTAAGAAGCTAATGATGGGAGTAATTAGCCTCCCGGGTTTTCCCAGGGGATGGGAAAACGCTGCCTCGTCCGCGGAGGCCTATAAATCACCCCCAAGTTCGAAAGAAGGAGGGGATGGGGGCACTGGACGGAAAGCCCTCGTGTGAGTTTTTGGCTCTCCCAGACTGATCACGGCCCTAGTTGCATGACTCAAGATAAACAATTAGAGAAGAGTAAATGCACATGTTTCGAGCGAAGGAAAGGGAGTATTGATTGCTAAATAAATCGACCTCTGAAAAGCTGAGTGACGGGTTGGATTGAACAGAAGACTACGGTGCGGAAAGAGGGAGGGACTTTTTTCTTTTTCTATGTGATTTACTTAACAACCCCTCCCTAAGAAGAACCGCCACACGACTGATAGCAAGTGAGATCCGAAAACAAACTGTGTGGAAATAAATCACTAACTAAAGGCTTTGTTTTGTGGAAGATCTGGAAAGGAAAGGAAAGGAAAGGAAAGGAAAGGAAAGGAAAGGAAAGGCTTTTGGATGATACAGTTCTAATTGAGAACCGCCATTATGGCGAAGGCTCAGAAAAAGCTCAATATGGAGGCCAAATGGCCGAAATATTGGGAAATTTTGGAACAAGAGGGAGATAGATTAAAACTGCAGAGTTTGGAAAAACTAAAAAACAAAGTGCGAGATTGGCTTCATTATTACCAAATAATGGAGGCTTACAATTTGGACAAGAAAATTGGCTTCCAGGTGGAAAAATCAAAAGTGGAAACAGAACTGTTAGATCCCAAAACTAAGAACTTGTCAAGAATGTATAACTTGCTGTTGAAATGGGGTACTCAGGATGAAACAGTGAAATCGGTTATGATTAAATGGGCACAAAATGTTGGACATAACATTATGATGGCTGACTGGGAACAGTTATGGACCACAGGTATTAGGTTTACGGCATGTAATGCCTAAAGAGAGAATATAATGAAAATGATCTACAGGTGGTACATGACACCAGTCAAGCTTGCAAAAAATTATCATTTGCCCGAAAATAAATGTTGGAAATGCAAAGAGACTGAAGGTACATTCTTTCACCTTTGGTGGACATGCCCAAGGATTAAGACTTTCTGGGAAATGATCTATAATGAAATGAAAAAGGTATTTAAATATACGGTACCTTTCTGAAGAAACCAGAGGCCTTTCTCCTGGGCATGGTTGGCCAATTGGTGTCAAAGAAGGATAGAACTTTCTTTATGTATGCCACAACAGCAGCAAGAATACATATTGCAAAATACTGGAAGACACAAGATCTACCCACCCGAGAAGAATGGCAGATGAAGGTGATGGACTACATGGAACTGGCGGAAATGACTGGCAGAATCCGAGACCAGGGGGAACAGTCGGTGGAAGAAGATTGGAAGAAATTTAAAGTTTATTTACAGAAACATTGTAAAATTAAGGAATGTTAGAAGGATGTTGGAATGAAGTTATGTGGTTATAGCAGAAATGTTATAAAGGACTAAGTAAAAATGGATTGTTAATTAGCGAAAGAAGAGAATGTAAAATTATAGTCTATTAAGATAAATTATTAGGATAAAAACAAAGATGGAAAGGATTTGCTGAAATATCTAATTGAACTAGAATACAAAAAGGGAGGTGTGAGGAGGTCAAGGAAATAAGCAAAGGAAAGAAAGTTATGTAAAGGTTTGATTTGTTTTTTAATTGTCTGTATTTTTTGTCATTTTTTATGTTGTTTGTTTTTAACTTGGTGTTTCTTCTATTTTTCTTTCTGTAACCTTTAAAACCTTAATAAAAATCTATTAAAAAAAAAGAGAGAGAACCGCCATTATGAGACAGGCTTTGTTGCAGGATATAAGCGGGGGAGGAAGCCATGGATTTGTTATCATATCTGAATTCTATGTTTGATCTGGCAAGAACTCCCCTGAAAAGACTGATCTATGGAGCAACGGGTCTGGGAAAGTTAATGAGCAGATGCCTAGACTGTATTTTATGGGAACTGCTGAAATGGCGACTGCCATTTGAACAGGACTTTTGGATTGGTGTGAAAACCCACACAGGACTATAACAATGTTTGCTTCAACTCGCTTGTGGATAACTTCAGAGGTTATAAAGAAAGGGGGGGGAATGATAACAACAAGAAGACTGAAGATGGGACTTGTAAAGGACAACAAGAAAGAGATGGAAAGATGGGATTTGTGAACATCAAAGCAGCAGAAATATGATTGGACCCTTTCTGAGCTCAAAACATGGGTACCCCCAACAAAAATTTAAAATTTGGCTAAAGATTTGGAAATATTTGGAGTTTATTATGTATTGGTATAATTTGGAACTAATGTGATATGATTGTTCTGTTAATTGGAAATTATATATATATATATATATATATTTAAGAGGCAAGTGGGAGGAAGCGGCGGCGGCAGGGAGACTGCCTCCACTGCCCAGGCCAGCGGCATCGGCTCTGCGCCCTGCGAACCCCTGGCCAAGGCAGAGGACGCTGACGAAGACAAGTCGGTGTCGGCAGCTGCAGCTGCGGTGAGCGAGCACGACATGAGTGGTGGCGCGCTGGGTGCTATTGCCCCTTTTGGGAGAGGGTGGATCCAGCCCCCCACAAGGTCTGAGGGACAGTGAACTGGCCCCCTGCCGGATAAGTTTGCTGACCCCTGCTTTCCCCTTGTCAACATCCTCCTTAAATGGTGGTGCCCAGAAATGGGAACAGTACTCCAGGTGAGGTCTGACCCACTTTAATTAAGGTGTCTGGCACAAAAACCTCTGAACGGGTCTGCCTAAAATTTGGCAGGCTTAATCCAGAGAGGCTCATATTTCTGCAAATTTCTTCCACTTTTCTCTGAAGCCTGAACAACAGTATAGCCATTTTTTAATTCCCCACTATATTGAAAGAGGGGGCGAGAACTTGGGGTTGTGTTCCTAGCAGGGCTAGGAGAATGTTCTGTCAGCAGAAGAGGTTCTTCTTGCCCAAGGGAACATTCTCCCCCTCCCCTCCCTCACGACCCCCAAAGGGATTCTAGGAGTCTCCCCAATCAAACAAAGCCATCCTTATATTCAGTGCTTCTTTTTCTTGGGGCTACGTGGGAGCATGTGTACCCCCTAAACATTTTGTGAATCTAAATGCTCCTGGGAAAGAGGCAGAGGAAGCGGCAGCAGTAGGAGGAGGAGGAGGGGAGAGGCAGGAAGGAAGTGGCGTCTGCGAGCTCCACAGTCATCTAATCTTAGCCCAGCAAATGGCTGGGAGAGGGACGGAAGTCAGCAGCCACACAGACGACCTGCCTGGCCAGATATGGTTACCAGATTTTTTTCAATGAATCCAGGGACACACACCCCCTTTTTTTTTTTAGCTGAGTAGCAACAGGGAGTCAGTAGTGGGGATGGTGAGGCAAAACACCCTGTGCCCAAGCACACACGCATATTGTATAAAGGTGCAAAGCCCTTCTTTCGCACCCTGTGAAACATAAACGCGCGGAGTTTTTTTAAAACTGGGCAACAGCATGCAGCCTACCCGTGATTCCTATGCCTCCCCCAATCAGTCAAAACAAAGGGGGAAGGGGGCAGGAGATCTGTACTGCCAGACATCCCTGGTTCCCGTTTCGGCAGTGGCAGCGCCACAGCAGTGGGCAGCTCCTGAAGCCAGCCAGAGCCAACTGCACTCACAGTTGCTGTTGGCTCTGGCTGGCTGCCACGTTTCCCGGGGACAGATTTGCAAATCTGGGGACTGTCCCCGGGAACCGGGGACATCTGGTAACCCTAGAGGAGCCCCCCCCCCCACGAGATCCTCTCTCCCCTTGCAGATGCACTCTGTGGCTAGGGCCAGATTTAGGTTTGATGAGGCCCTAAGTTACTGAAGGTAATAGGGCCCTTTATATGTCCTTTGTCAACAACAAATTGTCGCTGTTTTTTTGTGTTGGAAATATGCTATATGGTAATTTATGGACCTAATAGGTATCTAAAGCCTTTTGCATGTGTTGCCATGCAACCAATCCATGCAGAAGGTAGGCACCCTATATATAGAAACGAGCAAACCAGTGATATTTTAGGGAGCAGGCTAGCAGGTGGGGCCCATGACTTACCGTGTTTTTCACTCCACTTTTTTCCTCCTAAAAAGTAAGGAGAAATGTCTGTGTGTCTTATGGAGTGAATGCCTACGGATGGCGGCGGGATCCTGCTGCAGTCGCAAGCAGAGGATCCATGGCTACCCTTCCTTCCCTCCTCCGTGGCTCGCTTTGAAGCAGCAAAGCGGGAGAGGAGCCGCTTACATGGGCTTTTGGAAGGAGGCGTTTGGAAGGACCTAAATTCCCCTTCTTTTCTGGATATTTTTTAAAAATAATTTCCGTGGTCCTTAATAATCAGTTTATTCCTTTTTTCACTCTTTTTACTTTTTTGGCAGAACCACAAATTTTGGTCTGTGGATTTGTGTTTTCCCCTCTGGGTTTCCTTTTTTAAGGAAATTAAAAGCCACCTTTTGGAATAAGTCTTCTCTGTCCTTTCCAGTTACTGTATTTATTTTTCTCGATTTCAACTATAAATTTTCTATTGATATTCTTGAGTCAAAATGAGAGTACCCTTAAATATTTTTTTAGAAAAAGAGCACTGCTTATATTATTTTAGAAATGTTTCTTCTTCAGCCCCAAGCCCTCTCCCCCTTCCTCCTCTCCTTCTCCTTTCCCCAGTCTCCCTCCCCATCTCTCCATCTCCCTTTCCTCCCCCTCCCAATATTTCTCCCTCCTCCAATATATTATAGAATTCTTTTTACCTTCTGGCAGAATCAATCCAGCGCCAGGTTCTGCAGTGCAGGAACAAGTATCTGCTGCCTACCAAGCCCACAAGAAGCAAAATAGAAACTGTTTTCAAAGCGATTGGTCCCTGCTACTCATCGCCTCTTCCTCCCCCCTCTCCCGCCTCCTCGTCCTTGCCAGAGAATTCCTAGTCAGCAGTTTCCGACTCCAGCCCCACCCAGCCTTTAAGGTCACCCCCCCACACACACACCCTGAATCTACAGATGGTTTCAATTGCCCAAGGTCTTCTGCCCTGCTTCAGAAAACAGTGCAACCCTCTCAGGGGCTGAAGGCATTCTTGGGCACAAAGTGTAAAAGATTTTTTAACATGATTTAAAATCAACCCCACAAACAAAGGGCAGAACATCCCAGTGGAAAAAAAATATTAAAGCAGTTTATAATTACCTTGATCACTGCAGATGGTGACAGCAGTCACGAAATTAAAAGACGCCTGCTCCTTGGGAGAAAGGCGATGTCAAACCTAGACAGGATCTTAAAAAGCAGAGACATCACCTTGCCAACAAAGGTCTGCATAGTTAAAGCCATGGTTTTCCCAGTAGTGATGTATGGAAGTGAGAGCTGGACCATAAAGAAGGCTGATCGCCGAAGAATTGATGCTTTTGAATTCTGGTGCTGGAGGAGACTCTTGAGAGTCCCATGGACTGCAAGAAGATCAAACCTATCCATTCTGAAGGAAATCAGCCCTGAGTGCTCACTGGAAGGACAGATCCTGAAGCTGAGGCTCCAATACTTTGGCCACCTCATGAGAAGAGAAGACTCCCTGGAAAAGACCCTGATGTTGGGAAAGATGGAGGGCACAAGGAGAAGGGGACGACAGAGGACAAGATGGTTGGACAGTGTTCTCGAAGCTACCAGTATGAGTTTGACCAAACTATGGGAGGCAGTGGAAGACAGGAATGCCTGGCGTGCTCTGGTCCATGGGGTCATGAAGAGTCGGACACGACTAAACGACTAAACAACAGCAATAATTACCTCAACTTTCCAAACAACTTGTAGGCTTATCTACATCATAATGCTTTTCGCCGACACCAAATTTACTTATACAGGCTCGTTGCCAGCAGCTGCTACTAAATTTCCTGGATTTCTGGAATTGGAACTGATTTCCTGGAATTGTTACTGCAGTAGTTGGTTTCAACAGGGCAAGCCAGAACTAGAAGGGGTGGGATTTCCTTCCCTGCCTCTCCTTTGCCCGGAATCCCCCTCTGGCTCAGCATGAGGACTGTTTATTAAACTGAGCTTCATAAGACTATAAGAACATCAGAAGAGCCTGGCTGGATCAGGCCATGGGCATATGAAGTCCAGCATCCTCTTTTCACAGGGGCCAACCACATGCCTGTGGGAAACTCACAAGAGCTCTCTGCCCGTCTGCAGTCTCCAGAAACTCAGAAGGAGGCAAAGCACAGACCTCATGGCTAGTAGCTCTCAGTAGCCCTCTCCCCCACGAACCTTTCTCGCCCTCTTTTGAAGCCATCCAAGTGGGGAATCACCACTGCCTCCTGGGCGAAAGAGCACCATACTTTAACCATGTGCTGGATGAAGACGAACTTTGTTTCCTCCTGAATTTTCCAATGTTCAGCTTCCATGGATGTTTCCGTGGAGTTCTGATGTTATGAGAGAGGGAGAAAAACTTCTCTCTCTCCACTTTCTATGAGGCTCATTCTATCTTGCATAATTATTCTTTTTGCCTCCTTTTGGGATCAATCCAGCAGCCAGTTTCCACGCGACGGTCACCTCCAGACTGCATTATTGTAACTCGCTCTACATGGGGCTGCGCATGAGACTGACCCAGAAACTCCAGTGGGTGCAGAATGCCACGGCGAGACTCCTTATGGGGACCTCGCTGCGAGATCACATTCACCCGGTGCTATACCAGCTGCACTGGCTCCCAGTGGAGTATAGGATCAGGTTTAAGGTGCTGGTTTTAACCTTTAAAGCCCTATACGGCCTAGGACCCTCGTACCCACGGGACCGCCTCTCCTGGTATGTCCCACAGAGGAACTTACGGTCTTCAAACAAAAACATCTTGGAGGTCCCAGGCCACAGAGAGGTTAGGCTGGCCTCAACCAGAGCCAGGGCTTTTTCAGCTGTGGCTCCGATCTGGTGGAATGCTCTGTCACAAGAGACTAGGGCCTTGCAGGACTTGACATCTTTCCGCAGGGCCTGCAAGACAGAGCTGTTCCACCAGGCCTTTGGCCAGGGTACAGCCTGACCAATCCCTTGGCAATCCTCACAGAACTCTAGCCCAATGGTTGCCATTAATTTGATTTGAATTAATTATATAATGAAATTATTTTAGAATGTTGTATTATTTTATTGTTGTTAGCCGCCCTGAGCCCGGCTTCAGCTGGGGAGGGCAGGATATAAATAAAAAATTATTATTATTAATTACTTTGATGATCGCCAAAGCCATCCAGAAGCTGGTCTGGTGCTCATCCGCAGGGTCAGACTCAGCCTTGCTGACTCATGCCAAGGTGCTAGTCTTCATGGGATATTCCGGGATCCAAACAGAAGCTGGGATTGGCTTCTGTGATCCACAATATCTAGCTCAAAATGTGTCAGTTGCGTGGTAAAATTAAAAAGGTAAAGGACCCCTGAACGGTTAAGTCCAATCAAAGGCGACTATGGGGTTGCGGCGCTCATCTTGCTTTCAGGCCAAGGGAGCCAGCGTTTGTCCATAGACAGCTTTCCGGGTCATGTGGCCAGCATGACTAAACCGCTTCTGGTGCAGTGGGACACCGTGACGGAAACCAGAGGGCATGGAAATGTCATTTACCTTCCCGCCGCAGCGGTACCTATTTATCTACCCATGCTGGTGTGCTTTCGAACTGCTAGGTTGGCAGGAGCTGGGATGGAGCAACGGGAGCTCACCCCGTCGCAGGGATTTGAACTGTCGACCTTCCAATCAGCAAGTCCAAGAGGCTCAGTGGTTTAGACCAGGCACATCCAACTCCCAAGGGACTATGATCTATTCAAAGTATAAAAAGTATAAAAGTATAAAAAGTATAAAAAGACTGGCTGGCCATTGTCATTGCCAGTAGTTAAGTTGTTATGATTTTGGGGAGGGGAGCCAAAGTTGTTGAGCTTCTTTTAGAAAGGATTCATCAGGTTGGTTTTAGGAGAAGGAGTGTGTTAAATCATTTTTTTAAAAAAATGATATTTATTGAAGTTTCAAATAAAAAACATATAAACACAAACAACAATAAAAACATACATAAACCAACAAACCAAAAACAAGTATAAATTCAAACCTTATTTTCTATACCTAATTTCCCCGACCTCCTCACACCTCCCCCTTCTGTATTCTAATCTCATTTATCTTATCAGCAAATCCATTCCCATATTTCCCATAGTTTTTGCAAATTCTATTCTTTTTCCTTAATCAACGCCCCTGCAAACCACTAATTTTTAAACCCATATCTTTCTAGCCTTCATTAATTTTATAATGTTTATTAAGATAGTCTTTGAACTTCTTCCAATCTTCTTCCACTGTCTCTTTCTCCTGGTCTCGGATTCTGCCAGTTATCTCTGCCAGTCCCATATAATCTGTCATCTTCATCTGCCATTCTTCCAGGGTGGGTGTCTTCCAATACTTTGCAATAAGAATCCTTGCTGCAGTTGTAGCATACATAAACAAAGTTCTGTCCTTCTTTAACACCACATGGCTAACCATACCCAGGAGAAAGGCCTCTGGTTTCTTCAAGAAGGTATATTTAAATACCTTTTTCATTTCGTTAGGAGTGTGTTAAATCAATCTCTCAACAGTCAGCTCACCTCCTGCCTTCCCAAACTCTGCCACCCAGGCAAGGAAATAAACCTCTCAAAGCAGGGGCAGGGCATGTAGCAATCGCTTAAGAGCAACAGGGA
Source organism: Podarcis gaigeae (assembly GCF_964106915.1). Lineage (NCBI taxonomy): Eukaryota > Metazoa > Chordata > Lepidosauria > Squamata > Lacertidae > Podarcis > Podarcis gaigeae. The sequence continues at coordinate 111,617,537 of NC_139679.1, forward strand.
GATCACTTACAAAATGACAGCGATCGACCTGGGACACCCCCGCGATCGACCAGTAGATTGCAATCAACCTCTTGGACATCCCTGGTTGGGACCACAGAGCCCTCCGCTCCCCTAGTTGTGGGGCATGCCTGACTAGCCCTCAAAGTTCTCCATAGGCGTCTCCTCCCTCCAACCCACACCACTGTTGCTCCACACCTTCCTCAAGTCTGGCTGAAATGTTGGAGTGCAGCTGTCAGTCAGTGTGGAAAATACTGAGGTTGACGGATCAATTTTCTTGGCTTTGTAAAAGTCAGCTTCCTGTTTTCCCGTGTATTGCAATCATTTGTCTCCTCTCCTGGTTTCCTGTTCAAGAAGACAGAAAAGCAGCTGCTTTTGGGACTCCCTTGCAAACTTCCCAAGAAGCACCAGGCACCCACTGAGAAATGTTGCCATTTGTAAGCCACCTCACACTGCTCCTTTCAACTTCCATTTTCGAAAGTTGTAAGGGACTGTGGGGTCTGCTTCAGAGAACAGCTGTGGGGAGGAGAGGTGGCTTCCATGGGAGCGAGAATGCAAGACCTTTTCTTAAAACAGACAGAGGCAAGGCAGACACCATTTTGATTTGCTTATGCAGTGCTTGCTATGGCTAGTATGAGCCATAGGCAAGAGCGAAAGAGAGAGAAAGAGGGGAAGGGAAGTCAGGGATTTTTTTACTCTATGAAAAAGAGAGAGAGAAGTGCTTTTGCCCTGCCTGCTTTTTATACAGAAAGTGGTTATGCAGATGTTTCCTATGTAGTCGCTATGAAGAGCCTGGTGGTTAGCTAGAGTGGTTAGAATGACATGAAAAGAGTGGTGTTTATCTGCATGGATAAAAGTCTCTGAAGGCACAACTCAGGGTGCAGCAGGGTGTTTTGTTTGTCTTGCTGTCAGCTGTCTTGATGCACCTTGAAATAAAATCTGAATCTATTTGAAAGCAGCGCTTTCTCGTCATTGCTGGGACTGAGTGACTCTGTTGTGCTCGAACCTGGCATGGGCTTTTGCCCACGTCACACGGAAACCACTCTTCCCTTCTTGAGTGCTCCGTACCTCTCATCAGTTGATGGGCAAGATGGGAGGCTGCCTTGCCCCAGGGAGGCAATAATCAGGACTCCACTTTAGGCTAGGGTTACCAGACGTCCCCATTTCCGGGGGATTTGTGAATAGGTCCCGGGACAAATTCCATCCCCAGAATGTCCCCGGATTTCATCTAATGTCCCTGGGAAACGCAGCAGCGGCAGTCTCAGCAGCCCGGAGCAGTTGGCTCTGGCTGGCTTCAGGAGCTGCTGAGAAGTCCCCATATGATGGTGGTGCAGGGGCTCGAAGATGCAGCTTCCGGGCTGCCTCCACCTTCCCTGACCCCAGCAACTGAGCTGTGAAGGGAGGCTTCATGCTGCCTATCTGAGCAGCCTCCCAACTCCTACTTGCGTGCAAGCAGGAGCGGAGGGGATCTCTCAGCTGTGAAGGGAGGCTTCACACTGCCTATCAGAGCTTGCTTATAAGCAGGAGGGGGCAGGGATCTCTCAGTTAGGCAACGGGAAGACTCCCTTCCCAGCTGAGGGATCCCCACCCCCTCCTGCAAGTAGGAATGGGATTGGGGCTGCTCCGGTGGGGAGGGAGGCATCTCACTGCCTGAGCCTTGCTGCTGCTGCCGCTCTCAACCCTCCTCTTCCGCCTTCCATGCCCGACCCACCGCGCACCGCTTCCCCACCACCACCATCAAAGAACCGACAACTCAGGGGCTGCCCAGGCTCATGGAGAAAGGAGAGAGAAGCCTCAGAGGAAGGGGAAACGTGGCGGTTGAGGTCAAGGCGGTGGCAGCCCCTCTGCCACCGCCATTGCTGCACCATCAACATCCCAAACATGTAGTATTTATTTATTTGTTTATTTAAAGTGTCCCCAGATTCATTGGGAAAAAAATCTGGTGACCTTACTTTAAGCTCCTGGTTGTTCCTTTGACAATGCCCCATTAGAAGATTCCCAATACCTGGAAGCAGGCTCACATAGTAGTAATCCCGAAACAAGGACGAAATAAAGAGTTCATAACCAATATCATTACTAAATAATGATTACAAGATTTATGCACAAATATTGGCAACAAGATTAAAGACAGTTTTGCAGGACTGTATAAACAAAGAGCAGGCAGGGTTCTTGCCAGGCAGGAAAATGAGTGATAATATAATAAAATTGTTTACCACTGCAAGTCAGGGAATGGAAGGCGGAGGGCTTCTCCTTTTTCCTACAGCTGCAGTTTCCTCCCCTGCCGTTGCTGATTATGAGGTCTTGGGCTGAGTGCCCAGACTGTGAGACCCCCGCTGTGACCATGACTTGTTTGAGAAACTTGGAGGCAGAAAGGGAGAGGCAGAAAACATCTGAAGGGCCTTGTGGAAAGAAAACTTAGACAAGAAACTTTAAAACGAAACTTTGAGAATTCGTAAAGTACTTAGCACTGTTAAAACCAGGAACGGGGCGCAGGGCGGAGTTAAACGACTCCCCCAAAATCCCAAGTCCCCACCACAACCTCTAATTTAAATCTAATTTAATGCACACACCCAAATACCCTCATTGATTTATTTCACTGCTATCCAAGAATAAAAGCAGAGGTAAAGCACAAGCACTTTATTCTGAAATTAGAAGTAAATCTTGTTGTGACGTGGGGTTTGTGATTTCAGCTCTCTTGACATAATATGCTGGAGACAGTTCTCTAGTAACACTTCTTTATTAAAGCAACAAGACTGAAGACTGAGGAGGGAAGAGCTACATTTATAGGGACAGGGAACCAGCTAGAAAGGATACAATTTTGGAGGGAATAATATCAGGCAATCACAGTCCTGCCTTTGGGAGGCAACCAATAAGACAGAGGATCCAAATACAGCAGCTTAAATGAACCAATAGTAGCTGTACCCTCTGGAACCAAAAGGCAGTTACTTTACCCTAATGCAGACAATAATAATACAGATATAAAATCCTTTGACTCAATACACAACACCCCTCCCCCCCTTAGTGAGCACAGCAGACGTAATCTCTCAGGTACTGTGGGGTCCTACAACTTCTACTTGATCTTCTGACAACAGGTGTTGCCGGTTCTGGATTGGGTGTCACCTGTGGTAGGGGGGCTGCTATAGGAGTTTCGTCAGGAACAGATGGAGTCCCAGACATCTCAGGGTCCCCTACCTGTACCTCATCATCCTGAGGACTAGCAGACCCTGGTTCATTTGCTGAAGCCCCTGGTGATTGCACCTCTGGGCCATTTTCACTCTGGTCTTGCAGCTCTGCGTCGTTAGCCAGGGATGAATTATCAGACTCCTCCCTGCTGAGCGCCCGGCGCCTCAGCTGATCTATATGTCTCTTCCAAACTTGCCCATTTTCCAAGGTCACATAATAGGACACAGGTCCACTAGTCCGGGTGACCACACCAGCCACCCACCACGAACCTCGTGAATAGTTCCTCACCCAGACCAGATCTTCAGGGGCGAAATACCTTGTTGTGTCAGTCTCAGCCTGGGGAATTGCTCTTGAATTACGGTTTGGCATTTTATCCGGGTGGACATAATCCAGCACTGTTACCAATCTTCTACCCAAGAGCAACTCAGCTGGCGACTTGCCCGTCGCAGTACACGGCGTCGCATGCTGCAAAAATAACATTCGCGCGATGCGAGCTGACCAGTTACCCTCCATTAAGCGCGCAATGGATTCTTTGGCTGTTCTTACCATGCGCTCCGCCTGCCCATTGGAGGATGGGTGAAAGGGTGCGGATGTGACCCCTCTTATGAAGTTATCAGTCAAGAATGCCCTGAATTCTTGGGATACAAAAGCTGCCCCATTATCTGATACAATGGTCTCAGGTAACCCGTGGGTTGCAAACAGCTGCCTCAACACCTTGATTACGGCAGCTGATGCCATGCTAGGGACCACCGCCACTTCTAACCATTTGGAATATGCATCGACGATAACCAAAAAGACCTTCCCCTGGAATGGCCCAGCAAAATCTAAGTGCAGCCAGCTCCAGGGAGATCTGGACTGCTCCCACCAGTGAACTGGTGCTCTGGCCACTTTTGGCCGCACCTCTTGGCATGCCTTGCATGTTCGTACCCATTGCTCTATGTTCTGGTCCATTCCAGGCCACCACACATAACATCGGGCTTCATCCTGACCATTCCCGGGTGTCCCATGTGAAGCATCTCAAGAACCCTGTTTCTCAGTGGTGCTGGGATGATCACCCTATCTCCCCACAGGAGACAACCCTTATGCATGGATAACTCATGCTGCCTTGTCGCATAAGGCCTGCATTTGTCTTCATGCGGACCACCTGGCCACCCCCTCCCCACCCAAGTGAGCACACGGGAGAGAACAGCATCTTTCCTCGTTTTCTCAGCAATATCAGTAGCCGTTACAGGAGCCCCCGGAAGTGTTTCCAGCATCATTATGTGCTCCGCTGGAGCAGGATCCTCATTGCTCCCGCCAGGCAGGGGCAATCGACTCAGCGCATCAGCATGGCACAACCGTTTCCCTGGCACATGGGTCAAGGTGTACTGGAACCCGTTCAGGAATATAGACCAGCGCAACATTCTGGGGGAGAGAATTTGTGGCGTTTGTTTGTTCGGGTTGAACAACCCCAACAGTGGTTTGTGGTCCGTTTCAATGGAGAAATGACGACCGTACACATAATCATGGAACTTTTTGATTCCTGCCACAATTGCAAGCGCCTCTTTGTCAATTTAAGCATAGTTGCGCTCCGTGGGCGACAATGTACGGGAATAGAAAGAGATGGGCTTTTCTGACCCATCCGGTTCCCTATGACTCAGCACCGCCCCCAGGCCGTATTGAGAGGCATCACATGCCAGGACCAGCGGCTTCGATTCATCATAATGAGCAAGGACGCTCTTGCTACTCAGCATTCCTCGCAAGGAGTCAAAAGCCTTCTGCTGCTCCTGCCCCCATCGCCACACATTCTTTTTCTGCAACAGTCTATGTAATGGTTCAGCTACCGAAGCTTTCTGGGGTAAGAACGAATGATAAAAGTTAATAAGTCCCAGGAATGACTGCAACTCCGTCTTGTTCTGTGGTCGTGGTGCCTCGATGATGGCCTTAACCTTAGCATCTGTGGGGTGGATGCCTGATGCATCAATTTTAAACCCCAAGAATTCCACAGTTGGCACCCCAAAACTGCATTTCTCTTTTTTTAGTTGCAGCCCCACCTCCTTGAACTTGAGCAACACTGCACGAACACGCGCAACCAGTTCCTGTGGGTCTTTTCCAGCAATCAAAACGTCATCAAAAAATGGCAAGACCCCCGGCAGACCTCTTAACAGGCGTTCCATGAGCCCTTGAAAAATCCCTGGGGCCACACAAACTCCAAATTGTAATCTGTTAACTCTGAACGCCCCTTTATGTGTGACAATAGTCTGTGCTTCCGCTGATTGTGGGGTTACTGGCAGCTGTTGGTAAGCTTGTGCCAGGTCAAGTTTGGCGAACACCTTGCCCCCAGCCAGTTTAGCCAACAGATGTGATACGACTGGAATGGGGTATGAGTTTCCCCTGAGTGCCTTATTGATAGTACATTTGTAATCAGCACAGATCCTAACTTCCCCATTTGCTTTAAGGGGCATGACGATTGGAGTCTCCCACTTAGCGGAGTCCACGGGTGAGAGAACTCCCTGCTTGACCAATTTATCCAGCTCTGCTTCGATCTTGGGTTGCAGTGCAAATGGCACTCGCCTTGGTTTGCGTCAGATTGGGGCCCACCCCAGGGTCCAATTCGAAGTCAACTGGGGGCCCTTTATAACAACCCAGTTTTCCATTAAAGAGACCAGCAAATTCTTTGCATACCTCGCTCATCTCAGGGCAGGTTTGGATTGAATTAAGCCCTGATATACTCAGTCCCAGGGCGGGGAACCAGTCAGTGCCCAGGAGACTGGGGCGACTGCCCTTCACAATCACCAGTTTGAGTACCGCCTGTTTATCCCGGAACTGTACTCTCACGGCACACATTCGCATGACATGGATGCGGCCCGCTGAGTATGACTGCAAAGTTGCCGGGAAGGGTTCCAGAGGGGGCAACTTACCCCTGGGGAAGAATGTCCTTGCGGTCTGGTCCGACACGATAGTGAATCCAGATCCGGAGTCCACCTCCATGTCGCACAGCTGACCCTCAATCTTCACCTTGACGTGTGTCTTGCCTTGCGCTGGAAACTGCACGACCCTCCCGTTGATCTCCGTTACGTAGTGGCAGTCCTTTAGAACATGGTTTGCTGTGGCCGATCTGCGATGCTCCAGTCTAGGTGCTCCTGTCGCTCCCAACGCCACCGATCTACAGACCCTGGTGATGTGACCTGTCTTTCCGCACGTCCGGCACATAGCATCCTGGAAACGACAAGTCTTCCGCTCATGGTTTCCGCCACAACCAGGGCACCTGCCTCAGTGATCTTTGTGCACTGTGCAGGCCTGACGCACTGACTCGACCCCACGGACTGGGCTCTGGCTCGGAGTAGCCTCTAGCCCGTCCATGGCATGCGCAACTTCTATCTGTGGCTTAGGGACCCTGCGACTGGCATCAAGCTCCTCTCTTTCATAATTCTCCGTGCCGGTGGCCTCCTTCAAGGCTGAAGCAAGGGTAACCTCTTCTTTGGCCACGATGCGTCTTCTGGCTTTCTTGCTGCTCAGACCACCGATAAACCGATCCAGGAGAGTCTCTTCCAGATCTTTGAAGTCGCAGTGCTGAGCGAGCTTCCGCAGTTCCGCTAGAAATGCAGATACAGACTCCCCAGCACACTGCTGCCTCTTATGAAACTCCATCCGCCGGGCCATCTTGGTCTCAGTAGGCGCTAAATGACTTGTTAGGCAGGCAAGAATATCTTTGAGAGATGTCTCACTTAGCTTCGCTGGGGCAAGCAATGCCTTGGCCAGCTGGAAGATCTCAGGCCCACAGTAGCTCAGGAATGTGGCCCTTCTTTTGCTGGCATCAGTGATTCCTTGAGCCTCTGCGAAGAACTCGAAGCGTTCGACGTAGTCTTCCCACGTGTGGGGCTCTGATGGCTGGAAGGGCTCCAATACCCTTGGACTCTCCATTGTCCTGTGGGCAGGGTCATTTTCTCAGCTGGCCAGTGAGTCTTGTTGTTGACTACAATCCGGACTCTGAGGCAGGGCTGCGTTTAACCGCTCCTCAGCATTCCGGATCCCACCTTCGTCGTCAGTTGTTGTGACGTGGGGTTTGTGATTTCAGCTCTCTTGACATAATATGCTGGAGACAGTTCTCTAGTAACACTTCTTTATTAAAGCAAACAAGACTGAAGACTGAGGAGGGAAGAGCTACATTTATAGGCACAGGGAACCAGCTAGAAAGGATACAATTTTGGAGGGAACAATCTCAGGCAATCACAGTCCTGCTTTTGGAGGGAACCAATAAGACAGAGGATCCAAATACAGCAGCTTAAATGAACCAATAGTAGCTGTACCCTCTGGAACCAAAAGGCAGTTACTTTACCCTAATGCAGACAATAATAATACAGATATAAAATCCTTTGACTCAATACACAACAAATCTAAAGAAGCAGATCTAAAGAAGAATGCCTCAGCATTAGCAACTCCCCATTTTGACCTCGGGTTTTTGATCCTTGTGTCAGCTGGCTATTTTTGCCGCTTTAATCACTAACATACTTGCTATTAGTCTATCGGTTTTTAAAAAATGATTTCGGTTAAGGGTAGCTGAGAGGGTATCAGCATACCTTTCAAGAGTCCCGATTTTCCAGGGACACTCCTGAAATTACGAAAACCACCCTGGCTTCTGCTTGATCCTGGAATGTCCCTGTTTCTCCCGCCAGTTCTGCCACCACTGAGCTGAGGGAGGAGGGTGAGCCGGTGCTTCTGCCGAGCGAAGGTGGCAAGGGACCACCCTGTTGCCTCTCCCCGGCCTCTTCCATGGCCACTGCTGCCGGCCTCCTCCGTTGGGGAGAGGCTGCCACCACTGAGGCCCAGCCCCACATGACGCGCCACCTCTGAGGGGCAGGCAGGGGGCAGGGAGGGAAGAAAGGGGTCTTGGTTATTATTATTATTATTATTATTATTATTATTATTATTATTATTTGTGCATCCACGTCTAATCTTGCCCTTTTCTAAAATGTATCTATTGGCATGTGCTTTTCTTTTTTGTAAATCTACCAAAGAACAAAATAAGATAAAATCAGGACTAAGGGGTTTTCTCAGGATAGGGAAGGTTGTGCTGTGTCCTGTTTGTGTAATGGGGGTGGCGGCCACCCTTCTTATGATAGGAAATTCTGGGGAGGGCACAAAAATGGGAGGTTGAGGAGGGTCAGTTGTGGGGTGGGAAGTGAGAAATGTCCCTATTTTCATCTGGGCCTATGTTGGAGGGTTTGTATCTGGCCGCAAGTCCCATTGGGGGCAGGACTACCCCATTCCTTGAATGTACGGTGGGGTAATCTGAACCCCACCCCACCCTTTTCAGGAAATGCAGTTGGAGAATGTGATGGCAGGAGTCATAGTGGGAGGCAGGAATGAAGCGATTGAAGGCTTCCATACGATCATCCTCTGAGACCCTTCATTACAGATCTTCTGGCGCCAGGCAAAATTGTTTTCCTTGGGCTGATTGAACTTTCTACGGCATTTGAAATGTGTTTCTGGGAGGATACTGGTTTCTGTGTTATTGTTTTGTGTTCTCATTTTTTAATCTGGTGAGCTGCCCTGTGATCTTTGGATGAAGGGCGATATACAAATTTAATAAATATTAATAATAGTGGGATAGTTGAGTGAGTTTCATGTGAGCAGGGTGTCCTGAGAAGGCGATTGCACAAGGGGTATTTGGGAGATAATACCTATTGCAACAGAAGCAACAGATTGCAACAGGGTTTCTTAATACTTCCCCATAAACTGTTATGGCCAGCCTCTTCTCAGTGCCTTCGCCCTGCATTTAAAGTTCTCATGATTTTCAGTATTACAGCACTATGATCATAAGAACATATGGAGGGTCTGCTGGATCAGGCCAATGGCCCACCTGGTCCACAATCGTGTTCTCACAGTGGCCAGCCAGATGCCTGTAGTTCCTGCAGTTTCTAGCTAGTGGTATTCAGAAGAACTATTCCCTCTGACTGTGGAGACAGAGCAGAGTCATCACAGCTAGTAGCTACTCCCCCATAATCTGTGTGGTAGAACACGTGACTCCTTCCTGTGTCACAAACATGAAAGATGCTTAAGTAAGGCTTTCTTCTGGCAACCTGGGCTTAGAAAGTGCTCAAAAGTGAGATATAATTTGCCAGCTCTTTTGCCAATGCCCCACTATGGGGAAATATTCTACTGTACAAGATTTTTGTTTCGGGGCTATAACAAGCCCTGTGTGGGAGACATGCAGGAGGAGTAAGACAGGGTGCTTCACTTAGGCTATCCTGCCCTAAGGTGGGCTTGGACCAGGTGACCTTCAAAGGCCCTTCCAACTCATTCTGTGTGGATGGACTTAGTTGCCACTTGGATATTGTAATGTGGGATGAAGAGCACTGGCAGACAGACTGCACATGGCAGCAAACTAAGGCTGATGGAATCTCTTGTGGTTCTTCCTGGTTGCAAAGCAACAGCCTCCCCTTGTGAGCCCAGTTTGCATTCATAGCTCTCTGGTTGCAGACAGAACTGTTGGCTATCTATGTACCCTGTGTGACTTCTGGCATTATACTCATTTTTTAAAGACAGTTTGTCACATGCCCTTTTTGGTCTGACCCCCTATCATTGCTATTCCTGCCATATATTTATATTTTAATTTTGTTCTGTGAACTGTCTTGAGATCGCTGGGTATAGGGTGGTATATAAATTCAAGTGTGTGTGTGTGTGTGTTAAAATCAGAAAGCATGACAGAATGGAAAAGTTCTCAGAAGCTATTTATTTATTTGTTTACATTTCATCAAGCCATGGTGGTGGCTATTACTCCTGGGAGAGAGAATTTCACAATCTCACCATGACTTAGTTCTCCCTTTCTCTATTTCTGGTTGTGGGTGACCAAGATAAGAAACCACAAAAAACAACTTATTCTTTTGATTGGGAGCCGCCCAGAGTGGCTGGGGAAACTCAGCCAGATGGGCGGGGTATAAATCATAAATTATTATTATTATTATTATTATTATTATTATTATTATTATTATTTTGAAATCACAAAAAATCTCTCTTCTTCTGAAAACAAAGAGATACCAGTCGATTGAATATCTGTAGAGCTGCTATCTAGTGGGAGGTGTGCAGTATTGTGAAAGGTGTTAAGTTGTGGGCGAACATATCAGAAGACACAGCGATTCTTCCAAAGCAGCTCTTTATTTGTAATCTGGAACAGAACTAACTGAGGAGCTCAGTCAGCCTGCTTATATAGAGCTCTAGAACAATTGTAACTGTTGCAACTTTCTAAAACTATCCAATCACAGAACGTCACTTTTCGATCCTTCATTTGCATACAAACTATCCAATCACTGAACGTCACTTTCGATCCTTCATTTGCATAACTATCTACAGTATCCCCCTGTTGGCCCAGGGCAGGGGTCTGCAACCCATGGCTCCGGAGCCGCATGTGGCTCTTTTACACCTTTGCCGCGGCTCTGGGGCGGATACTAGCGAGGGGAAGAGGCGCATTGTGCGCCCCGACACTCCCCACTGTGGCGGGCGCTGTACTGGCTGTAACGTCGCATGGGGGCGGTGCGTGTGTTAGTCACGCACCGTCCCGACATCACCTTCCCGCCCGCCCGCTACATTGTAAGGGGCATGTACACTGGTCACTGCATTGAAAGGGGGCATGTACGCTGGTCACTGCATTGAAAGGGGGCATGTACAGTGGTGCCTCGCAAGACGAAATTAATCCGTTCCGTGAGGCTCTTAGTATAGTGGTTTTTTTGTCTTGCGATGCAAGCCCATTGACAGCTTCGCGGATTAGCGCTATTAGCGGTTTAGCGGCTTTTAGCGGATCAGCTGATAAGCGGCTTATCAGCGGATCAGCTGATGAGCGTCTTAGCAGCATAGGAAAAGGGGGGGAGGGGGGGAAACCGCAGGAACTCACAAGACATTTCGTCTTGCGAAGCAAGCCCATAAGGAAATTCGTTTTGCGGGTTTTCCGTCTTGCGAGGCGTTCGTCTTGCGGGGCACCACTGTACACTGGTCACTGTTTTGAAGGGGAATGAAGAACACACACACACAAAAGGTAACTTGTTAATTTAATGTTTATTTCTATGAGGAGGAGTAATTCTGAGGGGTCAAACAAAGAAATAATAAAAAAGTGACAAAAAAGTTATTTTTATAATGACGAGTTTTGCGGCTCCCAGTTGTTGTTTTTCTTCAGAAATGGGTCCAAGTGACTCTTTTTGTCTTAAAGGTTGCAGACCCCTGGCCCAGGGCGAGAACATCAGGACATAACAAAAGGAATACACAGAAAGCTGACAATTTGCTAGCAGGCTCGGATATTTTGTGTATGAAGCCCTGTATAGCCTGGAATTCAGGATACCTGAAAGATCGTCTCACCCAATTGAACGCTGTGCTCTTTAGGCAACTCCCTCCTGTACCTCTGCTGTTTGTGGGGTCTTGAGCTGAATGCCCAGCCTGTGAAACCTCCTCAGTGGCATAGTGTAGGTTGCAAGTGCCCGGAGCAAGTATTGTGCCCCCTCATCTGAGGCTCTTGGGCCATGGGAGGCACCCCACTGAGGTGCCTCCCATGGCCTCCTCCTCCTCCTGCTCTTGCCTCAGTCCTAGGATACTAAAAAAACAAAACAAAACTTCCCAATCATGTATAAAGCAGGGACCAATTTTAAGAGAGAAAGGAGCATGCGCCTGAGGCATGTTAAACTCATCTGTTGCCCACAGCCTCCCTCTCCCACTTACTGGGGTGACTGTGGGGAGGTATGCTGCAGCTAAAGGACGGTTTAGCACCTCTTTTGCTCTTAAAAATTGACTGTGTTGAGCATTTTACCAACTATTCTGGAAATATTTACCACCTGAAGTGTAACACCTGATTTTTAGTAACTGAAGTTTAAGACGTATTGTGTTAAAGCCTGAGACATCTTATAGTTAGTTAAGTAAGTCAACTTCTACCTGAAAGAACACATTTCCTGACCCACTGTTTCATAATCTTTTTGTTTAATAAAACTTTTTTTGTTCGTTTGATCAACTCCTGCCTGAGTCTCTAAATCACTGAGTTTTCCCTCACACCAGTCCCCTACTAGATAATCTGTGGTAAATTGTAGAAATTCATGTTAACTGGTGTACCATGAGGTGGGTGCGCTAGATTTAATGGGGGGGGGCAGTTAGCAGGAGTGGATCCGCCGCATTATTAATTGGTGAGTCCGCTGCAACTGCATGTTGCAGGAAATTGTCTCAGTGAGATAACTGCCAAAAGAACTGAGCTCCCAAGCACAGTTTTGGGGGCCACTGTAACAAGTACAGTGGTACCTCGGGTTACATACGCTTCAGGTTACACACGCTTCAGGTTACAGACTCCGCTAACTAACCCAGAAATATTACCTCGGGTTAAGAACTTTGCTTCAGGATGAGAACAGAAATTGTGTAGCAGCGCAGCCCATCAGGAGGCCCCATCAGCTAAAGTGGTGCTTCAGGTTAAGAACAGACTTCCGGAACGAATTAAGTTCTTAACCCGAGGTACCATTGTACCTTGTAACATAACTTCACAAACACCACCAATCCCTCTCCTTTATTTTGATCATTCCCTTATATGGCACATGGCACCACAGGGGGCACAGCCAGTCACCTTCCTGGGTTTTTATTTATTACCTTCTATGGTACATGGCACACCAGGCAGAGTTACAGTGGCTACTTTCCTACTGCAGGTGCCCCGCCTATGCATGTATCCATTCTGTTCCTGTGCAGCCTATGCGTTTGAAACATAAGCAAGGGGGGGGGTCAAACTTGGCTACCACATCAGTCAAACTTGGCTGGTCAACCTCGGCTACCGCGTGCATGTGGAAAGAACTGTTAGCTAGCTACGTACCCTCAGTGACTTCTAGCGTTATACTCATTTTTAAAGTGGTTCCCTTTTCCGTCTGACCATGAAGTTATTTTTGAAGGGAAAGATTTTTCCAGATGATGAAATGCTGGTTTCTGAGGTCAAGCTGTGGCTTCTGATGCAAGCTGCCAACTTCTACAGATAAGATCTCCACAGCTAAATAAAGCAATGGGAGAAGTTGCTGGTGGCTACGTAGAGAAGGACTAATAGCTGTGCCCGGTTTCCTTTGTCTCAGTCCACGGGGAAGTACTTCAGGAGAAGTCTTTAATGAACACCCCTCATATATATCATTCTAAAATATCACAGGTTTTTTCTAATAATAATAATAATAATAATAATAATAATAATAATAATAATAATTTATTTATAACCTGCCCATCTGGCTGGGTTTCCCCAGCCACTCTGGGCAGCTCCCAACAAAGTATTAAAATACAGTGTTCTGTTTAACACTAAAAGCTTCCCTAAACAGGGCTGCCTTCAGATGTCTTCTAAAGTCTGGTAGTTGTTCTTCTCTTTGACATCTGGTGGGAGGGCATTCCACAGGGCAGGTGCCACTACCGACAAGGCCCTCTGCATGGTTCCCTGTAAATTGGCTTCTTGCAGTGAGGGAACCGCCAGAAGGCCCTTGGTACTGGACCTCAGCGTCCGGGCAGAACAATGGGGGTAGAGATGCTCCTTCAGGTATACTGGACTGAGGCTTTTTAAGGCTTTAAAGGTCAGCACCGACACTTTGAATTCTGCTCAGAAACATACTGGGAGCCATGTAGGTCTTTCAAGACCGGTGTTATGTTGTAGCCTTATGAGGCTTTGCCCTCAGGTGGGAAAAATATTGCTCCTGGGAAAGGGAAGTGGGAGTCAACAGACACTCAAGGAATAGTTTCAGAGAAAAGGCTTTTTATTTCTACCACCCATGAACTGGTAGAAGGAGCAAGTGTGATAAGTCACAAAAAGCATGCACGAAGTTGACAGTCCTGTGCACATGCATATATACCCCTTTCCAGTTCTCTCCTCCTTTCTCCTCCTTTTCCAGGAGTCCTGCCCCATGAGTTCCTCTGAGCATGAACAGAAAGCTGTCTTGGGACTATTGGGACTCTTGGCACCCTTCCCAGGAAAGGGGAGTGAGAGTGGTTCAGCATGTCCAAGCACGTCCAAGATGTTGCAACTAGAATGAGATAAGATTCATTTCCCAGGCCTGCTATGAACAGAGCCTATTCATTAGCTTTTAAAAGTAACATTTTGCCTATGCACATCATCTTGTGAGAATAAGCAGAGACAAGCAGAGAAAAGCTGTTTTGGATTTTTAGAAAACAAAAGGAGTTTTGGACAGTTTTGAGGCCTGGGGTGATTATTGAAGCCTGGGGTGATTTCAGACAGGATTTGGGTATCTTGTCCCTTCAATGTGGTCTCGGCAGCCGGTCCCAGTCACCAGTCTAGCTGCCGCATTCTGGATTAGTTGTAGTTTCCGGGTCACCTTCAAAGGTAGCCCCACATAGAGTGCATTGCAGTAGTCCAAGCGAGAGATAACTAGAGCATGCACCACTCTGGTGAGACAGTCCATGGGCAGATAGGGTCCCAGCTTGCGAACCAGGTGGAGCTGGTAGACAGCTGCCCTGGACACAGAGTTAACCTGCACCTCCATGGACAGCTGTGAGTCCAAAATGACTCCCAGGCTGCGCACCTGGTCCTTCAGGGGCACAGTTACCCCATTCAGGACCAGGGAGTCATCCACACCTGCCCGCCTCCTATCCCCCAAGAACAGTACTTCTGTCTTGTCAGGATTCAACCTCAATCTGTTAGCCGCCATCCATCCTCCAACCGCCTCCCAGACACTCACACAGGACCTTCACCGCCTTGACTGGTTCTGATTTGAAAGAGAGGTAGAGCTGGGCATCTTACTTTGTTATTTGTTTATTTCCATCAAAAGCACAGCTGGTTGCTCTGCAGCGCCCTCTGGTGTCACATTTTAATAACACATTAGCAACATTGTAAGCCATGCGTCATTTGTCCCTTTGTACCACACCTGTTTCTTAACCCTTTCCTAATGTAAAAATCAAGAGTGTAGATCTGCCCTGAGCCTCCCTGTCTTTGGGCTAGACAGAAATGGAGAGAAAACAAAATGGGCAGATGCATCAATCCCTTAGTGGTACCTCACTTTAACAATGTAATAGCTTGGGATTCCTCTCGGAGTTCTGTCAGTAGAGCTACAAAAAGTTGTTGTCGTTTAGTCGTTTAGTCGTGTCCAACTCTTCGTGACCCCCTGGACCAGAGCACGCCAGGCACTCCTGTCTTCCACTGCCTCTCGCAGTTTGGTCAAACTCATGCTGGTAGCTTCGAGAACACCGTCCAGCCATCTCGTCCTCTGTCGTCCCCTTCTTCTTGTTCCCTCCATCTTTCCCAACATCAGGGTCTTTTCCAGGGAGTCTTCTCTTCTCATGAGGTGGCCAAAGTATTGGAGCCTCAGCTTCACGATCTGTCCTTCCAGTGAGCACTCAGGGCTGATTTCCTTAAGAATGGATAGGTTTGATCTTCTTGCTGTCCATGGGACTCTCAGGTAAAGGTAAAGGGATCCCTGACCTTTAGGTCCAGTCCTGGCCGACTCTGGAGTTGCGGCGCTCATCTCGCCTTAAAAACCATCAAAACCAGCTGTTTTTAACAGACATGCATGCACAGCCCCCATGTGGAGAATGGTGTCACTACAGCAATGGACATTTCAGGTCCCCATTTCCAACTGGGCTTATTCTTTGTAACGATCTCTCAAGAATGCCCCCTTCACCTCATCATCCTGTGAGCCTGTGCTTGTTAAAAACAGCCTGCTAAAGGGGCCCAAACTGGTTAGAGAAGCTTAGCTTGGCAGATTTCCTTCCGTAGGGATATCTGCAAGACGATCCCGGAATGATCTGCAGGGCAGAGACTCTGGCAAAAACCAGGCTGCAGGTCAGGGGGCAAAACAGGGATCCAGAAAGCACATTTAGCAGTGGCTTTTGTCCATTTTTGTCCGCGATTGATTATGAGGGGTGGGGCTTACCTCCCCCCCCATATTTTATTCAAGTTGGCACCCCTGATCTCAGTGTTGGCCTTGCAGAACTCAGCAGGGAGCAGGATAGGACCCAAAATAGGATGAGTTGGCTCTGCCTGTCATTGGGTCTAGTTCCGTCTCTTGTTGGCTTCTCTGCCCTTCGCCCTACCAGTCTCATTGGGCACCAGCCACCATTGGTCTCTAGGGGCATGAGCCCCCCACTCCTGAAATGACAGAGGACCAATATCTGTTGGGTGGGGTGTGTCATGAGACAAAGGTTCTTGAAAGCAGAATAAGTAAGGCAAGGCCCATAAGGCCTATACAGTGGTATCTTGGGTTACATACGCTTCAGGTTACAGACTCTGCTACGCCAGAAATAGTACCTCAGGTTAAGAATTTTGCTTGAGGATGAGAACAGAAATCGTGCTCCGGCGGCGCGGCAGCAGCAGGAGGCCCCATTAGCTAAAGTGGTACCTCAGGTTAAGAATAGTTTCAGGTTAAGAATGGACCTCGAGAACGAATTAAGTTCTTAACACAAGGTACCACTGTATTATGTAAAGCTAAGGCAGACAGAGTGGCTCCAGGACTCCAGTTAATCAGTAACTAAGTCTATGGCTCTGTGAAGAGTTAGATAGCTGCTAGGAGCACTCTGTGCATGCTCTTTAACTATGCTATTTCTGAACAAGTTTATTTTCCTCAAGGAAAAGTTTTATTCTGTTTACAAAGAAGACTCTGCTTGATTAATTTACTGCTGCGCGACAGGTTATGGTGCCCAGCGTTTTACGGATGGCGAATTGCTTAAA
This sequence comes from Podarcis gaigeae, assembly GCF_964106915.1. Lineage (NCBI taxonomy): Eukaryota > Metazoa > Chordata > Lepidosauria > Squamata > Lacertidae > Podarcis > Podarcis gaigeae. The sequence goes on from NC_139679.1 coordinate 111,634,359, forward strand.
GCTGGAGAATCAAGAAATCCAGTTCGGTTAAACTGTGTCTTGATGGGTACTGTACCACACACACACACAAAGAGAGAGCGAGAGAGCCCTTTGTCATGTAATGTACACTGCAGAGCGTTTGGTGGAGGAAGTCTTCTCTCTGGTCAGGGTTAACTGTCACTAAGCAGAGGTTGGATGGCCATCTGTCATGGATGCTTTAGTTGATACCCCTCCATTGCTAGATGATCCTTGAGGTCCCTCCCAACTCTAGAATTCTATGATTCTAAGTTCTGAAGGTCAGAACTCTCAGTATGCAAAAGAAGGACCGAAGAGGTCACGTTCTGATTGGTAGCTGCAGGTTTAGAATTCTCAGTTTGGACTGTGTGAGTGGCTGGAGCTGAACTAGATGAGCCAGAAGAAGACTAAGTCAGTCAAGAGTCAGTCAATTTATGTGAGTTGGTCGGTTGATCCATGTTGATGGGGACAAGGAGTCTGTGCTAGTGTTCATAGTGGACAGCCAGAAGAAGGAGACCGTGGAGGAAGAGGAAGGAGAAGGAAGATCTGAGAGGAAGGCAAGAGGGGCTTGGAGGCCCAAGGCTTGGTGGATGAGCCAAATCACTTTGCTAAGCCTCAAGCGGCGAGGGGACAACCTGACTACTGTGCTGAGTGTCTTGGTGTCCCGTTGCTCCAGAAGCGGTTTAGTCCTGCTGGCCACATGACCCGGAAAGCTGTCTGCGGACAAACACCGGCTCCTTTGGCCTGAAAGCGGATGAGCGCCGCAACCCCATAGTCGCCTTTGACTGGACTTAGCCACCCAAGGGTCCTTTACCTTTACCTTACAGAGTGAGACAGTGCATTCATCATGTGCCGCATGAGGATGGCTATGATGAGCTCCGTAGACCTGGTGCAGCAGAGGTCTCAGGTGGTGGTGCTGAAACTGGTTATAGTGGTAGTATCTATTCTCTGCAGGACCTCTTGGATATCTTAGAAAGCTGCTGGATTTGCCACAATGATTTCTGCATGCGCGCCCCATTCCTATAAATGGGGACTTAAACAGAAACATTAATATTGTCTCTGATTCTCTCCTGCCCGGCGAATTCCACTTGCAGACTCTGCCCTGCACAGTGGCATCTTCACGGGGAGACATGCTACTGGTCTTCAACAAATGTTAAATCCTGAGACGAGAGAAGAGCCTTGCAAGGAATTCTCAGCTAGTGGTAATAAAAGACAAGGAGGAAAATGGTAAAGGAACCCATCATATATTTCTTACAGTGTAGTGGATGCATGCTTACTCTGAAGTAAGCCCTACTGAGTCTGATGGGTTTGTTTCTTATGTTAGATTGCAGCTTATAAAATAATTGTGGTAGATAGTGAATTGGGATGTGGGTGTTGGTATGTGAGCTACTCTTGGGTTTTCATTTCTTTCCGCAGCAGAGTTCCTTTTCTGCATCTTTTACTTCTTTACAGCAACAGGTAGGTGTTGGTCTGCCGTAGTCGAAACAAAATTAAAAAATTCCTTCCAGTAGCACCTTAGAGACCAACTAAGTTTGTTATTGGTATGAGCAAAGCCATTACTCCAAGCGGCTGCATTTCTAAGTCTCTCTCTGTAAATATGGAATAAAAAGCATTGGTAAGACCATTCCTTGTCTTATCCATTGCGTGGACAGGCGGAGTCCCCAGATCCTGAGCGCCCCCCCCCCCCCGTCATGTGGAATAACAACTCAAGACAACGTGCTATGGGATTAAATTGACCACAACTTTATTAAATTTCAAATGTGGGTAGACCTTGGCTCAGGCATTGGGCGTTCTCCCTCCCCAGTCCCCAGCCGGGGACCTAGGGAGCATTAGGGTTATCGAGTGGGGGGGGATGGGCCAGTTCTGGAGAACATATGTTCAAGCAGAGATAGCAGCCCCCGTTACGCCGCCGCCGCCGCAGGGGAAAGCAATGACGACCTTTCAGCGTACGGTCAAAGCCTCCCTTCAGAAACCCCTTAACGGGGAACCCTGGTGTCGCCGCCGCAAAGAGGAAGATGGACAAAAGGATTCCGCCCAAGGCCTGATACCGCCAAAGTTGTGACGTTTTGCTACGGGAAAGGCAAAACTTGCCAATGCAGGGAAATTCCTTTCCGGCCCTTTGACACTGACCTTAACGTAGCAGCGCCCGCGTACCTGTGAAGAAAAGTTAACCTGCAAAACCTGTGAAAAAAAGTTAACCTGCAAAATAAGGCATTAACTTAGAAGCTCTGGAGCCAAGTGAGGATTCCCAGGTAAGATCCTCCCTCTATTGTGTGGGCAGGTAATCCCTCCCCTACCTGGCCTGGTCTCCTTGGCAACGCTTCCCCCAGGTGGGATTGGACAACTGACTGGGGTAGGCGGAGACCTCCAGGCACTGATTCAGACTGTGTGACCAACTTCACCAGGGAGGGAGAGGTTGAAGCAGGGATAGCCAACATCAGGCATAGGCAAACTCGGCCTGCCAGATGTTTTGGGACTACAACTCCCATCATCCCTAGCTAACAGGACCAGTAGTCGGGGATGATGGGAGTTGTAGTCTCAAAACATCTGGAGGGCCGAGTTTGTCTATGCTTGGCCAACATGGTGCCATCCAAATGATGGCTGACTACAATCCCCGTGCCCCCCCCCCAACCATTGGCCATGATGACTGGAGCTGATGGGAGTTGGAATCCAACTACATCTGCAGGGCAGCACATTGGCTGCATCCAACGGTAGGAGGGAAGACAGAACTGGAGGAGAAAGAACGCTTCTTTGTTAGAAAGGGATGCCACAGCCTTGAACCCTGATGTCCCTTCCTGTCTCCTGCAGGTCCGAAAAGCCACCCCAAGATGGGGCAAAATACTGTGGAGGAATAAAGAGCGACACAATCATGCCTCACATCTGCAATGCCGTATTTGGGTGGCTTTGCCAGAAAGAAGCCGTCTTGATATGATGCTCCCCTTGGTGCATAATGGAACCTCGTCTAAACTATCGCAGAGAAAAAGGTTTCTGGTAAATAGCTAGAGGAACCCCATAGGCAAGCTTCCCTCTCATATCTCCCCAGTCTGACATGGCTGCAGTTTTGTCTGAAGTCAGAGGAATATCAGAGCCTCTAAGAAATTCCCAACTCTGCTCAGGTGGAGGGCAGGGAGATAACCTTCCTCTCTTTCTAAAACCGGCTTATTTTCAGACCGGAAAGAGCAGCAATGAAGACCTGAGGCCGGGAAGTCTCTTCAGGATTTTCCCACTCATGGGAGCAGCAAAGAGCTTAGCAGCAGCACAGCAAGAGAAGAAAATAGCTGGGATGAATTTAGGGGCTAAATCAAATTGGTACATCAAAAATAAATGAATGTATTCTTCAGAAACAGGAATGAAACCTTGTCTGTTTTGCCTGCCAACATGCCCACAAAGGATCTCAGGTTTCCAGAACTATCAGAGGGCAGGGAAACAGTGACTGAGGGGAGGGGAAAACAAGGCACAGAGAAAACGCATCTCTTCAAACACTATCCATTAGTGTGGATTATAACTTTCAGAAGACATCTGAAGGCAGCCCTGAATAGGGAGGTTTTCAATGTTTGACGTTTGTTGTGTTTTTATGTCTGTTGGAAGCCACCCAAAGTGGCTGGGGCAAGCCAGTTTGATGGGCAGGGTACAAATAATAACATGATTTATTGGTCTCCGTCCGGTTGAGGGTAAGACAAAACTCCATGCAGGCTTGGTGAGACTCTGTAGAACCCCTTCTTTGCTCCGGAACTTTCTCCACAAAGACATACTCTTTAAAGCTCAACCAGAGCAAACAGCAATCAATGGAAAACCTCAATTGCCATTTGCTCCTATTCAACTTTAAAGAGCAGGTTTTCTCAGGACACACTCCGGAGCAAAAAATAAACAAAAAGGTGTTTATTGGGAAATGATCCATAATGATTTGGAAAAAAATGCTTTAAAGTACTGCCCCCCCCCCAAAAAAATATAGAGTCCTTTCTCTTGGAGATAATTCAGACTGAAATTCCCAGGTGTCAAAAAAATGTTATTTTATGTATGCTGCTACTGCGGCCCATGTTTCGTTAGCCCCAAAATGGAAAACGAGCGAAGTCCCAACTAAAGAATGACAACTTAAGTTGCAGAATATGTGCAGCTTGCAGATTCAACGTATAGAACGGGGGTCGGCAATCTGCGGCTCCAGAGCCGCATGTGGCTCTTTAAAGCCTTTGCTGCGGCTCCGGGGAGGAGGCGATGGGAGGAGGCGAGGAGCGGAGGCGAGGGGAGGAGGCGAGGAGCGGAGGCGAGGGGAGGAGGCGAGGGGAGGAAGCGAGGAGCGGAGGCGAGGGGAGGAGGCGAGGGGAGGAGGCGAGGAGTGGAGGCGAGGGGAGGAGGCGAGGAGTGGAGGCGAGGGGAGGAGGCGAGGGGAGGAGGCGAGGGGAGGAGGCGAGGAGTGGAGGCGAGGGGAGGAGGCGAGGGGAGGAGGCGAGGAGTGGAGGCGAGGGGAGGAGGCGAGGGGAGGAGGCGAGGGGAGGAGGCGAGGAGTGGAGGCGAGGGGAGGAGGCGAGGGGAGGAGGCGAGGGGAGGAGGCGAGGAGTGGAGGAGAGGGGAGGAGGCGAGGGGAGGAGGCGAGGAGTGGAGGCGAGGAGTGGAGGCGAGGGGAGGGGAGGAGGCGAGGGGAGGAGGCGAGGAGTGGAGGCGAGGGGAGGAGGCGAGGGGCGGAGGCGAGGGGAGGAGGCGAGGGGAGGAGGCGAGGGGAGGAGGCGAGGGGAGGAGGCGAGGCGAGGGGAGGAGGCGAGGGGAGGAGGCGGAGGAGTTAGTTGCCTGAAGCCCCTTTTTAAACTTAAGCAGGGGGAAGTTTGGTGAATTGTACTTTCCTTGGGGAAAGCAGGCTGCATTGAAAGGGGCCGTATACACTGGTCACTGTTTTGAAGGGGAGTGAAGAACACACACTCAAAAAAAGGTAACTTGTTAATTTTATTTCTATGAGGAGGAGTAATTCTGAGGGGTCAAACAAATGAATAATAAAAAGGTATTTTTATAATGACGAATGCCTCATTATTAATTATTATTTACATCAGCCACTGATTATGATTTATGGTACACTGGGGCCCTGATTAATTTTCTATGGCATTTTGGGGCATTGATTATTGGGCATAGCAAGTTGCGGTCGCGTGGAATTTGTGCTTTGTGACTGACTGTTTGAGGTGGGGGTTTTTTCTTGGGAGGCTGGGCGGCACGAAGAGAGGGATTATTTTTATAATGACGAGGATGACATTGGGCCCTCATTATTAATTATTATTTGCATCAGGCACTGATTATGATTTATGGTTTACTGGGGCCCTGGTTAATTTTCTGTGGCATTTTGTGGCATTGATTATTGGGCATAGCAAGTCGCGGTCACGTGGAATTCCACGTGGAGTTAGTTGCCTGAAGCCCCTTTTTAGTTTCTTGAAGCCCCTTTTTAAACTTAAGCAGGGGAAAGTTTGGTGAAAGTTTGGTGAATTGCTGCCAAGGAGTGTGGTGGAGTCTCCTTCTTTGGAGGTCTTTAAGCAGAGGCTTGACAACCATATCTCAGGAGTGCTCTGATGGTGTTTCCTGCTTGGCAGGGGGTTGGACTCGATGGCCCTTGTGGTCTCTTCCAACTCTATGATTCTATGATTCTATGAATAGCTAACGCTTTCCTTGGGGAACGTTATGCAACAGCTTATTGCTGGTCTTTCCCGCCTTTGTAAGCAGGCTGCATTGAAAGGGGCCATATACACTGGTCACTGTTTTGAAGGGGAGTGAAGAACACACACTCAAAAAAAGGTAACTTGTTAATTTAATGTTTATTTCTATGAGGAGGAGTAATTCTGAGGGGTCAAACAAAGAAATAATAAAAAGTGTCAAAAAAGGTATTTTTATAATGACGAATGCCTCATTATTAATTATTATTTACATCAGGCACTGATTATGATTTATGGTACACTTTGGGGCATGTGTAATGGGTCTGAGTTACTCGTGCGTAAACTGCCGCCTCTCTAGGCTTAATTGCCTTTTAAAACCGTTCTGACTGCACAGCCCATCTCCGCGTAGCTGTCTCAGTCGCTAGCAGAATCCGTCTGTGGGCATTTCTTAAACCTCTTCCAGCATAGAAGCTGTCTGACTCCCAGTCGCCTCCTCCTCTCACTGCGCGGGAGTCTTCTGCGCAGGGAGGGCGTGGCTAGTGGAGGGTTCTACTCACTGATGTACAGAGAAGAATCCCGGAGCTCTCTCTCCGCTTCCCCCATCTGCCCCCCTTTATCCCTGGTGTTGCGCTGATTTCCTCCCCCCTCTACCAAGCTGCTTCTCCCCCTGGTGCTGGGTCCTTTGCCTGCAGAATCTGGGAGCCTCCCCTTCGCCTCTCACTCTGATGTCAGTTCCCTGACATCGGGCATAGCAAATTTTGCTATGGAGCCCTCTGATTTCTAATTACGTCCCTGTTTTGGACCCCCGGTAGGCCAGCCATGGATAAAGGCAAGAAAAGAAAAATTTCTGAAGAAAACAGAATGTTTAATGATACATGGACAGAATCATTTGCATTCTCTACTGACAAGACTGGTTTACCAGTATGCTTAATATGTGGTGAGAAATTTGCAAACAACAAAAAGTCAAATATTGCAAGACATTTCCAGAATAAACACGCAGCCTTTGCAGAAAAATATCCAGATGGAGATGAGAGACGAAAAGCCGTTGCAGAACTTATGAGGAAGGTTGATAGGAGCAAAAATAATTTCAAGAATTGGGTGAAGTCTGCAAATTCCACAACATATGCTAGTTTTGTAGCCGCTCAGGAAATAGTCAAGCATGGGAAGCCGTTCACAGATGGAGAGTATATAAAAGAAGCATTCCTTAAGGTTTCGGAACATCTATACATGGACTTCAAAAACAAGAATGAAATTGTGCAGAAAATCAAAGACATGCCTCTGTCTGCGAAGACTGTTAAAGACAGAACCCTAAAAATGGCAGAAAACATTAGCAAACAGCAAATTCAAGACATTAATTCAGCTGTGGTGTACTCCATCGCCTGTGATGAGTCCAAAGATAAAGGTGATATTGAACAAATAGCGCTGTTCTGCCGATATGTGAACTCTTCTGGGCCACAGGAAGAACTGATTGAGCTGATACCACTAAAAGACCAAACAAGGGGTGAGGATATCTGTAAGGCTGTCCTGGACTTTTTAAGTGCTAAAAAAATAAACACCAACCACCTGGTCTCAGTGGCTACTGATGGGGCACCGAGCATGAGAGGAGCACAGAAGGGCTTTGTGGCTCTACTGCAGAAGGCACTGGGTAGAACGCTGCTGTCATTTCATTGCATCCTGCACCAAGAGGCATTGTGTGCTCAAACATTTCCCCCCGAATGCACAAAAGTGATGGATGTGGTCATTCAGATTGTTAATAAGATAATGGCAAAGGGTTTAAACCACCGCCAGTTTCGTTTGCTATTGGATGAGGTGGAAAGCACATATTCGGACCTCCTGCTCCACAACAAGGTCCGGTGGTTGTCCAGAGGCGAGGTGCTAAAACGCTTTGTCACATGTTTGGAAGAAGTAAAAACCTTCCTGGCCAGCAAAGAGCTTACCTTTGCTGAGCTGGAACAGCCAGAGTGGCTGGAAAAATTACATTTTATGGTAGACATGACAGCCCATCTAAACACGCTAAATACAACCCTTCAGGGGAAAGGAGGCACAGCCCTGCACATGCTGGAGGAGGTTTTGGCATTCGAGCGCAAGTTGACAGTGTTTGTCAAAGATTTCCAGAGAGGTACACTGTCTCACTTTCCCTCTTTGAGAGAGTTCAAACAAAGTCATGATACGATAAATTTGGAATATTTCAAGTCTGCAATCACCGCAATGCAAAGCTCGTTTGGGAAACGATTCTGTGGGTTCAGAGAGGAAAAAAACACATTATCCTTCCCTGTCACTCCCCTGGCGATCGATCCATCCCTATTGAATATGACTGCATTTCCAGGTGTAAGTCAACCTGATCTTGAGCTGGAACTGGCCGATATAGCCGACAAAGATATATGGGTGTCCAAGTTCAAATGCTTGACCGCTACTCTTGAGGATGTTGCCCGTCAGAAGGCCATTCTGGCTCAGAATCATAAATGGAGTGATATTGAAAACCTTCCCAAACAGGACAAACTTGTATTCGAAACATGGAATGCCATCCCCAACACTTATATAAACATGAAAAAGTATGCATTTGGAGTCCTGTCGATCTTCGGTTCCACATATGTATGTGAGCAGGTCTTCTCCAACATCAACATGAACTATATTAAAAACAAACACCGATCACGCCTCACAGATGACAGCTTGCAAGCCTGTGTGAAAATGAAGGTGACGTCTTACAGCCCTGATGTGCAGACACTGAGCACTGAGGTTCAGGAGCAAAAGTCCCATTAACCTGGTTACCTGGTTGTAAATTAAATATTTTAATTAGCTATTTGTCCTTTTTTCTTGAGATTGACAGCTGACTGCACGATCCTGTATATACAGCATTAAGGCAAGAAACAATATATACAGTGTTATATTTGTTTTAAATGTTGCAATGTTTTTGCGGCTCCCAGTTGTTGTTGTTTTTTTGGAAACGGGTCCAAGTGGCTCTTTTTGTCTTAAAGGTTGCAGACCCCTGGTATAGAATAAGAGAACAAGAAGAACATACGTTTAGAGAAGATTGTAAACGTTTATTGTAACGACTCAAGACAACGTGCTATGCGATTAAAATTGGCCACAACTTCATTACGTTTCAAATGTGGGTAGACCTTGGCTCAGGCATTGGGCGTTTATCCCTCCCAGTCCCCTGCCGGGGAACTGGGGAACATTAGGGTTATCCAGAGTATGGAGGGGATGGGCTGGCTCTGGAGAACATATGTTCAAGCAGTGAGAGCCCACCCCTGTTACACCGCAATTGCAGGGGAGAACAATGACAACCTCCCCTCAAAACCCCTTTAAGGGGGAACCCTGGTATCACCGCCGCAAAGAGAAGGGGGGGTCACCGATACACGCCCACCCCCAGTTAGGAAAGATAGATTAAAGGATTCCGCCCAAGGCCTGATACTGCCAAAGTTGTGACGTTTTGCTACGGGAAAGGCAAACCTGCCAATGCAGGAGAATTCCTTTCCGGCCCTTCAACAGCAACCTTGACGTAGCAGCGCCCGTGTACCTGTGGAGAAAAGGTTAACCTGCAAAAGAAGGCTTAACTGAGGGTGGGTAGGGTGGGAAAAGCTCTGGAGCTGATTCCCGGGTAAGATCCTCCCCCTATTGTGTGGGTTTGTGGTGTTCTGGAGCCAAAACATCCGAGTACCAAGGCGTATGAGACCCAAGGTATGACTGTATACCAAATGAACCTCTTTCTGAGCTATAGCAGCACTGGTGTGTCTTGCTGAACTAGCCTGGAAATCTCCCCTCCTGCCAGTCCCTACCAGAGACCTACAGCCCAAGCTGTTTCTCACTTCTCCCCTCAGCCCAGCAGGCAGATTCTCTCCCTTTACCTCCTCAGATTCAGCTAGGACCACCAAGCCTTTGCCCACCAAGCCATTCCACCAGTCTTTGTGTTTTGAGGAAATAGGGATTATTTGCAACCTGAATCCCTTCATTTCACCTCAAGAGAACATTGCACCTCGTGTTGCTTCTCCCATAACTTCAGCAAGCTTCGTCCAGAGCAGCTGTGCTCCCTGAGGGTCTCTCAGTGCAGCCCCCACCCCCCAGCCAGCAACCATGGGGTTCTCCCTATATCCTGCTCCTTCTTCCCAGAAAACCTTGTCAAACACAACTCCCTCTTCCGTTTACATCAGGCATAGGCAAACTCAGCCCTCCAGCTGTTTTGGGACTACAGCCAGGGCCGTCTTAAGTATATCCAGCGCCGTGGTGCAAAAATCCCTGTGCCCCCCTTTCCCAGAGCTTTTTTTAGGGCTGGAGGAGGTGGGTAGTGGCTGGAGGGCGGTTCCTCCGGTGGGGAAGAGGCAGAGGCTGGACGCGTTGCCTCCAGGCTCAGCTGCCTGCTTTGTGCCGCAGTGTAGGAATCTTTCCCCAAAGTGGGTCTTGAACCCACAACACTGAGATTAATAATAATAATAATAATAATAATAATAATAATAATAATAACAATAACAATATTATTGTTGCCCCAGCCACTCTGGCTTCCAATAGAATATAAGAGAACACACCAAACGTCAGACATTATAGGACTGAGGGCTGCTGGCTTGGGTTTGTGGTGTTTTTTGTTTTGTTTTTAATGTCAGCTTCTGTGTTCTTTGTTGAACTCGTAAGCCACCTTGGGAATTATTAGATGGGAAGGTGAGGTATTAGCCTTCAAAATTACAGTGGTATCTCAGATTAAGAACTTAATTTGTTCCGGAGGTATGTTCTTAACCTGAAACTGTTCTTAACCTGAGGTACTACTTTAGCTAATGGGGCCTCCCACTGCTGCCGCGTGATTTCTGTTCTCATCTTTAAAAAAACCATCGGGATAATTTTATTTAATTAAGAAATAAAAATAGAAGATTTGTTTTGAATCCCAGTGTGAGGGATTTACATCAGGAAACCACTGGGGGGCAGAGGAGGTGGTAACTGGGCTCTGGATATTGCCTTAAGATTCCCCCCCCCCCCCAAAGTTTCAAAAAGAAAAGAAAAAAAATTTACACACACACACAGAGAGAGAGAGAGAGAGAGAGAGAGAGAGAGAGAGAGAGAGGTTTACATTAAACCATAGTACCTTTATGTGGTTCCCTGAACCCCCAGACTTCCCACCACCCCTCCTTTGGCTTCCAAAATGTATCTTCCTTTTTTAACTGCGTCTAATTGCATTTATCCAAATTATTTTCTTTCATTGGAAGCAGTGGCGTAGCGTGGGGGGTGCAGGGGGGCCGGCCGCACCGGGCGCAACATCTGGGGATTAGGGTTAGGGGGTGCAAATTACTTGCCTTGCCCCGGGTGCTGACAACCCACGCTACGCCACTGATTGGAAGACCAGGCACCGAGAGGATAACAAATTTAACAGAGAATGACGTAACTTTATAGACTATTAAAGAACACTGTAAAAATCTAAAAACGTTTGCAGGATTGACATAGCACAAAAGATAAAAATGCCAGAGATTCTTTGAATAGGAAAGGTCGAAATGTTAGATCAGCATTTCCATTGGAAAGATGGATTGGGCTCAAACAACCGCATGTTATTTCCTCCTTCGGGTAGTGATAAAGCGGGATATCAAATCCAAACTCTTCTTCTTCACCTGTGCTTCGAAATACCTAGAGGATCCAAGTGTCTCTGAACTATGAAGGGGGCTAGGCGTTGTTTTCTAATGCCAATAATGGATTCCAGTTCTCTACTGACAGGAGACCTTTTTGGAGACATGAATCTCCAAAAGGATCGTGCAAGGGAACTGGGTGTGGAGAGTGCAGCTGAATGAGGCACAACTGTGAGCAGCGAGAAAATGATGACCCCCGTGAATCTGATTTCTTTGACGGACGGCTCCACCCTTTCCAGCAATGCAGAAGTGAAACTGAAAGCAGAATCGCTCTGCGCCCTTTTCCTCAAGCGGCGCCTTGCGCAGAAGTGCCTTAGGACCAGCGCGCTCGCAGGCGACGATCCTGCTGTCCCTGGGATCATGGCTTCCAGCCTGGTGGACGATCTGGTGTGCTCCGTCTGCCTCTCCCTCTTCCGCGATCCCCACGTACTGGATTGCGGCCACAACTTCTGCCTGGATTGCCTGAAGAGCTGCGCCCGCGATGGCTGGGGCAGAGGGATTTGCCCGGAGTGCCGCTGCCCTTTCAAACTGCGGGAGGTCAGGCGCCACAGGGTTCTGGACAACCTCGCGGAAAAAGCGCGCAAGCTGCAGCTGGATGAGGAGCCCCAGGCAAGGGCCAGCTCAGCTGGCTCCTGCGAGGAGCACGAGGAGCCGCTCAAGCTCTTCTGTCGCCAGGATCGCGTCCCCATCTGCGTGATCTGCCGGGATCAGCCCGCGCATCGGGGCCACGAGTTCCTGCCGACCAAAGATGCTGTGAAATGCGCGCAGGTCAGTGGCAAGATTTCTGCTTTGGGGTTGGGTGGGCTGCGGGGAGCGGTGGGTGATCATAATGTGAGGACAGCCTTACAAAACCACAGGCTCGGTTTGACCTCGTTCAGCCCAGGCAGGCAAAGTGATTTGCAAGGGATGTTGGCTCAGAAAAATCAAACCAGGAATTCACAACCGCGCAGTTCTGCTAAGGATTCTAACAGGCTTTGAAAACGTAGTTTTTGCGCTGCTTCAGAGCTGCGACAGCTTTACTGCTGCTTAACTGGATCGTGTTAGGGTAGTCCTTTTTATATATATATAAAAGGTACATATAAAAAGTACATATAAAATAATTTTTATTATAAAAATCCAATATAAGCCACATTTTATCAATACCAAATTACAATTAAAATATCAATCAATTAAAAAGCCAATTACACATTTTACATGGAAACCCCCCCCCCCTGCTAGATTTCAAGGAATGATAGTTTCATTTACAGTCATAGCACGGTTAAAGATGCTTCAGGCTGCATTTTTTCATACTGGAACAGGTTACTTCCGGGTTTCGGCAGTCGCGCATGCGCAAGAGGGCTAAATCACGCTTTGCGCATGCACAGAAGCGCTGGATTGCAACCCGTGCATGCACAGAGGCGCCGCTGCATGTTGCAAACATGCATCCCACACGGATCACGTTCGCAACCTGAGCGTCCACTGTAATTCTGCTTCATTTCAGTCTTAATCATAATCCTTTATACTGAGGGAAGAATTAAGTAACCCTGCTCTAAGAAGAGGGATGCGGGTGGTGCTGTGGGTTAAACCACAGAGGACTTGCTGATCAGAAGGTTGGCGGTTCAAATCCCCACGACGGGGTGAGCTCCCGTTGCTCGGTCCCTGCTCCTGCCCACCTAGCAGTTTGAAAGCATGTCAAAGTGCAAGTAGATAAATAGGTACTGCTCCAGAGGGAAGGTAAACGGCATTTCCGTGTGGTGCTCTGGTTCACCTGAAGTGGCTTAGTCATGCTGGCCACATGACCCGGAAGCTGTACGCCGGCTCCCTCAGCCAATAAAGCGAGATGAGCGCCACAACCCCAGAGTCGGCCACGACTGGACCTAATGGTCAGGGGTCCCTTTACCTTTACTGCTCTAAGAAGAGCAGAAGATATTGTAAGAGCCACCCCAACTCATGGTGGGTGAGTCACCAGGGTTGGGCTAACTCAAGTTACCAGAATAGTGCAGCAATTAGGAACTGAGGACTGAAGAAAATCTGCTTGCCTCAGCAGTCCTTGACACCAAAAAGCAGTCTGAACATCTGCAGGCTGAAGCCACAAGACAACGCCTTCTTGCCTCATCAGAAATTGCAGAAGTCAGCAGAAAGGGAAGGGAGACTGTTGTCTGCTTGCTTGCAAAATTGTGTGATCACACTCTGCACATGCTCTGGTGCCATGGAGGTTTGTTTGTGACATGGTATCAAAAGCAGCTCCAATCTGAGTTCAGGGCCCAGCCTTTGAGAGTTATCTCGCTGAAGCCAGCTGTGCAGCTTAATAAAGCAATACTTTCCTCAAAGAACTCGTGTCTGCCTCATTGACTGGGGGGAAACCTGCAACAATGCAACAGCTACAACGCTTTTAACTTCCATTCATATTAATACATTTAATAATTTATATTTCTGCAAGTGAAGTTCTGTGTCCTTTATTATTCCTGTGCGTAATATTTATTTTAGATTTGTGTTCGTTTGTTTTGTACGTATTGTTTCTTGTTTGTCCTTATAAAACTTTATATCCAGCGCTTTTTTTTTCTGGGGGGGGGACGCAGGGATACGCATACCTCTAAACAGTTTGTGAATCTTTGTACTTTTGTCCATTTGCTTTAGTTATTTTTCCCTGATTTGAACTATAAAATAATGATTTTCTTGAGTCAAAATGAGAGTAACCCTAAACATTTTTCAAGGGGGGGAAAGCACTGATTATCGTATTTTTTGCTCTATAAGACTCACTTTCTCCCTCCTAAAAAGTAAGGAGAAATGTCTGTGCGTCTTATGGAGCGAGTGCAGGCTGCGCAGCTATCCCAGAAGCCAGAACAGCAAGAGGGATCGCCGCTTTTGCTGCGCAGCGATCCCCCTTGTTGTTCTGGCTTCTGAGATTCAGAATATTTTTTTTCTTGCTTTCCTCCTCCAAAAACTAGGTGCGTCTTATGGTCTGGTGCGTCTTATAGAGCAAAAAATACGGTATATCTTCATTCTCCCTGGTCTCCATCATGCCCTACGCAGCACCCCTGTTGTGCTAAGGTGGTCCTAGCCTTGGCCCTGCCTGGCGGAGCTAAGCAGCAGTTCCACCTGGCCACATATTCCTCCATGCTTTTGAAGCCTTCCTTCCTTCCTTCTTAACCTCTGTTGATTTCTCTGCTGCACAGATGGAGCTGAAGCCATACCTAAAGCCTCTGAAGGAGCGTCTAAAGGAGGCCAAAGAGGAGAAATTACACCAGAAGGAGGCAATTGGAGAGCTAAAGGTAAAGGAAAAACAGTAAGGGATTGTGGAACTCTGCTTCCCCACACCTTTTGTGGTTTAAAGAGCATGCATTAATGTCCTTGTTTATAGCCCGCCCTTGAAATTCACTGTTGCCTACAATAAAGTATAGAAAGCACAATAGAACAACTAATGCATTACAATTGTTTGTTTGTTTGTTTGTTTATACCCCGCCCACTCTGGGTGGCTCCGACCAGAGTATTAAAAACACGATAAAAGATCAAACATTAAAAACTTCCCTAAACAGGGCTGCCTTCGGATGTCTTCTAAAAGTCAGATAGTTGTTTGTTTATTTGACATCTGATGGGAGGGCCACCACCGAGAAGGCCCTCTGACTGGTTCCATGTAGCTTCACTTCTTGCAGCAAGGGAACTGCCAGAAGGCCCTCAGTGCTGGACCTCTGTGTCCGGGCTGGATGATGGGGGTGGAGACACTCCTTCAGGTATACTGGGCCGAGGCCATTTGGGGCCTTAAAGGTCAGCACCAACACTTTGAATTGTGTTCAGAAATAAGCAAAAAACAAACAAACCTGAAATCTGTGAAGACAACCTGAAAATGGTATCGAAAGAGTGCAGGTGAAGCAGATCAGCATAAGCTTGGCCTGGGAAATTTTTTAAAAGGTCTTCATCTGGCACTGGAAAGACACTGGACTCTAGGTGCCAGGACCAGGCAAGTCAGGGCACCACCACTGAAAAGGCCCTGTCCCTGATAATCACAAGGTGCCCTGATCTCAGGCTATGAAGGTTAAATTTCCATTTTTATGTTTCATAATATCAAGGCACAAGTTCTCCTGAGTAATACCGCCAGATGGGCGGGGTATAAATTAATTATTATCATCATCATCATCCTCATCATTATTATTATTACTTTCCATAGGAACTTTTCTAATTCAAAATCTTCTTGATGGGACAAATCACCCTTTCGTTATGTTTGATTTTTGTTGTCTTGAATGCGTATCTGCTTTGTTTCTCGCTAACACTAAAAATGAAATTAATTCGTTTGTGTGTGTGTGTTTCTCCCCACCACTTGCAGAGTTGTACCGAAGATATCATAAATCACATTTCCACAGGATTTGAATCCCTTCACCAGATCTTGGATGAGAAGGAGAAGGCTATTAGGAAGACAGTCCAGGAGAAGAGGAAGAAGAACTTGGAGGAAATGCAAGATGCCTTTTCGAGCCTGAAAAACGACATTTCTTCCCTGACTGAGATTATTAACAAGGTTAAAGCAGCGTTAGAAAGTACAGACTACGTGGCCTTTCTGAAGGTGAGACCAGCTCTGATCAGAGGCATACCTGCAAAACACCATGCGGTCCAGTGGATGTGTGCGGTGATGTAGGACTGAAAGTTCTTGGCCAAATAACAATATCCGATTCAATATGGCTAGACTAGGTAAAGGGACCCCTGATCATTAGGTCCAGTTGAAGCTGACTCTAGGGTTGCGGCGCTCATCTTGCTTTATTGGCCAAGGGAGCCGGCGTACAGCTTCCAGGTCATGTGGGCAGAATGACTAAGCCACTTCTGGCGAACCAGAGCAGCGCACGGAAACGCTGTTTACCTTCCCGCCAGAGTGGTACCTATTTATCTACTTGCACTTTGACGTGCTTTCGAACTGCTAGGTTGGCAGGAGCAGGGACTGAGCAACGGGAGCTCACCCCGTCGCAGGGATTCAAACCGCAGACCTTCTGATCAGCAAGTCCTAGGCTCTGTGGTTTAACCCACAGCACCACCCGCATCCCTATATGGCTAGATTAGATCTGGTTTAATATGGCTGCAGTTCCCAGAATTCATTGGGAAGAGGGGTTGATTGTTAAACTGCTTTGTGAGGGGAATAGGAGACTCATAACAACTTTTCCAACTTGGGTGTTGGGCTCCATCCACAACAGCATTGTGGGTAGGATTCAGTGAATGAGTCCCACTCCTGGAAGCCCGGGATGCGGGTGGCGCAGAAGGAAAAAGGGACAGAGAGGGAAGAGGAGAATAAAAAGCAAAACGCAGACGCCTATTTCCGAATGGTTGTTCCTATAATGACCAGCTGGCACAGTTCCGGGGCAGGAGGTTCCGGGTGGAGCTGGGCTTCCAGCAAATCTTCCAATGTCTCCTGCTGAGGCAGTCTGATTGAACGGCTGCTCCCAGAGAGAGGAAGCCCTTTCTAGTCATTCTTTCTAATTGACTGTGAAGATGCTGTAAATCAATACACTAAACTTGTTTATCTTTCATGTAGGACTTCCAGGAGCTGATGAAGCAGTAAGTGTCTGGAATTCATTCTTGTGTGGCACCTCTGTAGTTCCCTTCTTTGACATCCCTTGTGTCCTTGGTTTCACCTGGTGGCAGGTGTGGGTGTGTGGCTTTTTCAGCCCAAGAGCAACATTCATTTTGGGGCAACCGTCTGTGGCCACATCCCAGTGACAGGCAGAGCCAGAGGCAAAAATGGACAGGGCAGCAATAAATGCAAAATGTTCTTTTGTACGGAAGGCCCCTTTTTACACACGGCCACAAATCCCTTTCTCTTCTCCATCCAGGCAAACGATAAACATTATCATAGGTCAAGCACACATTCCAGCCAAGCCAAAACACCCCAGAATGGTGTGAAGGGAAACCATTGAGGGGGTGGTCTAGGGAGAATCTCATTGGCCACATAGACAGCTTTTTTGGAGGGAGCACATTTGACCTCCAGGGCTGAGGTTTCCCACCTCTGATTTGGCCCCTTAGTCCTCATCCCCAACTGAATGCAGCTCAGTTTTTTAAAAAGACCATTTTACTGCATTCACATTACTCCCCCATCTACATAGTCTATGGTGCAGAATCATTGCTTTTCCACAATCGGGTGGGCATGAAATTAAAATGGCGGCTCCATGCAGCACTTAACATAGCTCTAACATAATGTCAAGTACCTTCCACGTGGCCGAAAGCCTCCTTTCAAATTTATTCTGATGGAACACCTGTCAGGCCACAAACGTTGATCATCCAGGTTGCTCTGGCTTAGTTGAAAAATGTGGTTTCTCTTTGAAATTTAGTGGCCTCTCCCACCAGTTGTAGGGCTTGCCGCAGATCAGCCTGGCCTCATTTGGGGGGGGGGGGGCAACATCCTGTTAGGAGCAACAAGCAGGAGTAATACAGTGGGGCAGATCAGCCTTTTCCAGTAAACAGGGGCTTCGTGTTTTCTCAGAGCCAAAGACTCAGTAGAGGTGGAGGTGGGAAAAGATGACAACAATGCAACTGAAGAGGAAGATAAGTCGTCTGATGAAGAACAGGATGAAAGTAGTGAAGAGGAGGAGGAATATTCTGAAGACGTTGAGAAAAATGTGACATTGAGTTTTAGCGAGCTGCTGAAGAGGTAAGTGTCTAGAACTCATTCTTGTGTGGCACCTCTCTAAAGGTAAAGGGACCCCTGACCATTAAGTCCAATCGTGGCCGACTCTGGGGTTGCGGCACTCATCTCGCTTTATTGGCCGAGGGAGCCGGCATACAGCTTCTAGGTTATGTGGCCAGCATGACTAAGCCGCTTCTGGTGAACCAGAGCAGCGCACGGAAACGCCGTTTACCTTCCCGCCGGAGTGGTACCTATTTATCTACTTGCACTTTGACGTGCTTTCAAACTGCTAGGTTGGCAGGAGCAACGGGAGCTCACGCCGTCGCGGGGATTCGAACTGCCGACCTTCTGACCAGCAAGCCCTAGGCTCTGTGGTTTAACCCACAGCGCCACCTGTGTCCCTGGCACCTCTCTAGTTCCCTTCATTAACATTCATGTTCCTTGTTTCCTTGGTTTAACCTGGTGGCAGGTGTGGGTCTGAGGCAAAAGTGGACAGGGCAGCAATAAATGCAAAAGGTCTTTTGTACGGAAGGCCCCTTTTTACACACGGCCACAAATTTCTTTGTCTTCTCCATCCAGGCAAACGATAGACATTTTCAGAGTTCAGGCACACATTCCAGCCAAGCCAAAACACCCCAGAATGGTGTGAAGGAAGACCATTGAGGGGGTGGTCTGGGGAAAATCTCATTGGCCACATAGACAGCTTTTTTGGAGGGAGCACATTTGACCTCCAGGGCTGAGGTTTCCCACCTCTGGTTTGGCCCTTTAGTCCTCATCCCTAACTGAATGCAGCTCAGTTTTTTAAAAAGACTATTTTCCTGCATTCACATTACTCCCCCATCTACATATTCTATAGTGCGGAATCATTGCTTTTCCACAATCGGGTGGGCATGAAACTAAAATGGCAGCTCCATGCAGCACTTAACATAGCTCATAGGGAGCCAGTGTGGTGTAGTGGTTAAGAGTGGCAGACTTGTAATCTGGTGAACTGGGTTAGCTTCCCTGCTCCTCCACATGCAGCTGCTGGGTGTCCTTGGGCTAGTCACACTTCTTTGAAGTCTCTCAGCCCCACTCAGTTTACAGAGTGTTTGTTGTGGAGGAGGAAGGGAAAGGAGAATGTTAGCCGCTTTGAGACTCCTTCAGGTAGTGATAAAGTGGGATATCAAATCCAAACTCCTACTCCTACTCCTCCTCCTCCTCCTCCTCCTCCTCCTCCTCCTCTTCCTCTTCCTCTTCTTCTTCTTCTTCTTCTTCTTCTTCTTCTTCTTCTTCTTCTATAATGTCAAGTACCTTCCACATGGCCAAAATCCTCCTTTCATATTTATTTCAATGGAAGACCTGTCAAGCCACGAACGTTGATCCTCCAGTTTGCTCTTGCTTAGTTGAAAAATGTGGCTTCTGTTTGAAAATTAGTGGCCTCTCCAACTGGCTCTAAGGCTCGCCACAGATCAGCCTGGCCGCATTTTTTGGGCGGGGGGCAACATCCTGTTAGGAGCAACAAGCAGGAGTAATACAGTGGGGCAGATCAGCCTTTCCCACTAAACAGGTCTTCTTGTTTTCTCAGAGCCAACTCCTTAACAGAGGAGGAGGAAGATGACAACAATGCAACTGAAGAGGAAGATAAGTCGTCTGATGAAGAAGAGAATGAAAGTAGTGAAGAGAAGGGGGAGGATTCTGGAGACGGTGAGAAAAATGTGGTGCCAGTGTTTCCATCTCTCAAGAAATTCAAAGTGGCATTGGATTTTGAAGCTTGGGGAAAACTGTTGCAAGGTATCGAACCCACGGAAGAGAACTGATCTCCCTCTGCTTTCTCACACTGTACAGAGTGTAAGTTTTCTCACTCTGCCTTTACGCATTATACTCAGAGGGAGGGAGCTGTACCATACTGCATAGGGCAGTATAAGGGAGAGGGTGTCCTAGCTGTGTATTTAGAGGGGGAAAGACTTTTGTGTAGTTTTTAAATATAATTTTTATTAGTCTTCCATTTAATAATATATAATCACATCATTGCTATCCACTTTACCTCTCCAGCTCTTTTGAGCCTATAGACTTCCTTCCCTCCCGGCTCACGGCTTTCAAAGTAAACCTTTGTATCATTGCATTTAATACATTTTCCAGTTCTGATTAGCTCATTACAAAAGTCATTGAAATTTATGTTAAAATAAAAAGGGAGAAAATTCTTCATTACGAGTTTTCAGACAACCCTGCTAGCGATGTTAATTGCTTACAGTAATCTTTCAGATATCGTATAAATTTACTCCCGTCCTTTTGGAATACTTGATCTTGCTGGTTTCGGATTCTTCCTGTCAGCTTCGCCATTTCCACAAAGTCCATCATCTGCCACTCTTCTTTTGTTGGCTGTACTTGTTGTTTCCATTTTGGGGCTAAGAGAATTCTTGCCGCTGTTGTTGCATACATAAACAGTATTTTATCTTCCTTTAGGATCTCTGTTCATCCACTGTACCAGAAAATAAAACTTTTGAACTCTCATTCTTAGTCTGGTTATATGTCCATATATTTACTTGCAAAAATAAAAAGAAGACCACAAGCTGTTTCTTGGGGTTTTCCACCTTGGCACACACACCACAGGGCTGTTGTTTAAAGTTCACAAACCAGTTCCGATCCCCAAACCAGGGCCTAACACGCACACAAGTAACCCTGCTGATACTGCTGCTGTAAACTGTTTATAGTGATTCAGTTTTCAGTATTAAGCACTACTGTATACAAATGGATTTGGGATAGACAAAAGAAAGCACCAGGGCTTTCTTTTCCCCCCAGGGGGAACTCACAGGAACTCAGTCCCGACACCTCTCAGGTGGGCACCAGTACCATTCTTAGAGAACGAGGGAGGTGTTTGTGGTGAGTTACGGCACCTCTTTTTCTAGAAAAAAATAGCACTGCACAGCATGTAGTTAAACTAACAGAGTTCCTGATGGGCCACCCATGTGGATGCCTTTAAAAGAAGATTAGGTGGACTCGTTGGGAGAGGAAGGCTATCAATGGCTACAGGTAACGACAACTGTGTTTTTCCTTCAGTGCTGGAGGCAGTACACCTCTGAACGCCAGCTGCCAGGAAACACAAGTGTAACTTAAGCAATAACGGGCAACACGTGGCTAATAATATACTTAAAAAATCAATATTGTATGAACAAAATTAGAGAAGGCAGTCAGTCAATATCATAGAGGCAAACAAGCCTTTCAATAGTCCCGATCCTGTAATCATGCAGTAATAGAAGCTCCAAGCGTAGCAATTCTTAAACAGAGAATATGTAATGTAAACACAGAAAATAAACGTCTATCACTGTTGCATGAACAAAATTAGACAATATAGTCCATTGGTACTGAAAGAGGCAAAAAATGTAGAATGGTCCTAACAGGTACGTCAAGTAGCATAAGATTAGCACTCACAAAGAAACGTAGAAAGCTGATACTGGGGGCCAAACCCTAGAAGATGAAGAAGAGGAAGAGTTTGGATTTGATATCCCACTTTATCACTACCCGAAGGAGTCTCAAAGCGGCTCACAATCTCCTTTCCCTTCCTCCCCCACAACAAACACTCTGTGAGGTGAGTAAGGCTGAGAGACTTCAGAGAAGGGTGACTGGCCCAAGGTCACCCAGCAGCTGCATGTGGAGGAGCGGAGATGCAAACCCAGTTCACCAGATTACAAATCTACCGCTCTTAGACACTACACCACACTGGCCCCACTACACCACCACAGAGGCATTAAGTAGGCCATCCCAAGAGTGCTGAGTCATGTACAAATTCAGAAAATTTAAAGATACAGAATCCAACAATTAATGCAGTGGAAACAAAGTCTAATTCCGTGTTCAAACCCCCAGGATACAGGGATTTGAATAAGAAAATTAATTTAGTTTCTTGTTGGTGTAGCAATCTTACGTAATCTCTCCTCATCCCTAGTTGTTTCTGATTTACCCAAAGAACCATGTAAACAAGGTCCATGTCTCTCTGCTGGTGTGTCACAAAATGCTCTACGAGTGATGCATCCATAACCTGATTTCTAATGCGGGAATGATGCTCCCCTATCTAAACACCGACCGCTCATGTGATTGATTCAATATAGAGTAGATTGCACAGGCATCTTATTAGATATACAACATCTTTAGTCTGGCAGGTGCTGAAATAACGGAAACCCAAGTGGGCAGAGTGGTGAAGTTGCATTTGGGCCCTGCTCAAAGGCTTCTTCATCTGGCTGGCCACTGTGAGAACAGAGTGCTACACTAGACAGGCCATTGGCCATTGAACCAGCAGTGTTCCTCCTTAGGTTCTTATGACCTCTCAAGCACCACTAGCCTCCATGGGTATGATGGCTCTAACTACAGCTCCCATCACCCCTAGCTAACAGGACCAGTGGCCAGGGATGATGGGAATTGTAGTCCCAAAACAGCTGGAGGGCCGAGTTTGCCTATGCCTGGTTGACATCATCACCCCTTGTCACCCTCTGTTTCAAAATGCCCTTTTCCCTGTGGTGTCATCATGCCCCCTGTAACTCTGACAACCCCCATTTCACAGATTCAATGACCTTCCCTTGAGGGGCTGATGACTGGCCCTCAGCACCATTGGTTCTTCAACGACTCGCGCCCCCCCCCCCAAGTAAACCATCACCAGACTAGCCTCCTAAGAACAACTAAATTCAGGAATTTATCCCTTAGTTTCTAATCCTTTACTGAATCTAGGTGTTTAGGAGCTCTCCCCCCCCCCCAATGACCCTATAACAATATTTTACAGTAATATGTATTGCTGAATTTTGTTTCTCAAAATGTGGAGTTTTATCATTACATTCAGTGTGGAATTTGTATCTTTGTGCCATTGGCCATTGAACCAGCAGTGTTCCTCCATAGGTTCTTACGACCTCTCAAGCCAGGGATGAGGATTGGCACTGCCAGCTGCCTGCCAAGCCAGTGTGGTGTAGTGGTTAAGAGCGGTAGTCTCGTAATCTGGGAAACCGGGTTCGCGTCTCCGCTCCTCCACATGTAGCTGCTGGGTGACCTTGGGCTAGTCACACTTCTTTGAAGTCTCTCAGCCCCACTCACCTCACAGAGTGTTTGTTGTGGGGGAGGAAGGGAAAGGAGAATGTTAGCCGCTTTGAGACTCCTGAAAGGGAGTGAAAGGCGGGATATCAAATCCAAACTCTTCTTCTTCTTCTTCTTCCTAGCCTTGGCTGTGCTGCTTCCCCACTTGTGTTCACCCGCTCAGCTTGTTTCCTACTCTCGTGTAGGACCCTGGCAGAGACACATGCCCGACTGGCATGTTCTCTCCCTCCTGGTCGATTGGGAGCTTCAAAAGCTTTCTTCAGCCCGAACGTCACAGCGACTGATACCAAGAAGCATCAGCACACTCAGGGATCCGCAGAGTATTCAGTTTGCATAACAGAACTCAACATTGGCTAATCTGCGTTTATTTACATATAATACACTCGGAGCATTCTGACTTAGCTCCTTCCTCTTTCTCATCAGACAGAAAAGAGAGAGAGAACAAAGGACCATAGTCCCACTTCATGGAACACAGTAACATAAGCATCCTGTCTCCGTCATTTCCCACACTGTGGAATGAAAACATACACCGTTATATGATAGACAACAATCTCATGACTGCAAACACAGAGCAGGAATCCCAACAGCCTTCTCCCTTTCACCCTCAGCAACACTGGACACCTAGGCCCAGAGTGAGAGGGCAAGCAAGCAAGCATCTGGCTGCTGTGGATTCTTTGAGGGGGGTTCATAACTGCCAAGAGTGCTTCAAACGTCTGTGGTGGACGTTATTGATACTATAATCAATATGGGAAAATGTGCAAGTGAAAACGTCCGTCCCCCCCCCCCCACCAACAAGAACCTGGGGATCTGTAGTTTGTTAAGGATGCTAAGGGTTGTTAGGAGACCGTTAACGAACTACAATGCTAAATGCAGGAATATCCAGAGCACCAGTCTCCCCCAACAGATAGCTGTCTTATCTTCCATGACTCTTGGGACAGCTCAGTCATGAGACTCTTAATCACAGGTTCGTGAGTTCAAGCCCCATACGGGGCAAAAGATTCCAGGACTTTTTTCTTTCTTTCAAAAACCAGCACTGGTTCTCTGCTTGAAATCCTTCACCGGGTGTATCTACCACCCCTCTAAGTACAACTGGCTCCATTGCTGAACTGCTGTTGCAATCGATCAAGAGGGTTCTCCTACTGGTACTCCCCCCACCCCAAATCTACCATCCAGAATCTGCAACCACACTCTGAGGATACAGATTCCACACAGCTAAAATGAAACTGAATGTTCTACGGCAGTGTTCCAGAATCTGATGCCTATCAGGTGTTTTGGACTACAATTCCCATCAGCCCCTGCCAGCAGTGCAGTGGGAGGCCCCCAGGCTAAGGAAGGCTCACCTTTACTCTGAGGTAAGCCCTACTGGAATCCATAGGATTGACTCTGGAAGAAGAGCAGTTAGGACAGCAGCCTTAACATTAAAAAGAGATATTTTGCAATCTGCTTACAAGCCTATTCTGACATTAAGCCGGGTATCTTCAATGCATAGGGTTGGGGAATAAGCCACAATGTGTTAGCGTTTAAAGTCTCGCTCCTTTCCTTTGTTATTTTAGCTTTAGGTTTTTTTGGTTTGGGTTTTTTTGGGATGGGTATTAATATTTTATTTAAAAGATTTCAATTAAAAAGCAATAAAGTGATGCAAAGGAAAAAGAAAAGAAAAATGAAAAGGCCCAGAAAATTGTAGGAAAAGGGGCCAATATATGAAAATATACAACATACACAAAATATTTTAGCCTTGGGGACCTTGCCTTATTTGAGAAAAATGATCTCTACGAAATGGTCAGCCGGCTCGCTGGTCGGAGCAATGGAATGTTGCCAAATGCAAACGGAGACAGGGCACCTGCGCCTTTAAAAGTTCCCTCGAAGAAGGAATTTCATACGCTTCACCTGCTGGGCTGGTGGAAGGGGCTATTAATTAGGAGCACAAGGGGGCCTCTGCTTCAGCTGGTCGTGCGCGCTCTTGGGTGCTCCTGTTATCTTGCGTTTTTGCGCTCCCCGCACCTCTTTCCGGAGAAAGAAGAAGCGAAAGACTGCGGATCCACTGAGCAGGCGTCGGGCGGGCAGAAGCGCTTCCAAGCAAGGCGCTGCGCGGGTGGGCGCACCTCTTCTTCCCGTTTGAAAGGCCGAGGGGCGCTCGCAGCCGGTCCCCGTCCAGTAGCTGCTCCCGGAAACCATGGCGTCCAACCTGGCCGAGGACCTGCTGTGCTCGATCTGCCTCTCCGTCTTGCAAGAGCCCCACCTGCTGGGCTGCGGCCACAGCTTCTGCCTGTTGTGCATCAAAAGCTGCGTCCCCGTCGGGCAGGGCGCGGGGAGCTGCCCCGAGTGCCTTCGCCCCTTCGGGCTGCAGGAGCTGGCGTCCAACGTGGCCCAGAAAGTCCAGCGCCTGGAGCTCGACGGCGAGTCGCTGCCTGCAGCCGCCCGCGACTTCTGCGAGGAGCCGCTGGAGCTCTTCTGTCAGCAGCATCGCGTCCCCATCTGCGTGATCTGCCGGGATCTGCCACGCCACCGGGACCACGAGTTCCTGCCGATCAAAAATGCTGTGAAGGACGCGCAGGTCAGTGGCAAGGCTTCTGCGTATTTTGCCGTCGAATACGCCGCAGGTAGTAGATGCCAAGGCTTATTTCTCTGCTCGGAGCCCGGGAACCGGCTGTAGCAGTGGTGACACGCGGGTCGGGTTCAGACGTGCGGTCCAATCCCGTGCGTGCCTTCTCCACCCCCTCACAGAAGTCGGTTTCGCTTGGGTTAAATAGGGATTACTTCCCAGGTTGCTGCTGCTTTCTTGGCTCACTCATAGCCGAGTAAGATTGCCTTCCATGAACACGGTCTTAACAATGACTGTGGAGGCCAATTCTGGGTCCACACGTCCTTCCACAATGGGGACCTTGGTTTCCTGGTGGGAGTTGATCACGATGTGGATTTGCCAAGCGTGCCTTCCTCCTAGCACGTTTCTCCCTTGCGGACTGAGTTGGAGTGTCTTCAAAGCCCATGACACCTTTGGTAAAGGCTGTTCTCCAACTGGAGAGCTAGCAGGCCAGTGTTTTCCAGGTGTCGGTGTTTATCCTACATTTATAGTCTTTAAACCTCTTTTGTTGACCACCAGCATTACGCTTTCGGTTTTTAAAATGAAGGCATTGCCCCAAGGGGGATTTTGCAACACCAAGGAAAACGTCACAAAAACCTTGTGCAAACTTTCCAGTTCTGCATGCCTCTCTTATATCAGGACAAGAAGTTAAAAAATGGGAGAGGGGAAGGTTGGCTGATGGTAAAACCATCTGGTCAGAGGCTAATACTGGGGTGTGGGAAAATGCAATAGGATATGTTATTTTTATTTAATTTTGTTTCTCACCTGCCCTTCATCAACAAGGTGAATTTAAAAACTGGTTTTTGTGTATGTGTTTATGCTCTTTTAAATGTGGCATCCATTATGTCACACGCAGCACAGCACCTATTTGTGACTGGCCCCCGACCTGCATAACTTTCTCAAAATTCCAGGTTTGCCCAGTGTCCCAGATGGACTAGCAACCTCTGCTGGAACATCTCTCGCTTCTTTTCCCCATAGTCCAACACTCCTGTTAAACTAATTTACCCCTCCATTATACTCTTCTAGCCCTATATTTCTGGCCAACCTAGCCGTTCGAAAGCATGCCAAAAAGTGCAAGTAGATAAATAGTTACGGCTCCAGCGGTAAAGTAAATGGCATTTCCGTGCGCTGCTCTGGTTTCACCAGAAACGGCTTAGTCATGCTGGCCACATGACCCAGGAAAAAACCGTCTGCGGACAATGCCGGCTCCCTCAGACTGTAAAGCGAGATGAGTGCCGCAACCCCAGAGTCGTCTGCGACTGGACTTAACTGTCAGGGGTCCTTTACATCTTCGTTTTTGTTTAGTTGTTTAGTCGTGTCCGACTCTTCGTGACCCCATGGACCAGAGCACGCCAAGCACTCCTGTCTTCCACTGCCTCCCGCCGTTTGGTCAAACTCATGCTGGTAGCTTTGAGAACACTATCCAATCATCTCATCCTGTCGTCCCCTTCTCCTTGTGCCCTCCATCTTTCCTAACATCAGGGTCTTTTCCAGGGAGTCTTCTCTTCTCATGAGGTGGCCACAGTATTGGAGCCTCAGATTCAGGATCTGTCCTTCCAGTGAGCACTCAGGGCTGATTTCCTTAAGAATGGAGAGGTTTGATCTTTCAGTCCATGGGACTCTTAAGAGTCTCCTCTAGCACCATAATTCAAAAGCATCAATTCTTTGGCGATCAGCCTTCTTTATGGTCCAGCTCTTACTTCCATACATCACTACTGGGAAGACCATAGCTTTAACGATACGGACCTTTGTCGGCAAGGTGATGTCTCTGCTTTTTAAGATGCTGTCTAGGTTTGTCATTGCTTTTCTCCCAAGGAGCAGGCATCTTTTAATTTCATGACTGCTGTCACCATCTGCAGTGATCATGGAGCCCAAGAAAGTAAAATCTCTCACTGCCTCCATTTCTTCCCCTTCTATTTGCCAGGAGGTGATGGGACCAGTGGCCATGATCTTAGTTTTTTTTTATGTTGAGCTTCAGACCATATTTTGCGCTCTCTTCTTTCACCCTCATTAAAAGGTTCTTTAATTCCTCCTCACTTTCTGCCATCAAGGTTGTGTCATCTGCATATCTGAGGTTGTTGATATTTCTTCCGGCAATCTTAATTCTGGCTTGGGATTCATTCAGCCCAGCCTTTCGCATGATGAATTCTGCATATAAGTTAAATAAGCAAGGGTGCAATATACAGCCTTGTCATACTCATTTTTAGCCCTGTAATATACCTTTTTAGCCTGTATTATATTACTATTTTCATTTATATACCACTTGGTATTTTAAGAGATCTTAAAACAATTTACAATATAAAAATGTGTGTGTGTGTACATGCACACACACACGCACACAAGTACACATTAACACCATATCACAAACGTATTTCTAGAGTTTCCTATAGCTACCCTTTCTCGCGTCCCACCCCCACCATGGCCTTCAACCCCCATGGCAAGGATCCTGATGATTTTTTTTTAATGGTTATATGATTTAGTGTATTTTCAATATGTGTAACAAGTGTTGCCTCTCCTGTTTTGATAAACGAAAAATAGACATGTTTTATGCTCAATGTCTCTGGCTTTCTCTGCTACACAGTGGAAATTGGAGACAATTCTTAGAAAACTGGAGAATTTCCTAAAGACCGCTGGTGACGCTGAATCTCTTCAGCTAGAAGAAATTTCAGAGATGGAGGTAAATGATATACATCACACAGACCTGTACTTGGAGTAAGTAAAAGATTTCAGTTGTAGGAATGGGGCAAGATGGGTAGGCCAGTTCAAAGGTCTACTCCAAGATAGGTTCAAGGTTGAATTCCTTATGCCAGTTTCTATCTCTTGGCCTAAGGTTAAAATGTGTGAAAGTAGAGGATTGGTGGAGAATGATATTGGCCATCCTGAATTTGTTGCTGGAAAGGTAGGATAAAAATATAATAAACTAGCTGTCTTGTACCCAGCATTGCTCAGGAATGCTAAGAACCAAACAAACAAAAATTGGTGCAGTTTTTAAATCGGTGGGTAAAGTTACTGCAGTCTTGACAGGACCAGTCCACCATCTTGATTCAAAATTGGCATCCAATTGTATCCAAACATAGACCAAAAAACCTGCTCTTTCAACTGGGGAATAATCGTGAAACATTTGGTTACAATATCTTAAGAGATACCCAAATACATATATAGTGGTACCTTGGGTTACATACACTTCAGTTTACATACTGTCAGGGTTTCAGGGAGAGAGGCGCAGGTGAGGGAGGAGACAGAGAGCGAGGGGGAAGGATCCCAGGGTGATGAGGAGGAGGACGACAACGACCCGAGGTTGTCTCAGAGTCCGTCAAGCGATTCGGAGGATTCCCAAAAGGGAGCCCCCCTGGCCAGGCCGAGGGGCGATAGAGGGGGAAGCAGTCAGAAGCAGGAGAGCGGAGGGGGAACCCCCAGTGGGAGTTGGAGATCGGGACCGGCTCCTCTGTCGGAACGGAGTGAAAGGGGTGGAGTTACCAGTGTGTCAAAAAGAGCAGAAGAGGAAACAAAGGGGGGAAGGAGTTCGGAGCAAGACGTCCTGCCGGAAGGGGTGGAGAGTAGCACCGAGAGTAGCGTAACTGTCGAAAGGAAGGTCAGAGGCAACGTACACGCGCCAAGTTCAAATGTGGAGGCGCGCGGAAGTGAGGAGAGTCCTGGGGAGGAGCCTGGTCCCAAAGCGCGAAGGAGGGGGGAGCAGGCGTCAGAGGACTCAGCCTCTGGGGAGTCCCGGAGGGAGGGAACACAGGGGGGCAGGAAGACCCTGCGGAAAAGGAAGGAGAGGAAAAGGTGGAGCAGTACAAGCCTCTTAAACTGGTGTAGAGGCGGGACGGATTCAGAGGGGACTTCTACGATCTAAGAGTAACAGATCCGGAGCCACGGAGCTTGGATGTAATGCCAACAATGTTCTTCAATGAAACCTTTTGTATATAACTTGGACTGGACTTTGGTCTCTTGTGAGCTGGGACCACGGGTGGCTCTGACACATACGCTTCAGGTTACAAATTCCACTAACCCAGAAATAGTACCTCGGGTTAAGAACTTTGCTTCAGGATGAGAACAGGAGGCCCTATTAGCATTATTTATACATTATTTACACAATGGGCTGCACATGATTGGCGAATTCCGGAATTCTACTGTAAGCCAATCAGGTTGTGGATTCACTTCTGCATTTTGGATCCTATTGTTCTAGGACCAATTAGACTGCTGCAGTTTGGATCCTATTCAACTCAGTACATAACACCAAGGTACCACTGTACTAGATAACTGAAATACAAAACCAGCCCTGTATTTAAATAGCAGCTGTTATGGTTCCCTATTTACAGTATACCTCATAATATCATGAGGTATAGGTGCACCAGGAGAGTAAGTTAGCAATAGTCTGAAAAGTGTTGGTTTCTTGAGACTCTAGAAGACAACAATACGTGGCTGGCCGTCTGCTTCTGGCTAGGTAGTGGGTCACCTGTTTGCAGGTCTGACTAAAATCAAGCAAAAAGGAAAGAGCTTCAGTCTTGGCTAAACCACCTCAACAGCTGCTTCCTCCATGGAAAGCTTGTGAGTCCAGAATGACTCCCAGGCTGTGCACCTGGTTTTTCAGGGACACGGTTACCCCATTCAGGACCAGCAAACACACATCTTTCAATTAGGCCCATAATTTTTGAGGGAGTCCCATGTTCCAAATGGCTATCTGAATCACCCCTGCGGATCCCTATACAGCGTTGTAACAACTACCATCCTTGTTTCTGCAAGAAGATCAAGCAGATTCAGTCACCCCATCTGTGCTTGAGTGGGCCTGATCCTCAGTTGCAATAATAAAGCATGTAGCAACTGCAATTTAGAAGCTGAATATATTCAACGATTTCCATTGTACTTTTTAAAAACGGATTTCGTAAATCGGAAGGTATTTGCTGCACGGCTGTTGTTGTTTTTCTCTTTAAGATTAAAAAAAAACTCTCCTTGCTTCTTCGGTTTTTCTACCCCTTGCAGAATTGCACTAAAGACACCTTGTGCCGCATTTCCAGAGAGTTTGAGGCTCTCCACCAGATCTTGCATGAGAAGGAAGAAAGTTGTAAGAACAGAGTCCAGAAGATAAGCAAGAAGAACCTGAAGGATATGCAGGATGCCGTAAGACATCTGAAAGACGAAGCATCTTCGTATACAAAGATGATTGCCGGGATTAAAGCAGCATTAGAAACCACAGACCATGTGGCCTTCCTGAAGGTAAGAGCAGATTTTTATGAATGGTTTACCTTAAAAGACTGGATGAGATTTTCAGAGCCAGGGAAGAGCATGGAATCCACTGGGTTCCACAAGTAGGTTATGTGGATTCTTTGGGCATGAGCTGACATGGGGAAAGTGGGTGAGGGGAACATACCGTATTTACTCGATTCTAACGCACCATCAAATCTAATGCACACCTCAATTTTCAGAACCTTGAAACAAACAAACAAAAAGAGCATTTGATGGTGAATGTAAATGCACCATCGAATCTAACTAATGCGCACCTTAATTTTCACAACGTAGTTGTGCCCAAAAAAGGTGAGCATTAGATTTGAGTGAATACAGTAGTTTGGCCAGATGATAGCTAGCTCTAAGCAATACGGCTAGACTAGATCTGATTAAATATGGCTGCCAATTTGCTTTCCTCATCACTCTTAACCATGGGTAGGCAAACTAAGGCCCGGGGGTCGGATCCGGCCCAATTGCCTTCTAAATCTGGCCTGTGGACGGTCCGAGAATCAGTGTGTTTTTACGTAAGTAGAATGTGTGCTTTTATTTAAAATGTATCTCTGGGTTATTTGTGGGCCATAGGAATTCACACCCCCCCCCCAAAAAAAATAGTCTGGCCCCCCACAAGGTCTGAGGGACAGTGGACTGGCCCCCGGCTGAAAAAGTTTGCTGACCCCTGCTCTTAATTCACATATTTGGTTGTTATCAAGCCCTAAGGCTGAGCTTTCCAAACTTTTCATGTTGGTGACACACTTTTTTTACATGTGACAAAGTAATTCAGTTTTACTGGCAAATTGGAGGTTAAACTAACCCCTTTCCAGCCCTGGGAGGAGTATGGGGAGCGTTCGAGCCACACACCTACACATTGCAACTGACACACTCACGTGTCGCGACACACAGTTTGGAAAGCTCTGCCCTAAGGTTCTTTATTTGTGCACAATATATAAAATTGTAGAGTTGGAAGGAACTGTGAGGATCATCTAGTCCAGGGGTCAGCAAACTTTTTCAGCGGGGGGGGCGGTCCACTGTCCCTCAGACCTTGTGGGGGGCTGGATTATATATTTTTTGGGGGGTGAACGAATTCCTATGCCCCACAAATACCCAGAGATGCATTTTAAATAAAAGGACACATTCTACTCATGTAAAAACATGCTGATTCCCAGACCATCCACGGGCTGGATTTAGAAGGCGATTGGGCTGGATCCGGCCCCCGGGCCTTAGTTTGCCTACCCATGCTCTAGTCCAACGCCCTGCAATGCAGGGATATTCAGCTGTCCCTTACAGGCATCGAACCTGCAACCTTGGCATTATCAGCACCACGCTCTAACCAACTGAGTTATCAATCTGGCCCAAGGTTTATTAGGGGAGGGGTGGAATACTGTAACCCAGCCTTTCCCAACTGTTGGGCCTCAACACAACATGTAAGACATAGAGCAATGATTACAATGAACAGTAAGCTTTAAAAAAGCAAGAACAGATTCAGCTACATGTCAATGCCACACGTATCTGGGTAGGCCTGCATAAACAAAAATCTTTTTATTGGGCGCCAAAAGGAGAACAATGAAGGCGCCTCCATCACTGATTTCTTAAAACGTGGCACCTGTAACAAGGCCAGTTCCATCTGCCTCGGGCAGCCTAGCCAATGACTAGGGATGATGGGAGTTGTAGTCCAACAGTGTTTGAGGATACCAGTCTTCTCATATAGTATGTATGAGCAATAAGCTTTTTTTACAGGCAGTCACAGGACGCGGGTGGCGCTGTAGTCTAAACCACAGAGCCTAGGCTTGCCGATCAGAAGGTCGGCGGTTCAAATCCCCTGCGACGGGGTGAGCTCCCGTTGCTCGGTCCCTGCTCCTGCCAACCTAGCAGTTCAAAAGCACGTCAAAGTGCAAGTAGATAAATAGGTACCGCTCCGGCGGGAAGGTAAACAGCATTTCCATGCGCTGCTCTGATTCGCCAGAAGCGGCTTAGTCATGCTGGCCACATGACCCGGAAGCTGTACGTCAGCTCCCTCGGCCAGTAAAGCGAGATGAATGCCGCCACCCCAGAGTCGGTCACGACTGGACCTAATGGTCAGGGGTCCCTTTACCTTTACTTTTACAGGCCGTCACAAGACTTTTTTTTTTGCCTGTATCATTTTACACATGCTTGTATTTTTCTTTTGTGTATAGTTACCCCTTGGGTGTTTCTTTGTAGACACTTGATAAAGAATTCTAATTATTACTATTGCCTTGCTTATTTTGTTTGTACAAATATTTATACCGTTCGACATATAAAGTACTGGAGCGGCAAACACCTCAGGACCTGAAAGCATATGTATGTAATCAAATACAGAAAAACAGTAGAAGTAACTTCAGGAATGTGGAGAAATTGACTTTGGTTTGGCCTGGCTGGACTTGCATCCTTGAGCTCTGGTGTTGTGAGGGGAGCGCTGTTAATTCTTCCATGTTTTGAGGGGCCGGTGAAGAGAAGAAGAGCTCACTGACTACATCTCAATTGTTCTCTTTCATGCAGGGCTTCAAGCAACTGATGTACAAGTAAGTTCATGCATTCATATTTCACCCCTGTGCCATAACGTCTTCAGAAAATGTCTCTTCCCATGAGACCCTTGGTTTGAACCCCTTTAGTCCCTTACCCAAAGAAGCCAGATTTAGAGCACCAGCTTCCCATTCGGCCCCTCACAAACCACGTCTGCCTGCCCCACACCTGACATCAAATAATAATATAATATATATAATATTTGTTAATTTATATACCCTGCCCATCTGGCTGGGTCTCCCCAGCAACACTTGGGCGGCCTACAACATATAAAACCCAACAAAACGTCAAGCCATTAGAAAACAATATATCCTATACCAAACCGATAAATCAATAAAAAACCAGTAATAGCAATAATAAGAAACAGTTTACAGTTAATACCCAAATTTAAGTGACCGCCAAGCCCAACTAAACATTGTAACCAACACCAACCCAACAAAAATGAAATGGAGGAATCAAAATTAGACCCGTTTAAAATACTTTAGCCAGTTGCCCCAACGCAAGAGTTGTTCCAGCAATGTCCCTGGAGCCTCTTTTAGCTGTTCAGGGTGGGTGTGGGCCCTGCCCCCTAGGCCAGGTGGAAATGGGCCTTGCAGCAGAGAGCAGGTCTTCCCTCCATCGCTCGCGGCAGCAGCAATCGAACGTGACATCCAGCAAGGGGCAGCGAGAGACAAGGCTGGATCCTATGACTGTTAATCAGGATTTGAACTCGCTGCTCGTTCTCTGAAGTGCAGGGAGTTCAATCCTGAGGACCAAGTTTGACAGGTGGGCAGGACTACTCACCTGCTAATCACATGGTTAATTACCTGACGTCCGATGGTTGACAGGTAGGTGGGTCTCACCTTTCCGTTAGATTTGGCCTGCAGGGTTTGTGGGAAGACAAAGATTTGGCCTCCAGCCGAAAAGGTTCTTTTCCCCATCACTGCTCTGGACAGATGTATGATAAAACTCCAGATTTCCTAGAAAGTAATGTTGACAAGTGCACTTTTTTGTGCATTTTCTCCTTGACTAGATTGTGCCTTTGGATTCCTACCCCACCCCCAGCAATGTCCCATTAATACTTTTTGTCTGAAAAGCACCAGTTACAGTGCAAATTGCCCTTCTTTATCGAAAGTTGAAACTCTTCATAATTTCCACTCCCTCCATATTTGGAGACAGACGGTAACATGTGTTTTATCATACTAAATGAATAATGTAATGATTTAATTACTATTAGATCTTTATCACACCCTTCCCCTGCCCCTTTATTGTGGCCTCCCTCCCAAATATTCTCAGGGTAGAAGAAATTTGCCCCCCCAAAAAATAATAATGAGGGGGATAGACCTGTAACAGAGCTGTTCGACAGTGGAATGGTCTCCCTCGGGGGGTTGTGGACTCTCCTTCCTTGGTGGTTTTTAAGCAGAGGTGGGATGGCCATCTTGTCAGGGTTCCTTCTAGCTTCACAATTCTATGATTCTACCTTACCAGGGAGGGCTTTTAGTAAGCATGGGGCCACTACTAAGAAGGCCCTGTTGTGGGTTTGTGCCAGCCGGGCAGCAGCACCACCAGCAAGGAACCCATTGATCCTTCCTTAACCATGGTTTGTTTAGCCAACCCGCCAAACTATATAAAGTCAGGAGCAGCTGGGAAGCAAAACAATCGGGCAAGGTGTGCCTCCGTGAGCCATGGCTTAGTGTTAGCATGCAAAATAATCAAGCTGATGTCATTTGGGGGCTGCTTTGGCTTCTTACTGAAAGGCCTGCAATGTTTTGACCCTTCCTACTGTTGCAGGAAGGGACGCGGGTGGCGCTGTGGGTTAAACCACAGAGCCTAGGACTTGCCAATCAGACGGTCGGCGGTTTGAATCCCCGTGACGGGGTGAGCTCCCGTTGCTCGGTCCCTGCTCTTGCTAACCTAGCAGTTTGAAAGCACGTCAAAGTGCAAGTACATAAATAGGTACCGCTCCGGCGGGAAGGTAAACGGCATTTCCGTGCACTGCTCTGGTTTGCCAGAAGTGGCTTAGTCATGCTTGCCACATGACCCGGAAGCTGTACGCTGGCTCCCTCAGCCAATAAAGCGAAATGAGCGCCGCAACCCCAAAGTCGGCCACAACTGGACCCTAATGGTTAGGGGTCCCTTTACATTTACCTTACTGTTGCAGGAATTTATGTATAGGTTGGGGAGGGTTGCCCCTCCAGCAGATATCATGCATATGCAGCCCACTACCAAAACCAGCACAATCACTTTTATGGCTTTTGTGATTTGTCCCCACAAAACACTTCATCACAGTTTCTTCCTATCTATTCAAAGGGCCTTTGCTGCACGATACCAAATGTAACAATTCACTGATAAATGTATCTATGTACTGGCTCACTGGGAAAACTTCAGAAATTCATATACTGGTAGACATGTGAGCTCAGCTACTCAGCAGCCCCTCTGCCTGATACCTGAGTGCCAGACAGGTAGCCATTCCAGAATTAACAAACCCAGAGGAAGACAAAAGGGTGTGCTTAACTTCCCTGGGAAACAGGGAAATGTAAATATCTTTTTTGTTACACTTGATGGGTGTTTGGTGGAGGGCAAGGAGAACCATGGGGCAGGGTCCAGGATGCTCAGATTACTGCCACCAGACCTCCCCTTTCATGATGTGACCGTGATGTAGTTTGGGGGGGCGTAACATAGGGATTAGCAGATAATAAAAGTTTGGGTTCTCTTTTGTTTGGGGGCTTCCATCTTCCACCTGGTGGCAGGTGGGAGTCCTATCGCGACAGTCTTCAATAAAGACCAAGCCTACTGGCTGCTGTTTTGCTCTGGTATTCCTGGCTGGTGTCCTTGTTTTTTTTGCCCAAGGGAGCCCTCAGATTTCTCCGTTAACACTTCCCAGTAGGCAGCCCAAGGTGCTTAGTGGCAAGCGGGGGGGGGGGTGATCCATTGGGGGAAAGCCCTCTCTGGCAATCTGGTATACACAGCTGTGTTCTCCTCCCTCAGAACTGCGGTGGGCGAGGACAAGGGAGACAGTGGCGAAGAAGAGGCTGGAATCGAGGAAGAATGTGACAGCGATGAATGCGAGAACGATGGCACGGAAGATAACTCTGGTTTGTCCGGTGGCATTGCGATGTCAGCGGCTGTAGCCCTTGAGAAATTTGAGGCATCGCTGGATTTTGATGTGTGGAAGAAAATTTTGCAATCTATTGGACCCAGGGACTGATACCCCAACCCCCCAACCTTTTATAAATAGATGGTCTTAATGCGCTTATCTGCTTGGCTGCGAGTGATGGCCTGTAATTGAACTATAGTACTGACAGTGCTCTGATTTTTTTATTATTATTAGTCTCTCACCACCCACCCCTTCTCTCTACCCCATCCCCCTTAATTCCACTAGTGGCACCACTACAGTTTTAATGGAGGGTAACATTTTTGGACGGGCTTTAGAACAACAATATGAGGGAACTGGTAGCTTCTTTTAAGGCAGCTCTGAGGAAGCTACGCTTGCTGTTTTGAAAACACACCCCATATCGGAAAAACTTAACGTAATGACTGTGTATGCACCCAATACAAACAAAGCGGAATTTTTTCAAAAACTGGAACAAATGCTATTAGAACTAGACAATCATAAATTAATCCTGCTTGGAGATTTGAATGGAGTCCCCTCACCAGAGTTAGATAGAAATGAGAAAAAGAGGAAAGGGAATCAAGGGAAACTCCCAAAAGCTTTTGATAATCTCCAAGTAAACTTAGATCTAATTGACATTTGGAGATATAAAAATCCAAGAGTGAAACAATTCACGCACTTTTCAGAACCCCATCAGAGTTGGGGTAGAATTGATCAGATATGGGTTTCAAGAGAACTATTGATAAGAATAATGAAATGTGAAATACAACCTAGAACCATCTCTGATCATAACCCAATTGTGCTGGAAATAAAAGGTAAATCATCAGGCCCATATAGATGGAGAATGAATGAATACTTATTTGAAATTGATGAAATAATCGAAAAGGCTAAAAACACTCTGAAAGAATATTTTGATATAAACCTGAATAAAGAAACAAAAATTGATATAGTTTGGGATGCGAGTAAGGCGGTGTTAAGAGGATTTTTAATCCAACAGAACAACTATAGAAGGAAATTGAGAGAATCAAAGAAAGATGAAATACTTAAACAATTAAGAGACTGTGAGAAAAAACTAACAGTAGATCCAAGGGATGAGAGGACTAAACAAATTGCTAAAGTGCTGCAGACAGAGTATTCGACACTAATAAGCCAGGAAGTAGAATGGAGAATTAAATCAATGAAGCAAAAATACTTTGAATCTGCAAACAAAACGGGGTGCCTACTGGCGTGGCAACTAAGAAAAAGGAAAAACCAGAATGTGATTAACAAAATCAAAATAGAAGAGCAAATATTAGAAGACCCGGTAAAATAGAGGAAAAATTCCTACAATTTTACGAAAATCTTTACAAAAAGGAAGATGAAGAACTAGTAGAAATAGAAAAGTACCTGGAGAGGAACAGAGGAGAACAGCTGACAGATGAAGAAAAAATATATTTAAATAAATTAATAACAACAGATGAGGTTAAGGAAGCAATTAAAAAAATGAAGCCAGGGAAAGCACCAGGATCGGATGGCCTGTCACAAAAATACTATAAAGTTTTAGAAGAACATCTGGCTCCGGTCCTTTGTGACGTAATGAATAACACCCTACAAGGAGGAAGGATACCCAACTCCTGGAAGGAGGCCAATATAACGTTAATTCCTAAACCAGAGTCGGATAAGTTGGATATTAGAAATTATAGACCGATATCACTACTTAATAATGACTATAAGATCTTTGCGGAAATAATGGCTAATAGGCTTAAAAAATATCTATCAAAATCTATCCACAAAGATCAAGCTGGATTTTTACCAAATAGATACTTAAAAGATAATGTAAGACATATAGTAAATGTTATCGAATACTTGGAACTCAAGATTGATACCCCGGCAGCCCTAATCTTTATCGATGCGGAAAAGGCATTTGATAACGTATCCTGGCGGTTCCTACTAAAATGTATGCAGAGAGCTGGAATGGAGGGGCCATTTATGGAGGGTATAAGAGCAATTTATTCGGGTCAGAAAGCCAAGCTGATTATCAATAATAATTTAACTAATTCGTTTGAGATCTCGAAAGGTACAAGACAGGGATGCCCCCTGTCCCCTCTCCTGTTTATCATGGTGTTAGAAGTAATTACAAATAAAATAAGGGAAACCCCGGAAATAAAAGGAATTGGTATAGGAGGGAAAGAATATAAACTAAAAGTTTACGCAGATGACTTGGTAATATCATTAAGAGACCCAGTAGAGCATATCGATAAAGTCATGGAGTTATTGGAAGAATTTGGGAAATTAGCTGGCTTTAAACTAAATAAGGCTAAAACCAAGATGTTAACAAAGAATATATCTGAAGATCTAAGAAACAAGCTTGAGCAAAAAACGGGAATTAAGGTGGTGAAAAAGGTGAAATACCTAGGTATTTGGATTACTACGAAAAATATAAACTTAGTGGAAGATAACTATATAAAGACCTGGAAAGAGATTAAAAAAGATTTGGAGACTTGGAGTCGGCTAAAACTCTCCTGGTCGGGGAGGATGGCAGTAATTAAGATGAGCATTCTTCCAAGGATGCTGTTCTTATTTCAGAACATCCCGGTGATTAGGGGCACGAAGTTGTTCAAAGATTGGCAGAAAACCCTGTCCAGATTTATCTGGCAGGGTAAAAGAGCAAGAATCAAACTCAAACTACTCACAGCCCATAAAGACGGGACGGTTCGCGGTCCCGAACCTGAAACTATACTACGAGGCCTCATGTCTGTGTTGGATCAAGGATTGGATTGCGTTGAAAAACACAGATTTGTTGGATTTGGAGGGATTCGATGTTAGATTTGGTTGGCATGCGTATTTGTGGCAGGATAAGGAGAGAGTACATAAAGGATTTGCCAACCATGTCTTTAGAGGAGCGCTACTTATAGGAAAGGACATCCCATGGTGGCTGTCACCAATTGATATCATCACAATTAAAAAAACTAACATGGAAGGTCAAAGATGGACCTACGAGGAATTATTGACAAGATCAGATAAAGGGTGGAGACTCAGACCTTATGAGGAAATAAAAGACAAATTAACGACTTGGTTGCAATTCTATCAAATTAATGCGCTATGGAATGAGCATAAAAAAATAGGGATGAGTGAGAAAAAGTCCAGATACCAGGTGGAAATAATAGAAGGAAATTCCAAACTCCTATCTAAAATGTATAATCAATTACTAGATTGGGACACCAAGGATGAAGAAGTGAAGGAAGTTATGATCAAATGGGCCATGGACCTTGGTTATAACTTAGAATTTGATAGGTGGGCGAAACTCTGGAAGAAGGACATGAATTTACAGCATGTGTTGGACTCCGAGAAAACTTACAGAAAATGATGTACAGGTGGTATATAACCCCTGTGAAATTAGAAAAAATATATAAAAACGGGGACAAAATTTGCTGGAAATGGAAATCAAAAGAGGGTGACTTCTTTCACATGTGGTGGGCCTGTGGAGAGGTGAAAAGGTTTTGGGGACTTATTTATGACGAACTAAAAAAAATATTGAAATACACCTTCCCTAAAAAACCTGAAGCTTTCCTCTTAGGAATGGTCGGGGAGGAGATAAGGCAAGAAGACCAAACCATGTTCCAATACGCAACGGTTGCGGCCAGGTTACTTTTAGCGCAAAACTGGAAAACCCCCAATATTCCAACTATTAGAGAATGGCAATCCAAGCTACTTGTGTACATAGAGCTAGCAAGGATGACACAGAAGATCAGGCATCAGAAAAATGCTAAATTTATTAACGATTGGAATAAATTCTTTACATATATAGAAAAAAAAATATAGGAAATATTAAAATTACAGTAGGTACAATATAAAGCCTGAGAGGTATTGATAAAGATGGTAAAAAGAAACCACAGGGAGATAAGGTTAAAATAGAGCTCAAACCGTGATGGAGGGAAGTCTTTAATGTAATGTGATAATTTAACATGTGTATGCGTTTGTTTGTGTTTTTCTTTTTTGTTTTCTTTTTTGTTTTTGTTTTTTTTCTTTTTCTCTTGTTTTTGTTGGTTTAAGTGTGTATGTTGTCTTGTTCTTAATTTGTGTTGAAAATCAATAAAAATTAATTTAAAAAAAAAGAAAAAAGAAAACACACCCCATATCAGCCTTTGCTGGAATGGTACCTTTCGGGTGTTTTGGACTACAAATCCCACCAGCCCCAGCTAACATGTGTTACCTGGGGCTGATAGGAGTTGTAGTCCAAAACATCCTTTTCCCCCCGAGCAGCATTGGGGGTGGTCTGGGGGGGGGGGGAGAGCATTGGCAGCTATGTGGGGAAAGTTGTGGTCTTGCCCAGGGACCCCAGAAGTGGAAGCTGGCACTGCCAGCAGGTATTATTTCTTTCATTCTTTGCAAACCCAAGCATGGGCATTAGATGGCATACACTTTGGCAGATGTGGAGAACCTTTGGCCCTCCAGATGTTGCTCAGCCTCAGCTCTCAGCAGCCTCCTGCTAATATGATTGGCAGCTAGGGATGGTGTGAATTATAGTTCAGAAACCCCAGGGGCCAAATGTCCCCCATCCCTGCTCTATAGTATTTTGTAAAGTTAGCTTCATTTTTTTAAAAAAGATTCCAAAATCTGCATGAAACATTCCAATTTGCAGAATATCACATTCCTATGACTCGGCCCTCTGAAATGACCTGTATCCTCTGTTGATTTGTCTTGTTTCTACCTAATTACTGAATACTTTTTAAAATTGTGATTTATTGAAATGTTGCAATGTTCGCCGATGACGTTGGAAGGAACAGAATATAAATAAATAAAGATTTCTCCACACACACACACACACACACACACACACACTAACCTCTCCTCACAAGAAGATCCCAGGATCAGCTTATAGCACAGAAG
The DNA here is from genome assembly GCF_964106915.1 of Podarcis gaigeae. Classification (NCBI taxonomy): domain Eukaryota; kingdom Metazoa; phylum Chordata; class Lepidosauria; order Squamata; family Lacertidae; genus Podarcis; species Podarcis gaigeae. The sequence goes on from NC_139679.1 coordinate 111,675,520, forward strand.
CACAACACAATTTGGATAATAGACAACAACTTGCCTCTCCCTAACCCCAAAATGATAATTCCATGCTGGAAGGAGGACGCTGATATTGTCAAAGAGCAGAGCCAAGTGGTGTGTCTTCAGCAATGAAACAGAAGCTGTGAGCTGTACTTCTCTGGTTGTGCAAAAAAAGGTCCTTGTAATTTCTGCTTGGCTTCTACATTTTTTGTCCTCATTGGTCCATTTGACCTTAACAACCTTCAAAGCAAATGGTCCTGTCTTTCCCCATTTTTTTCCTTTTTGGCAACTGCCATGGCCAATTTTGGAAAAACCAAAGAAAAACCAAGTGAACTGAACCTTTCCAAAAGGGATATTTTAAAGCCTGTATCTTTGTTAACCCAAAGATTGCATGATCCTTTTGTAAGGAAACCATGCATTTTAATTTTTAAGTCATTTGGAACCTATTCTCTTTGTTTTACTGCCAGCAGATGGAGCCTTGTTTGCTGTAATTTCTGGAGACTCTGAGTAAAATATTAACTTATATGCCAAACTAAGTGTCTGTGATTTATTCTAGCCTAAGTGTTTTGCCAGGAAGTTTTGTTTCATAGCTCCTTGACAAACGTCCATTGGGAAGACATTTTTATTTCAGCAGGCATTCTGATGTTATGATTAATTTTAACAGATGTTATAGCTCATGTATCTTTTTTTATATAACCTTATAATACTGCACTATTAACCCTCAGCTGATTGAAACGTAATGAAGGAGAAGGAATAGCATTGCAGAACCTCAGCTGGCATTAGCTAGCTTCTCTGCAATATGAGTGAGCAAATGATGTCAATTTGGGGGAAAGCCCCAGTGTGCAAATCGCCTCAGTAACAGGCAAGCTTCAAACTGACTTCATGTGAATGACTCACCTCTCGTTTGTTAGGCAAGAGCAACAACATTTCTTCACCTCCTGATAATCATGTGACTTGTGGCCTAAAAGTGTCAGGGTGGCAGACTTCTTACATCAGATAGCTTCTTGCATTGTAGATCTTGAGAAATGGAAATGTTATGACGCAGCTCAATAAGAAGCCAGGAATAGAAAGTTGTTTTGGATCTTCTCCTTCACAGCTGGCAGACTAGATTCCATTCCTCTGGAATTCTGTGCTGAAATTCTGTACTCTTCCAACTGTCTCCCAAGACAGACAGATACCAGCAACAAAGTTCGGGGTCAACCCTCAAAGTCTGCAACTGGAATTTCATTTATAAGTAGGAGATTATAAGCAAAATACCCGCTTCAGCTGTGTACACACCGTATACATTCAATACACAAGACTTCCCCCAGAGAATCCTGGGAAATGTAGTTTACCCTCCACAGAGCTATAATTCCCATGAAGGGGAAGTCCCATTGCATTCTCTGACATTGCATCTCATCCATGGTATGCTGCTTACGAGAATTTTACATGGTGTTTGTGGAAAACTTTATAACGCATTATTTATATGTTATTGTCTTGTGCCCTGTGCTGCCCTGGACTCCTTTGGGAGGAAGAAAAAGATATAAATTTATTAAATGCATAAAGTGTTGATACATTGTTGACTGCCACCTTGCAAGGTAAAGGTAAAGGGACCCCTGACCATTAGGTCCAGTCGTGACCGACTCTGGGGTTGCGGCGCTCATCTCTCTTTATTGGCCGAGGGAGCCGGCATACAGCTTCCGGGTCATGTGGCCAGAATGACTAAGCCGCTTCTGGCGAACCAGAGCAGCGCACAGAAACGCCGTTTACCTTCCTGCCAAAGCGGTACCTATTTAACTACTTGCACTTTGACGTGCTTTCGAACTGCTAGGTTGGCAGGAGCAGGGACCGAGCAACGGGAGCTCACCCCGTCGTGGGGTTTCGAACCGCCGACCTATCGATCGGCAAGTCCTAGGCTCTGTGGTTTAACCCACAGCGCTACCCACGTCCCTAGCCACCTTGCAAGAATTGTTCCTAAACCGGTGTGGGTGTGTGGGTGTAATAAATCAAATAATAAATCAGTATAGCACCACCAGAGGGGGAATTAGGGGAGCATGACGGGTTTGCCACAATAATGATGTAGAACGGAAGGTGAGAGCTGGGGGGGGGCACCAAATTTTGGCATTGCACAGAGTGCCGCTGAAATTTGAAAGTCCGCTACTGGCACTATGGAGGGTTCCTCCAGACAACCTGTTTATTGATCAGGAGATAAAGAAGTATAAACAGTCGTACCAACAGGCTAAAAAACAGTTTCTATCTGTGGGCTGTTAGGCTGCTGAACAGGTTGGTGTGTTGTGCGACAAGCACACAGATGAGATTGAGTGTTTGTGGGGCGGAGGGAGGCTCGGTTAATTTCATTGTACACAGGTTGTACATTGACAATAAAGGTATTATTATTATTGTCATTTGTCCTGATTTGCTTGCACAAATCTTACATGGAGGGTAGACCGTGTCCAATCTTTGTTGGGTATTTGTTCTGAATTGTTTGCAGGGCAGTGTTACAACACCCAGCCCAGTTGGTAGAACATAATAGTCTTTATCTCAGGGTTGTGGGTTCGATCCCCACGTTGGGCAAACGATTCCTGCATTGGAGGGTTGGACTAGATGACCCCTGTGGTCGCTTCCAACTCAGCAGTTCTATGATTTGCCACCTGGGAATTTGCATGTCTTCGTGTTAAATCATTCATTCACCCACACTTTTCTGTGTATTTCCCCTCCACTTTTCTAACAACAAAAGTCAGCGGTTGTGGTGATTTTTTAAAAAGTAGGTTTGTTTTGCTAGGGTGACTGAACAGCCTCATGCATTGGCATCTGTGAGCTAAACACCTTCCATTGCTTTCCCACTCAGAAGTGTGATATAAATAATCCACTGCACAAATCTATATTTACAGTAAGGACCCCTGACCATTAGGTCCAGTCGTGGACAACTCTGGGGTTGCGGCGCTCATCTCGCTTTATTGGCCAAGGGAGCCGGCATACAGCTTCCGGGTCATGTGGCCAGCATGACTAAGCCGCTTCTGGCGAATCAGAGCAGCACACAGAAACGCCGTTTACCTTCCCGCCGGAGTGGTACCTATTTATCTACTTGCACTATGACGTGCTTTCGAACTTGAATTCCCCCCACAAAATACTGAGAATCACGGCAATTTTTAGCAGCATTTGCATTCTCTTTCTCCCGCTTTCAAGGCAGGAGCTTATAGCTGCCATATAAATCTAATAAATAATAATACATCTTCAGGGATGCTGTAGGTTCTGATGTGAACCCAGCAGAACCTCAAAACCAGGCAGATGCACTTAGCAGGTCTGCAAAATCTATTGCTGGTCCTCCAATGTCAGGAAGTCAGTCCATGTTTCTTCAATTTCAAGTAAAGCCTATTGCCTTGACGACAAAGACAATGAGTAATAATATGACCACACATCTAAATCTCAAGTCAGCTGTAGGTTTCCTTGGTTTTTGCTTTCGTGTCAGCTGTTTTACAGAATACAAATGGGAGTTTTCAGAAAGGAAGTTGTGGTTTTTGTCAACCCCTGGCTCCTTGCTCCCCATCTGATGCCCTTTTCTTGTCAGCACAGAATCAAATGTAGAAATGAAGAAGAACTATATGAAAACGATGTACAGGTGGTGGTTGACTTCTAGTAAATTAGCTAAGACGTATAAAGCTGAACCAGACATGTGCTGGAAATGTAAGGAAAAATGGGAGGTACCTTTAACATACAGTAGTACCTCGGGTTACAGACGCTTCAGGTTACAGGCGCTTCAGGTTACAGACTCCGCTAACCCAGAAATAGTACCTCAGGTTAAGAATTTTGCTTCAGGATGAGAACAGAAATTGTGCTCCGGCGGCGCAGCGACAGTGGGAGGCCCCATTAGCTAAAGTGGTACCTCAGGTTCAGAACAGTTTCAGGTTAAGAACGGACCTCCAGAATGAATTAAGTTCTTAACCTGAGGTACAACTGTATGTGGTGGACATGTCATATACTGAAAGCTTTTTGGGAGATGATTTATAATGAGCTGAAAAATGTTGAAGGTATCTTTCACAAGAAGACCAGAATCCTTTTTCCTAGGAATCAAGGTGAAAAGTAAAAAAAGGCAAAGGACCCAAGGAAGCCGGCGTTTGACCACAGACAGCTTTCCGGGTCATGTGGCCAGCATGACTAAACTGCGTCTGGCACAGCGGAACACCATGGCAGAAGCCAGAGCGCACAGAAACGCTGTTTACCTTCCCACCACAGTGGTACCTATTTATCTACTTGCACTGGTGTGCTTTTGAACTTCTAGGTTGGCAGGAGCTGGGACAGAGCAATGGGAGCTCACTCCATTGTGGGGATTCGAACCACTGATCTTCTGATCAGCACACCCGAGAGGCTCAGTGGTTTAGACCACAGCGCCACTTGTGTCCTTAGGAATAATAGGTCAAGCGGTACCCAAGGATCAGAAAAAACTACCATATCTATGTATTCAGCAATGGCTGCTAGGATGATTTATGGGCAGAAGAAACAGTTCCAACCAAGAAGGTCAGGTAGATAAAATTGATGGAGTATGCAGAGATGTCCAAACTTACGGGAAGAATAAGAAATCAGGAAGAGAATTTTTTTAATAAAGACTGGGGAAAATTTATTGGATATATAAAAAGTTATTGTAAACAGCTTAAAACTTTAGCAGAGCTAATGTAAAACAAGCAGTAAAGAATACTTCAATATTTTTTAGAAGAAATAAACAAGGAATTTTTGTGGATATGCAGAAGTAGAGAACCACAGATTGCGGGGGGGGGGGAGTCAATTTGATGTTATTAACAGTTGTCAGGGGTTCAGAAGGAGAGACACAGGAGGGGGAGCAAATGGAGAGTGAGGAGGAGGAGTACGAGGGGGGCGCAGGCAGTGACAGTGGCCAGAGTTATTCCACAAGCCTCTCTAGCGAATCGGAGGACTCACAGAAGGGAGCGCCGGTGGCCAGAGCGAGGGAGATTCCAAGGGAGAAACCTCAAGAGGGAGGGGCCAGCGGGGAGTCCCTGAACAGCAGCTGGAGATCAGGGCCAGCGTCTCCACCAGAGCGCAGTGGGGAGGGGGAGTCCCAGGAGTCGGGACCAGTGTCCTCACCACCAGAGGGAGGAGAGGAGTCAGGTTTGGCAACACCCACATCAGGAAGCGGGGAAACGGTCAGAAGGAAAGTCACCGGCTGGGCGCGCGCGCCAAGTTCAAATGTACAGGAGCGCGGCACAGCGGGGAGCCCGGGAAGGGAGCCAGGTCCTAAAGCCCGCCGGAGGGAGGGGCAAGACTCAGGAGGCTCCGCGTCAGAGGAGTCCAGGAAGGAGGGAACCCCAGAGGGCAGAAGGACCCAACGCAGGAAAGAGCAGCGCAAGAGGTGGAGCCGGGCTAGAATCTTAAACTGGTGTGGGTGGAGCAGTGAGTCAGAGGGGACTTAGCCGGTCTAGCGTTAAGTCGTGGGCCTGCGCGCCCAGAGCTTGGAAATGGAAACTAAACTTCAATAAAGACTTTTGTATATAATATCCACTGGGCGTTGGTCCTCTGTGAGCTGGGACCTAGCGGCAGTCCTGACAACAGTTTTCTTAATTGGTATGTATTGATGTAAAATGAAAAATGATAAGTAAATAGGAAATAAATGTAATAAATACTGTAATACCATTTACCATTTCAACAAGTTTGCTTATTTAATAAAGCTGAACATTCGTGACTAATTCAAGCTCATTTAAAAGTGTGTGTGTGTGTGGTTTTTTTATTACTGATTTGTTTCAGACTAAATAAACATTGCATTTGATTAAAAATGAAAGTAAACACTGTGGTTAGCAAGTGCAAGGTTGCCTCTTGTTTCATCTGCGGAAAGAGGAAGCTAGGAAAGATGAGGCCATCTCCTTTTCCATGAAATCGGGGGCGCAGAAACTATGAGTAACTGTGGAATTCAGCTGATGCAAAGGGAGATTTCATGAGGAGGTCCTTCTTTCCACTATTGCGGATGTGGGAATCTCCCTTAGGCCAAGGGCCACATTCCCTACTTGACAAGCTTTCAGGGGCCACAGGCCAATAGTGGGCAACAGATGTGACTCTTACCTTTGTACGATAGATAGATGATAGATAGATGATAGATAGAGAGAGAGAGAGAGAGAGAGAGAGAGAGAGAGAGAGAGATAGATAGATAGATAGATAGATAGATAGATAGATAGATAGATAGATGATAGATATAGATAGATGATAGATAGATAGATAGATAGATAGATAGATAGATAGATAGATAGATAGATAGATATAGATAGATAGATAGATATAGATAGATGATAGATAGATGATAGATATGATAGATAGATGGATAGATAGATGACAGATGACAGATAGATGATAGATAGATAGATGATAGATAGATAGATAGATAGATGATAGATAGATAGATAGATAGATAGATAGATAGATAGATAGATAGAGATAGATAGATAGATGATAGATAGATAGATGATAGATAGATAGATAGATAGATAGATAGATAGATAGATAGATAGATAGATATAGATAGATGATTGATAGATGACAGATGATAGATAGATGATAGATAGATGATAGATTAGATAGATAGATAGATAGATGATAGATAGATAGATAGATAGATAGATAGATAGATAGATAGATGATAGATAGATAGATGATAGATATAGATTTTGTGTAGTCGTGTCCGACTCTTCGTGACCCCATGGACCAGAGCACGCCAGGCACTCCTGTTTTCCACTGCCTCCTGCAGTTTGGTCAAACTCATGCTGGTAGCTTCGAGAACACTGTCCAACCATCTCGTCCTCTGTCGTCCCCTTCTCCTTGTGCCCTCCATCTTTCCCAGCATCAGGGTCTTTTCCAGGGAGTCTTCTCTTCTCATGAAGTGGCCAAAGTACTGGAGCCTCAGCTTCAGGATCTGTCCTTCCAGTGAGCACTCAGGGCTAATTTCCTTAAGAATGGATACGTCTGATCTTCTTGCAGTTCATGAGACTCTCAAGAGTCTCCTCCAGCACCATAATTCAAAAGCATCAATTATTTGGCAGTCAGCATTCTTTATGGTCCAGCTCTCACTTCCATATATCACTACTGGGAAGTAGATAGTCCCCAGCCACTCTGTGCGGCTCCCAACAGAATATTAAAAACACGATAAAACATCAAACATTTAAAACGTCCCTAAACAGGGCCGCCTTCAGATGTCTTTGAAAAGTCAGAAAGTTCTTTATTTCCTTGACATCTGATGGGAGGGTATTCCACAGGGCGGGCGCCACTACCAAGAAGGCCCTCTGCCTGCTTCCTTGTAACCTCACTTCTTGCAGGGAGGGAACCAGCAGAAGGCCCTCAAAGCTGGATGATGGCGATAGAGATGCTCCTTCAGGCATACTGGGCCGAGGCCGTTTAGGGCTTTTAAGGTCAGCACCAACACTTTGAATTGTGCTCGGAAACGTACTGGGAGCCAATGTAGGTCTTTCAGGACTGGTGTTATATGGTCTTGGTGGCCGTTCCCAGTCACCAGTCTAGCTGCCACATTCTGGATTAGTTGTAGTTTCCAAACCACCTTCAAAGGTAGCTTATTGATGGTCAGGCCATGATGGAGGTCAATGAACATGGCCAAGGCCATAGACTAGTTTCTACCAACTCTCATTCACCCCTCTTGTGTTCTTCATCCAGGCAAGGAAGTGTTCCAGCCATGCAAATCCACTCTAGGAAGTTGCGAGGGAGCCCTTTGGCAAGGGATCTGGAGCCAACCCATTATCATAGACTCATAGATTTGTAGGGATCCCAAGGGTCATCTGGGCCAACCCCTGCAATGCAGGACTCTCAGCTAAAGCATCAATGGCAGGTGGCCATTGATTTCGTCCCATTGGGGAAGAAACGATCAAATTGAAAAATCAAGGTGAGATAGTAATTAATACGCTGGCAGGAAGACATGTCTTCACATGCTTTAGAAGAATCCTGTAGCTGTGATAGCAAGTGTCCTGGGAGACAGGGTTTTTCAATGATGCTTGCTTTGTTGTGGTGACTTTTGTGGTTTCCTGTATCTGTGATAGCGCAAATTGCTGAAGTGGTGGTTTTCAGTAGCAGGTATGCTGTGTCACGCAAGCCTTGCTGCGCCGTCTTAGAGATTTGCAGGCAACAGCTCTTGCATGTTTTCATCTGTTGAGCAATGTAGTTGGTTTTCCTGTGGGCTATTTTTGTGCATGAATAAAACGCAGCGCTGGCCCTCTGAGTCTACAGTTTGAGAACTGGTTCTTCTCTCGCAGGATCTCAGAGAAGTGGGAAGGTTTTGTCGGAGAGTCTCAGAAGTTTCGTGTGTGCCTATATTTCAGAAGGCAGGTGAGGAGATAACTGGCGGGAGGGAAAGGATTTGTAGATCTTTTGCTTTGCTGATTCAAATTATAATGGGAAATTGAATTATTCAGTAAGCATATGTTACTAAAAATGTCCTGGGCAGAGCTTAGAATCAAGTCATATTCTGCCAAATTTCTTGACAAGGTGCGGGGAGCGAAAACGGGTTGGTGGTGGTACCTTTATTTTGCTGGGTTTCCAGTTTCCATCTCTGTTACTTCTCCATGTACTGGAGATTTTGAGCATCTTGCTGGATCGCCCTAAGCAAAACTGAAGCTTCTGTACTTGCTAGGAAAGAAATGAAAGATAACTGGTTCTCAATTCTATTTTGGCAGTAAAAAACAAAAGAGAACATTTTCTTTCAATTATTAACAGCTATGCCTTTTTTTTAAAAAAAGCAATTTCCCAGAAAGCGAGTATTATGGGGGTGCTTCTTAAAAGATATCTTTGTAAGACACCAATTTTGCTGGCATTAATACATTCCAAACCACTGGCAATTCTCTGTCATCTATTTAAGTACCACCCAGATCTAGCCAGGATGGAAGTATAGAGACTCTCTCTCTCTCTCTCTCTCTCTCTCTCTCTCTCTCTCTCTCTCACACACACACACACACACACACACACACACACACACACACCACAAGCCGCTCTTGGTTCTCAATGTGTATTACAATAATCTTGTTTATGGTCTGAATTGTTCCAGATATTTTGATGGCTCCTGCATCACTGAAAAATCATGCCATGCTGCTCAGCAGGAGATATTCCTGTGGCTTTTCACTCACCTTGCTTGCTGCCCATTTCCTCTACTCAAATGCCTGTGGATATGAGCCAATGAGTGAGTATGAATATGAAATTAGAGTTTCAGAAACCAACAACAAAAGTCCTTTCCTAAAAACATAAGGTAAAGGTACCCCTGCCCGTATGGGCCAGTCGTGTCCGACTCTAGGGTTGTGCGCCCATCTCACTTAAGAGGCCGGGGGCCAGCGCTGTCTGGAGGCACTTCTGGGTCACGTGGCCAGCATGACGAAGCTGCTCTGGCGAGCCAGCACCAGCACAGCACATGGAAACGCCATTTACCTTCCCGCTACAAAGCGGTATCTATTTATCTACTTGCACTTAAGGGTGCTTTTGAACTGCTAGGTGGGCAGGAGCTGGGACCGAAAGATGGGAGCTCACCCCACCGCGGGGATTCAAACCGCCGACCATATGATCGGCAAGTCCTAGGCGCTGAGGTTTTACCCACAGCGCCACCCGCATCCCTTCCTAAAAACATAGGGAGCTGCTTTTTACAAGGTCAGACTAGCATTTTCTCAGGTTCTCTTGCAACAGAAATCAACCCCAAAGAAGCTGGTTGTTTCACTCTCCCTTTGCATGTGGGTTTTTGCAAACTGCCCTATGATTCTTGGATGAAGGGCGGTATAGAAATTTAAATAATAATAATAATTGCCTTCGGTCTTGCAACAGAGATGGACAAATCTGTCATTTTTGGTTTCTCGGTTTCTCATTATTCCAATCTTCGGTTCTCTCGTTCCAGATCAGTGTGCAATTTTGTTAAGTCTTCATGAAAATTCATCAGGTTTTGTGTTTGTATGCAAATATACACATTTCCCCCGATATACAGATTTTTGCAAGACCATTTAGCCAAAGGTAGTGCATTTTTGTACACTATATTGGGGAATATGTGCAGCTTTATTCCAGCTATACTCTTTTGTACACACTGCTTAGCTAGAGAGCTGCCTTGCAAATTTTAGAGAAGTGAGGTTTTTGAAGGAAGGCTGTGTTTCCATTCTCGTATCGTTTTGGGAAATGTGAATGACGTTGATTCACCTTTCAGTGTCAACTGAGTCAAATTTATTCTCCATCTCTGTCTAGCAATACTCTGAATTCTAACTGAAAGTAGTTCTCCAGGTTGTCAGGTGGCAGTAGAACAGAGAGTCTCTCCCATCTCTTGCTACTTGTTTCTTTTGAGATCCCAGAGATGGAACCTGAGTGTCTTCTGCATTTAACACCGATGATCTACAACTAAGCTTCTTGAGAATTCTAGAAATAAGCTTGACGACCCTTGGTGCAATCATGTCCCAGGAACAGCTGTGTTGCCACATCTAGGCTTCGGAGCACCACGCACACAACAAGGAGATTTATTTGGCTACCCTCTAAGGCTGTGCTGAATTTTTCTCCCACTTTGTGTACTCCGGAGTGTTCTTTCAGCGCTCATGCTTGCCCTGTCAATGGGCTTGTGTTTTTGAGGAAGCATAGAGCAGAAAGGCGGCAGGCCACAAAGAGATGCTTCTACAGCGGAAGGGAACAGTCACACAAGCATAGCCTGCAGCCACCTTGTAAGGAAAGCAGCTCTGCTAAAATGGAAGTATACAGTGATACCTCAGGTTACAGATGCTTCAGGTTACAGACGCTTCAGGTTACAGACTCTGCTAACCCAGAAATAGTACCTCAGGTTAAGAACTTTGCTTCAGGATGAGAACAGAAATTGTGTGGTGGCGGCAGCGGGAGGCCCCATTAGCTAAAGTGGTATCTCAGGTTAAGAACAGTTTCCGGTTAACAACAGACCTCTAGAACGAACTAACCAGAGGTACCACTGTAAAAGGATTTTTTGAAATAGGAAAAGCCTTCTAAATCAGGCCCAAGGGCCATCCTGTTCAGTTAGTGGGCAACCAGTTGCCTCGCAGAATGTGAGTGCAATAGCATTCTGCTCACTTGCAGTTACCAAAATCTGAATTGGAATACTGTTCCCAGGATTTGGGGCAGGGCAGGGCTGGGGGGGGGCAGTGCTTGTTAGCACATTTCAAAGTGTTGGCGCTGACCGTTAAAGCCCTAAATGGCCTCGGCCCAGTATACCTGAAGGAGGATCTCCACCCCCATCGTTCAGCCCAGACACTGAGGTCCAGCTCCAAGGGCTTTCTAGCCCTCATTGCAAGAAGCAAAGCTACAGGGAACCAGGCAGAGGGAAAATACCTGGGTACACTAGCTCAAACTGGAAGGAATATATGATACTGCTGGAGATAGTATTTGAAACTAAACTTCTTTCTGGTTCCATCCCTGACAGGTGGTGAGAACTGCCTTAATCGTACTTCAAAATCTGTGCAAAAAGGGGAGACAATAACAGTGAAATTTGCTAATGATTCAGTACCTCCAGAACCTTATTTCGACACCTGCATTTGGAACAACACAGCTTCCAAGTGGGACATTCTGTGCCAGTTTAGTGACGGAGTCTGCAAGCCATACCATACTTACTTCAAAGAGAATGTTTCCGTGACAACGGGAACTTTTCATATATACAACGTAAGCAAAGATGCTGGCAGGATCTATAAGCTTCTCACCATTTCTGGAAAATGTGTGGCCTGGATCAATGTCACTGTGTCAGGTAAGTTTTTACGTGCCGCATCTCTGCTATAAGAGGATGTGGAGTCTGTGTAGACTCTGCGGTGCTATAATTGTTTAAAAACAGTTGGAAGTCAAAAGCACTTGCTCATTTGTTGTAGATCCACAATCATTATATGGGGCAGGTGGGGCTGGATTAACCATTAAGCAAAATAAACAACGCTTAGGGGGAAAAGGAAAGGGGGCACCACATAAATTTTCCATTGCCAGATTTACCATGGACCATATGGTACAGATGAACCAGGTTTGACCAAAAAAAGGCTCCCACAATAAATGAAAAAGGAGACGAAGACGAAGAAAAAAAATAGAGATTAATGTTTTACATTTTTATGGTTTATTGTTATTTATATTTTGAATTAGATATCTACTATAGGGGCACCAAAAACTTTTAAGTACAGTGGTACCTCGGGTTACATACGCTTCAGGTTACAGACGCTTCAGGTTACAGACTCCGCTAACCCAGAAATAGTACCTCGGGTTAAGAACTTTGCTTCAGGATGAGAACAGAAATCGTGCTCTGGCGGCGCGGCAGCAGCAGGAGGCCCCATTAGCTAAAGTGGTGCTTCAGGTTAAGAACAGTTTCAGGTTAAGAACGGACCTCCGGAACAAATTAAGTACTTAACCCGAGGTACACTGGCGTTGATGTCTGATGGGAGCTGGAGTCCGACAACGTCTTGAGGGCACTGTGCCGGCTACAATGGGTGTAGCCAAGGGGGGCAGGGATCTAGGGGGCCCTAGATCAACTAAAACAATAGAAATACTTAACTGACCAATCACATCGGTTCTGCCCTGCTCCCCCTAACCAAGACCTACCCCTCTAACAAAAATCCTGGCTATGGCTATGCTGGCTACCCCTGATCTAAGGCATGCCCCAAACAGCCCATTGTTTCTAAGATGGAGCTCTAAACCTGGATGTTTGCACATTTGTTTTCAACTTTCCAGCACTGCAACTGTTTGGACCCAGACACTCACTGTTTAATTTCATCACTTCCTCTAAAGTTCTAGAGAGAAAGTGCAAGGGCTGCGTTCAGCTGGCTCTGCTTTTACCCACAAAAGAGGGAATTTGGGGCACGGAAATGTAAAAAAAGGAAACAAATGCTGCCTAGAAGTGAGGTGGAAAGGAGAAATATGCCAGTGAAATATTGTGGATTTCATGCTCTTTATTCAGCTCATAGTGGTGAGGAGGAATGAAAGTCCCCCCAAAGTATCTGCTTTATATACATTATTTACACAATGCGCTGCACGTGATTGGCTAATTCCGGGATTCTCCTGTAGGCCAATCAGGTTGTGGATTCACTTCCACCTGGAGCTGGATTGGATGGCTCCTGCGGACCAATCATACTGCTGCATTGTTCTAGGACCAATCAGACTGCTGCATTTTGGATCCTATTGTTCTAGGACCAATCAGACTGCTGCATTTTGGATCCTATTCAACTCAGTACATAACAGCTAGGGAAAGCAAAAGCGAAGGGGAAACACATAGGCAAACCTTGGTGCTTCTCCAGCCTTCTGATAAACACCTCCTTATTTATGGATGCTGCTTTTGGTTAATATGGAGCCACACCCGGATAATGAGTTCACTATTAATATATGTAGGAGAAATAACCTACTGAACCCCACTTTTCTTTTTCTTTCCCTGCAGGTGGTGTGTCCTGGATGTACTCCCACATTGTGATTACAGTGTTAGCAGTCTTCTTCTTATTATTATTTTAAATGTTGTTGAATTTTTCTCGTCTTATCTTACTTTATAATAAAATTGCAAAATGTCGACACTCTGTTTTCATTGGGGACTTTTCATAGATAGATATAGATAGATATAGGTATAGGTATTGTAATGGTTATGGGTGGGTTACTCGTGCGTAAATTGCCCCCAGTTCAGTTAGAACGTTTGCTCAATCATTTTTAGGGTCGGAGCTCGCCCTCCGTGACCTGTTAGTCACTTGCAGAATCCGTCAGTGGGCGTTTCTTGAACCTCTTCCAGCATAAAAGCTGTTTGACCCCAAGTCTCCTCCTATGTTCCCTGCGCAGAACGCGTCTGCGCAAGTAAGGGGACGGCAAGGGCGTGCCAGCGCTCTCTCCGCTGGTTTCGGTTGAAGGGTCTTGGAGCCCTGACACCGATTCCTCCATCTCCCTCTCCTCTCTATTGGTGTCACGCTGAAATCCTCCCCCCCGACTGGTTCCCTCTCCGGCATCGCTCTGGAGCCCTGCCTCCGCTTTTCACTCTGATGTCAGTTCCCTGACAGATATAGATATAGATTTTGCAATGCCAGACATCATCATCATCATCATTTATTATTTCTACCCCGCCCATCTGGCTGGGTTTCCCCAGCCACTCTGGGAGGCTTCCAACCGAATATTAAAAATGCGATAAAAAATCAAACATTAAAAACTTCCCTAAACAGGGCTGCCTTCAGATGTCTTCTAAAAGTCAGGTAGTTGTTTATTTCCTTGACATCTGCTGGGAAGGCGTTCCACAGAGCGGGTGCCACTACCAAGAAGGCCCTCTGCCTGGTTGATTACTCTGTCGATTTAGAGTAGCTTGTGCTAGTGCACATTTGGAAAAAAGGTTTTGCAAAAACTAAAAAGCCATCATGAGATGCAGAGCTCAAAGCTATGTGAGCATCTTGCTCCATTGCAAGCAACACTGCCACCGGCTGCTCCTGTGTTAGGAATTCTGGGTTGCCTATGAATGCATAAGAATATGGCTCTTTCCTTCAATGGTAGGTTTCCTTAGACATTTTCGATCTAACATATACAGTAACCACAGAAATGCATGCAGTTGAGAAAAGAAGATCTTGTGGCCAACAAGGCATCAAAATTGAAGAAGTTGGGGTGTTAGAGGAGGGTGAATACTTCTGGTGAGGGACACCTTGGGCTCCTTCTGAGGTGATTTGTCCACCTTTGATCCCACCCTGCACCCAGCTCTCTAAAAGAGAGCCAGGTGGCGCTGTGGTCTAAACCACTGAGCCTCTTGGGCTTGCCGATCAGAAGGTCGGTGGTTTGAATCCCTGTGACAGGGTGAGCTCCTGTTGCTCTGCCCCAGCTCCTGCCAACCTAGCAGGTTGAAAGGATACCAGCTCAAGTAGATAAATAGGCACCACTGCAGCGGGAAGGTAAACAGCGTTTCCATGCACTCTGGTTTCCGTCAAGGTGTTCCGTTGCACCAGAAGCGGTTTAGTCATGCTGGTCACATGACCCGGAAAGCTGTCTGCGGACAAACACCAGCTCCCTTGGCGTGATGAGTGCCACAACCCCACAGTCCCCTTTTACTGGACTTTACCATCCAGGGGTCCTTTTTTGTTTTACTCAGCTCTCTCCTTCCAGCAACTCCTACAGCCAAGCTGGTGCCAAATGTCTTGCTCTGCTTTCCTTTGGACCACATCAGTGAGGTTAAGAGTGGGGGTCTTGTCGTCTTGGCAGCCCAGGACCTCCATACACGCTGCCCAGGCTTGCACAGCATGGAAGGTTTCTCTGGTGCTGCTAATGCAGCCATTTGACTTCACCCCTGGAGGCATGCTCCATTGTCTCTCGAGACAGACAGATGCCAGCAACACAGTTCTCAGCAGTGTAGTAAACTGTGGCTGAAAAATCGCATTGCTGGTTTACACCCAGCTCAAGCTAGCCACAGGCCTTGGTACAGAAGTACTGTACTGTGTAAGATTCCTGGATGCAACAATACTGCACAGATCAAACTTTTCCCATATGGCTGCTAAACAGCAGAGGCAACTGACAATCTAACATCTGGGATTTCCAGTCCAACAACATCTGGAGGGCATCAAGTTGGGGAAGGCTGCTTTAACGTTGCTGGCTGTTGGGCAAAACATCTCCTAAAGACATTTCCTGATGACGAGACTGTCAGAACTTGCGTTCGACCGAGCTACTCCTCGGGTAAAGTCCTCCGACGGTGATTCATGACCTGAGCCTTTGATGAGGCTCCAGGCATGTTCCCCCATTACGCAGAGTATCCAAGCAGCAGAAGGACGAGAAATATGAGCTACATTGCTAAGAGTTTTATTTCTAATTACGCAGAAAAGAATATACATCCTCTCTCTGTGAAAGCAGAGAGGCAACTGGTACAAAGAAACAGGAAACCAGTAATATCAACACCCGTCTCCCGTGAGACTTCCAACAGTCTGGAATGTAAACAGAGTCTTGTGACTCCAAGCACTGCACAGTGGCACAAACAGAAACCTAACAGAGACACCTGCAGGCTGATCCTATAAATATTTACCCAGAAATACAACAGCCCGTTTTGTATTTGTACTTCTATTATTTTTATTGTATTGATTTGCTTGACTTCAATTACTCCTACATAAGCTCGCACTGGGTTACAGACTGCAGGGTCAAAAGTGCTCTCAGTGCCGCTGCATATTTGAGCCACGTGCAATTGTTGTTAATGCATAAGATTATTCTGACGTATTCTAGCCACGCTGCAATTGCTCGCAGTCCAGAAAAGGGGAGCTCCACAGTCACGGCACATCCTTTGTGTGCCTACTCAGAAGGAAGCCCCACTAAGTTCAGTAGCATGTGCTCACCTGAGTATAGGATCGCAGCCTTAGCCTCTCATATATAAACCCAACTATAATCACATAAGCGCTTCAGTAGATGAAAAGGCAACAGAAATCTCATACTGTAGAGAAGGACTGAAGATGATCAGGGAACAATGGCATAATATGGCTCTCTCAGATTATCTGAACTTGGCATCTCCGGAAGCAGGGAGATGTTGCCTGGCGTGGAAGGAAAGGGGTACTCCATCCTCTCTCGATACAGTTTGGCTTCACTTCCATCCCTGGTTGCTGAGTGTCTCTTGCTATAGGACGTGAAGGAAACATGCTGTGGAAAGAAAGAGAAGCTTCTGACTTGGCTGGCCACTAGATGGTTTGAAGGCACACTCTTGGAGCACTGCCTTGTGTTTGCGCATGTGTGGTTAGGTAGGCATATACAGCGGTACCTCAGGTTACATACGCTTCAGGTTACATACACTTCAGGTTACATACGCTTCAGGTTACAGACTCCGCTAACCGAGAAATAGTGCTTCAGGTTAAGAACTTTGCTTTAGGATGAGAACAGAAATCGTGCTCTGGTGGCACGGCAGCAGCCGGAGGCCCCATTACCTAAAGTGGTGCTTTAGGTTAAGAACAGTTTCAGGTTAAGTATGGACCTCCGGAACGAATTAAGTACTTAACCTGAGGTACCACTGTATTCACATTTATTTAATTCAAAGCTGTAAGTTTGACGGGAGGTTGGCATGACAGCTCTGAAAGAATCCATTTGGAATTAGCAGTGCTCATAACCAGTTGCCTGTGTGGATCTGCTGTGTAACTAATTAAGCACGGCCTGGAAGCCTAATAACACCTGCTCATTGTACATTTTCATATACAATGGTACCTCGGGTTACAGAAACTTCAGGTTACAGACGCTTCAGGGTACAGACTCCGCTAACCGAGAAATAATACCTCAGGTTAAGAACTTTACCTCAGGATGAGAACAGAAATCGTGTGGCGGCAGCGGGAGGCCCCATTAGCTAAAGTGGTACCTCAGGTTAAGAAGAGTTTCAGGTTAAGAACGGACCTCCAGAACGAATTAAGTTCTTAACCCGAGGTACCACTGTACGTCTTTTGAACACTACAGACCCTGGATGCTTCCAGCATTTTCTGTCCCCTCAGAAACAGTTTCTAAAGATTGCCTTAAACTTCCCACTGCAAGTGGGGGATAGTTCAGTCGGTAGAGCATGAGATTTCTTAATCTTAAGGCTGTGGATTTGAGCCCCTTGTTGGGCAAAAGATGCCTGCATTGCAGTGGAACGCAGGTGGCGCTGTGGTCTAAACCACTGAGCCTGTTGGGCTTGCCGATCAGAAGGTAAGCAGTTCGAATCCCTAGTGACGGGGTAAGCTTCCATTGCTCTGTCCCAGCTTCTGCCAGCCTAGCAGTTCGAAAGCATGCCAGCGCAAGTAGATAAATAGGTACCGCTGCAGTGGGAAGGTAAACAGCATTTCCATGCGGTCTGGTTTCCATCACGGTGTCCCATAATGCCAGGTTTTGTCTAAGGTTACCAGATTCTTTTCAAAGAATCCGGGGACACTTTTTTAAAAAAAACATTTAAAAAGGGGGGGGGTTTATTTAAAAAAAACCCAAGAAGTAATATATTCTCTTTTGTGGTCTCCTCTGTCGCACGGCCTTCCTCTGGGCCCTGGCCTGCTCTCTTGGAGTGGAGTAGGCTCAGGTCGGGGCTGGGCTCTGCCACATTTCCTTGCCCTCCCACTGCTCTCCTATCTCTTGTCCTCAGTGGCGCGGCAAGGTCTTTTTTATCCTTCCTCTTTCTCCCTCTTCCTTCTCCTTCTCCTCTCCTCCTTCTCCCTGCATCAGCTCCGGGTGTTTTACTGGCCCTGGAGTGCCAGAGGCCGACTGCTCTCATTCCCAGCTTGATTTGGGTCGCGGGGGGGTCAGCAGTTCCCCCAATTGACGTGCCGGGCGTCCCTGGTTCCCCCCTCGGCAGTGGCAGTCTCAGCAGTTGGCTCTGGCTGGCTTCAGGAGCTGCTCGCTGCCATGGCGCCCACCATTTTGCCTCGCCAGAAGTCCCCATATGATGTGTCTTGTGCCGTTGAACCAATCACACAACATTCATTCCCTACTAATAAATCTACAACACTGAAAATATAAACCCAGGGACATTAAATGAAATCCGGGGACAGATTTTGTCCAGGGCAGATTTGAAAATCCGGGGACTGTCCCTGGGAAAAAGGGACATCTGGTAACCATAGTTTAGTCCTGCTGGCCACATGACCCGGAAAGCTGTCTGTGGACTAAGGCCAGCTCCCTCAGCCTGAAAGCGAGATGAGCGCCACAACCCCTTAGTTGCCTTTGAATGGACTTAACCGTCCAGGGGTCCCTTACCTTTTTGTTACCTGTGGTCCCTTCCAAATTTATGATTCTGTGAAACAGTATATGAATGCCTTGGGTAGAAACACAGGGGAAAGACACTTACCTCTGCTATGATCAGGCCAAGGAGACAGACAATCAAGGCTGCTAAGCTCAAATGAATGATGTTGGAGACCGTAAAATCACTGTCACTTGCTGCCTTCGTGAAAGAGACAGAAGCGCCCACATTCACTGCAGAAGAGAGACAGACACCGTTCATCTCTAATGTTTTGCTTAGAGCTCAGATGCACTGGAATAGTAGTCAAAGGAAGCGTGGGGACATTTTGAGGTGCAGGTACTACTGCCATGGAAACAAAGATACCTGCCCAACAGTGCTTGGGGAAAGTCCTGGGAACCTCGGAATGATCCCTCCCAGAAGTGCTCTCTCCAAGAATCTGAGTGGAAACCCCTCACGTCGCAGCTAGATGGCAGTTGCTTGGTCCTGGTCCTGCTTGGTCCTGACACTGACCTAGCCACTGTGATCCACGCGATAGTCACCTCCAGACTGGATTATTGTAACTCGCTCTACGTGGGGCCGCCCTTGAGACTGACCCAGAAACTCCAGCGGGTGCAGAATGCCATGGCGAGACGCCTTACGGGGTCCTCGCTGCGAGATCACATTCACCCAGTGCTATACCAGCTGCACTGGCTCCCGGTGGAGTACAGGGTCAGGTTTAAGGTGCTGATTTTAACCTTTAGAGCCCTATACAGCCTAGGCCCCTTGTACCTATGGGACCACCTCTCCTGGTATGTCCCACGGAGGACCTTACAGTCTTCAAACAAAAACATCTTGGAGGTCCCGGGCTACAGGGAGGTTAGGCTGGCCTCACTAGAGCCAGGGCTTTTTTGGCCGTGGCCCCGCTCTGTCACAAGAGACTAGGGCCCTGCAGGACTTGACATCTTTCCACAGGGCCTGCAAGACAGAGCTGTTCCACCAGGCCTGTGGCCAAGGCACAGTCTGACCCCCTCCTTTGGTAATCCTCACAGAACTCTAGCCCAATGGTTGCCATTAATTTGATTTTGAATTGATTTTAGGATGAATTGAGTTTAGAATGCTGTGTTACCTTTATTGTTGTTAGCCGCTCTGAGCCCGGCTTCAGCTGGGGAGGGCGGGATATAAATAAAATTTTATTATTATTAGAACAGCAGGCAGGTGAGTTCTTATTTTGCCAAGCATGCCAGTGGGAAGGACAAGAGGAAAAGGAAGCAATCCTGAGTTGCTTCCACACACTACTCTCTCTGGAACAAGCAGCAGTCATTTCCTCAGCTATGGCAGAGTCCAAGCGGCAGTGCTATTGCTGAGTTTTCTGCACTGCGCTCCCATCTTTTTAAAGACCTGCACTTTCAGGGTTCTAAATTGGGGGGGGACTCCATGGGTACAAAGGAGGGTCTCCACTGTGGACCTTTGCCCTCCAAAAACCAGATAGAACTGTAACTGTTGGCCAATCACTGTCGTGCTTTGAGAAGAGCCCAACAAAACTACAGTACAGAAACAAAGGGAATGCTTAAATGAATATTTACACATGCAGGGCTCAAATACGAAAGTTTGGTTGTGCTTAGACTAACCTTGTGAAGAATATAGAGAACACAAAGATTTGATGGAGTATGAAAGAACTCAAGGAAAGGAAGTGACTGAAGAACAGATGTAAAGCTGAACTAGAAACTAAGGATGTGTGGTGAGTGCGGTGGAAGTCTTTTAGAATATTTTAACCAGGATTTATATATTGTAATGTTTGAAGTATAAATTTGGTATTATTGATTATGAAATTTTTTCTTTCTTTTTCCTTTCCTTTCCTTTTTTTTTCTTTTCTTTTATCTTTCGTCTCTTTTCTGGTCTGCATGTTGGAAAATACGTTGACAAATGTGTTTACAGTTGTTATATATTGATTTTTGTTTCTATTACTTTTTTCTTTTTATTTTCTTGTAATATTTAATAAAAACTAATCAAAAATTATTAAATGAAAAAGAGAGAAGAGCAGCAGCTTGCTGGTGGACACAAGAGCTAAACCAATTTGCACTGTGCAAAAGCAACAGCTTCTCAAACCAAGATGCACCATTAGCCACCTGTAGCCCTTACTCAGAGTAGACCCATTCAAACTAATGGGCTGAAGTTAGTTATGTTCCTTCATTCCAATGAGACCACTCCGAGTAGGATATGATGCACAGAGGATGTTTCCAGATGATCTGCTTATCGAGCCTTCATTCTGATTTGTTTGTGGGGAGGTGAGATAGGAAACATTGCATAAGGCAAGTGCTATGCACAGCACACTTTCCAGGGCGTTTCTCTCTCACTTTACTTATTGCAAAACGTCTGGTTTTGGGGTGGAGGAGGACCAGCCCCCAGCTAAAGAGAACTTACTCAGGGGAGATGCCAGAACTGGCCTGTCAGACGAACTCTCAGCCTGATCGGTTGAAGCGTTCATCCCTGGGTGAGCAGAAAAGAAAGAAGGGAAAGTTGAAAGGAGCCTCAATCCAGTGTGCATCATGGACATGCAAGCTTTCTCTTAGGGAGGAAAATCAATGCCAGCATCCCATTTGTTTCCTTCCTGATCTCCCTTTCCCCATCCATTCTCCGTCCCCCAGAACTTACCTGTCACTCCTGTACTTTTGCTGATACGCATTCCACTTCTCTCCTCTTCTAGAAATCGTACACCCTTGTATTTGGTATTGTTTGTTTCTGCTAAAATGACAAGAAAGGGGCTTTACATTTTCTTTTAATGCCTAAGGGCTTTTGCTTTCTCCGCGGAGGAGAGAAGCAGGCTTTGACTCACCTGTCTACTATAAAAACTGTTTTATCAGGGATGGGGATCCTATGGGAGTCATTTTGGACTCACAGCTGTCCATGGAGGCGCAGGTTAATTCTGTGTCCAGGGCAGCTGTTCAGCAGCTCCATCTGGTATGCAGGCTAAGACCCTACCTGCCTGCGGACTGTCTCTCCAAAGTGGTGCATGCTCTGGTTATCTCCCACTTGGACTACTGCATTGCGCTCTATGTGGGGCTACCTTTGAAGGTGACTCGGAAACTACAATTAATCCAGAATGCGGCAGCTAGACTGGTGACTGAGAGTGGCCGCCGAGACCATATAACACCGGTCCTGAAAGATCTTCATTGGCTCCCAGTGTGTTTCCGAGCACAATTCAAAGTGTTGGTGCTGACCTTTAAAGCCCTAAATGGCCTCGGTCGTGTATACCTGAAGGAGCGTCTCCACCCCCATCATCCAGCCCGGACAATGAGGTCCAGCTCCAAGGGCCTTCTGGCGGTTCCCTCGCTGCGAGAAATGAGGTTACAGGGAACCAGGAAGAGGGCCTTCTCAGCAGTGGCGCCTGCTCTTTGGAACGCCCTCCCATCAGATGTGAAGGCAATAAACAACTATTTTACTTTTAAAAGACAACTGAAGGCGGCCCTGTTTAGGGAAGTTTTTAATGTCTGATGCTATATTGGTTTTAATATTCGGTTGGAAGCCGCCCAGAGCGGCTGGGGAAACCCAGCCAGATGGGCAGGTATAAATAATAAATTATTATTATTATTATTATTATTATTATTATTATTATTATTATGACCTCCAAAGGTTGAGTTGCTGAGCTGCAACTCCCATCATCCCAGATGACTGGCCATGCTGGCTGAGGCTGATGAGAGATGGAGTCCAGCAATCTCTGGAGGGCCACAGGTTCCCCATCGCTCCCTTGTGTGGGGCTGAGGGTGGTTGATGGCAACGGAAAAAGGTGTGGGCAGAATTAGGCTTTGCTGGTCAGTGGTGACAGACAGGCACGTCGTGTATCCATAGCAATTGACCAGAGAAGGAATGACCGCAGCTTCCGGAGGCGGCGCGAACGGTAATGGCTGCCCTTTCCTAACCGGGAGAGGGAAGCTCCGCTGGAAAAGGGTCGTCCGCTACGGCGAAGCGGAGACCCATTTTGGAAAACCGCAGGCAGCGGAAGCCTGCGGTCTCGGGACCCGGCGGGCGCCAGGAGCAACCCCCGAAACGTTGAGGGAACCCCGTAAGGGGCTCCGGATCGCAGAGGGGGCAGCGGCGCTGTGGGTCTATGCGCATTCAGCGGAGCGGAGCCGCGTTGCTGTTGCCGGTGAGCGCCGACCTTTCTTCCTGCAACACAAGATTCTGAAACGCAACAACCCGTGAGTAACTGAGGATCTTACTAAATTTTGGGACTAAAGATATTGAAAACAAGCTGAAAGCGGAGTGACGAGGAAAAGGAAGTCCGTCTTCCGCAGCCATTGACTTTTAAAGCAAAGAGCAGGAGGAGTGGAGGCATAGAGAGAACTTTTGACAGCTCAGATTGAGCACCCGCAGAAATTACTTTCAATCCCCTTAAAGACTGTAAGCAACTGATTTTTGGACTTCTATCAGGACTTATATATCCTCTTCTTTGTGGATTACAAATTTACTTAAGAAGCCCAGGTGTCAGAACTGCCTGAGCAGTAGAACTGTCAGACTGCAAATTTGGATACATTGTATTTAAACTTTGAGATAATCTGAGGGAGTTTAGAATGGTTACGTTCTTGCACTACGGAACTCCAGTAAGCACAACTTGAAATATTGTGGCAAACTTAAAACCAACTCTGCTAAAACTACTTTTGTGAAGATCCCTAAGTATTGGCTCAGATTTTGTATGATTGGAATGGACTCTTCTTCTTAGGACATTTTATGCTCCCCCTAGAGGATTGAGGATTTATAACAAAAACATTGTTTTACTTTCTATTTCCCGGCCCTCTGTTTGACTGCTACCACCTGGGCCGTAGCTTTCTCATGGGAACAACTCAGCTTGACCTTGACTGCTAGATAACTCTGGAATGAGTGGCGCAAAAAGAAAGGGATTAAGAACTAGACAAACAACTCTGACAACCTTAACTGCAGCCTCACAAACACGCAGATCATCTGTGCCTACTCTGCCCTCGGAGGAAAAAGCCACCTCCCTGTCACAGGCAGGGGAGGGAGAAACTGAGGAATTACAACTAGAAGAGATGGCCTCAGGAGGATCTGGTTCTGTATTAGAGAGAATTCTTGAGAAATTGGAGTCTTTGGACAGGAAAGTTGACCAACAAACTGCGAAAATTGACCTTAATACAGAAACTTTAAACAAATTATCTGGGCAAGTTGCACAAAATGCACAAGCAATCGGACAACTGAAGGAGGCTGCAGGTGAAAATCAGAAACTGGCCGAAGAGACCAGCCAAAGAGTGGGAGAGTTGGAAAAAGAAGTAAGGCCGCTCAGCAAGCAGGTTGGGGAACACCAGACCTACCTCTCTATGTTGGAACTTCGGAACAGGGAGACTAATTTAAGGATAAGATCGATACCAGAAGCGGAAGAAGGCAATCTAGCTGAGTTTTTGACCAAAGAATTCTCCAAGTTCTGGGGTCTAGAGGAGGAAGACTTTAAAATTGTGTCAGCCTTCAGACTTGGAAGACTCATAAAGAGAGAGAAGCCCAGAGACTGTTTGATTACGTTGAGATCAAAGGAGGAAAGGGACAAGATTTTGGGCCTGCACTACGGAAGATCCCTGAACATTTCGGACAAAAGAATTGAGATTTTTAAGGACATTCCTAAACAGCTGTTGGACCTCAGATCTGAATATTTGGACTTAGTAAAACTGCTGAGAAGCAACTCAATCATCTTTAGGTGGGACTTTCCCCAAGGATTATCCTTTACCTTTAGAGGGAAGAAGATTAAAATCAGAACTTTGGAAGATAGGGATAAGTTTTTGACTGCCTACGGAGAGGACCTTCATAAAGGACTGGAGCTACCCTCAGGGCCTGAACCACCACAGGTACCTGTACCACAGAACTCTGAAGACTCACAGAACAAAACACCATCCCAAGGAAATTAAACAGATTTATCCAGGATGTCTCTGCAACTTTTAAGCTGGAATATAAATGGCTGTAACAGCCCGGAAAAAAGGAAGAAAATCTTTCACATATTAAAAAAGGAGCAACTAGACATTACTTGTCTACAAGAAACACATGTGACTAGGCTCCACAGAAAAATATTGGTAAATAAAAGGTTAGGCCAAGAATTTATATCTTCGGATTCAGTTAAGAAGAGAGGAGTGGTGATATATGCAAAGGAGAGCCTCTCACCAAAATTTCTATTTAAAGATGAACATGGAAGAATTTTGGCAATTGAAATACAGCACCAAGGAGAGAAAATTTTGATACTAGGAATCTACGCTCCAAATGAAGGGAAATCAGAATTCTACAAGAAGTTGCATGAGATTATGCTGGACTATCTGGACTACGATAACATCATCATGATGGGAGATATGAATGGGATCGTCTCAACGAACATGGATAGGTCACAAAGCCAAAAGGTTACTAAAGATGGCAGACTACCAAAGACCTTTTTCGAAATGACAGACAACATGGACTGGATTGATATATGGAGGACAAAGAACCCCTTGGGGAAAGAAGGAACATTTTTCTCTGAAGCCCAACTGACCTGGACAAGAATTGACCAAATATGGATTTCTAGAGGTCTGGCTCCTAAGGTTAGGAAAGTGGAAATCTGCCCAAAGACCTGCTCCGATCATAACGCGTTGAAAATGGACATGACACTATTACCAACCGGCTCCTTTAGATGGAAGATGAATGACAACTTGTTTAGAGATCAGGAGATTATTAAGAAGGCCAAAAAAACAATAAAGGACTATTTTGAGATAAATTTGAACACTGCAGTGGAAAAAAGAACAATTTGGGACGCAAGCAAAGCTGTGATGAGAGGGTTCTTGATACAACAGAACGCCATAAAGAAAAGACTACAAAATGAGAAAAAGGATAAGATTTTGGGGAAAATTAAAGAGTTAGAGAAGAAACTAAGAGTAAACCCGAAGTCACAGCCGATCTTGAGAGAAATTAAACTTCATCAGGCACAATATTCCAAACTGATAAATCAGGAAATAGAATGGAAGATTAAATTAATGAAACAAAAAACATTTGAATCGGCTAACAAATGTGGGAAACTGCTGGCTTGGCAGTTGAAGAAGAGACAAAAGTTGAACATAGTAACAAATTTGGAAATAGAAGGAAGATATATTCAGAACCCGGTGGAAATTAGAAAATGTTTCCAGAAATATTTTAAGAAATTATACACTCAAGGGCCACAAAATGAGGAAGAGATTGCAAAATTTTTGGAGAAAAATGGACTTAAAAAACTATCACAAGAAAATAGATCACTCCTGAATAGTAAAATAACACGATTAGAGATAGAACATGCCATTCAGAATATGAAGCTGGGCAAGTCTCCAGGGCCAGATGGCTTGACCTCCAAGTACTACAAGACATTAAGTGACTATTTGATTCAACCACTGATGGAGGTCAGCAATGAAATTATGGAGGGAAAGAAGGCGCCTGAATCGTGGAAGGAAGCTTTCATCACATTGATACCAAAATCAGAAACTGAAAAGACACAACTTAAGAACTACCGTCCCATTTCCCTTTTAAATGTGGATTATAAAATATTTGCTGATGTTTTGGCAGGAAGACTCAAAAGAGTTTTAAATGAGATAATTCATAAAGACCAGGCAGGCTTTCTCCCAGGAAGACACTTGTTTGCTAATACAAGGAACATTATTGACATTTTGGAACTTTTGCAAACAAATATTAACACTAAAGCAGTTTTAATTTTTATAGACGCGGAGAAGGCCTTCGATAACATCTCTTGGAAATTTATGAAGGGGAATTTAAAAGAAATGGGAGTGGGGCGGGGTTTTGAAAATGGGATTGATGCGATTTACTCAGAACAAAAGGCAAAACTGATAGTTAACAATGTGGTTACAGAAGAGTTTAAGATTGAAAAAGGGACACGACAAGGCTGCCCGATTTCCCCCTTGCTGTTTATTTCTGTCCTGGAGGTGCTCTTGAACTTGATTAGAGGGGACCGGTTGGTGCAAGGGATTCAGATCGGAGCGAAACAATATAAACTTAAAGCTTTTGCAGATGACCTTGTTTTGACATTGCAAGAGCCAGAATCTAGCACAAAAAGAGTGTTACAATTGATTCAGGACTTTGGTCGGGTAGCGGGTTTCAAACTAAATAAACAGAAAACTAAGGTGTTGGGAAAAAACTTGACAGATACAGAGTCAGAACGGTTTCAGAGAGAAACAGAACTAACTGTGGTTAAAAAAGTAAAGTACCTAGGGGTAAACATAACAGCAAAAAATCTGAGTCTATTTAAGGACAATTATGAAAAATGTTGGTCTGAAATTAAGAGAGACTTGGACAGTTGGTCAAAATTGAAGCTTTCTTTGCTAGGCCGAATTGCTGCTATTAAGATGAATGTATTGCCTAAGATGTTGTTTTTGTTTCAAACATTGCAAATTGTGGACAAGACGGAGTGTTTCAGGAAGTGGCAGAGAGATATTTCTAAATTTGTCTGGCAGGGCAAAAAGCCCAGAATTAAGTTTAAGATATTAACTGATGCGAAAGAAAGAGGGGGCTTTGCCCTGCCAGACTTAAGGCTGTACTATGAAGCCGCAGCTTTCTGCTGGCTAAAAGACTGGCTACTTCTAGAAGACACTGATGTCTTAGATCTGGAAGGTTTTAACAATGCATTTGGTTGGCATGCATACTTATGGTATGATAAAGTTAAGATCAATAAGGCCTTTAAGAATCATATCGTCAGGAAAGCAGTGTTTAATGTCTGGACAAAATACAAAGACCTATTGGAAAATAAAACTCCAAGATGGCTATCACCTCTGGAGGCCAAGGCCCGAAAAAGACCCAATATGGAGGCCAAATGGCCGAAATATTGGGAAATAATAGAGAAAGAGGGCAATAATTGGAAATTGCAGAGTTTGGAAAAAATGAAAGACAAAGTGCGAGACTGGTTACACTACGCTCAGATCCAAGAAATTTTTAAAAATGATAAAAAGTTAGGATTCCAGGTGGAGAAATCGAAGTTGGAAACAGAATTGTTAGAACCTAAGACTAAAGTTCTCTCAAGAATGTATAACTTGCTGTTGAAATGGAATACACAAGATGAAATGGTTAAGTCGGCCATGATAAAGTGGGCACAGGATATTGGGCATAATATTATGTTTGAGGATTGGGAAAGGTTGTGGACCACGGGGATGAACTTCACGGCATGTAATGCTCTGAAGGAAAATGTAATGAAAATGATATATAGGTGGTACATGACCCCAGTTAAACTTGCCAAAATATGCCATGTGCCAGACAATAAATGTTGGAAATGTAAGGAAAATGAAGGAACATTCTTTCACCTCTGGTGGACTTGTCCCAGGGTGAAGGCCTTCTGGGAAATGATATATAATGAGCTGAAAAAGGTATTTAAGTATACCTTCCTTAAGAAACCAGAGGCCTTCCTCTTGGGCATTGTCGGCCAGATGTTGACTCACCTGTCTACTATAAAAACTGTTTTATCAGGGATGGGGATCCTATGGGAGTCATTTTGGACTCACAGC
This sequence comes from Podarcis gaigeae, assembly GCF_964106915.1. NCBI lineage: Eukaryota > Metazoa > Chordata > Lepidosauria > Squamata > Lacertidae > Podarcis > Podarcis gaigeae. Next base: position 111,703,579 of record NC_139679.1, read on the forward strand.
TGTCCATGGAGGCGCAGGTTAATTCTGTGTCCAGGGCAGCTGTTCAGCAGCTCCATCTGGTATGCAGGCTAAGACCCTACCTGCCTGCGGACTGTCTCTCCAAAGTGGTGCATGCTCTGGTTATCTCCCACTTGGACTACTGCATTGCGCTCTATGTGGGGCTACCTTTGAAGGTGACTCGGAAACTACAATTAATCCAGAATGCGGCAGCTAGACTGGTGACTGAGAGTGGCCGCCGAGACCATATAACACCGGTCCTGAAAGATCTTCATTGGCTCCCAGTGTGTTTCCGAGCACAATTCAAAGTGTTGGTGCTGACCTTTAAAGCCCTAAATGGCCTCGGTCGTGTATACCTGAAGGAGCGTCTCCACCCCCATCATCCAGCCCGGACACTGAGGTCCAGCTCCAAGGGCCTTCTGGCGGTTCCCTCGCTGCGAGAAATGAGGTTACAGGGAACCAGGAAGAGGGCCTTCTCAGCAGTGGCGCCTGCTCTTTGGAACGCCCTCCCATCAGATGTGAAGGCAATAAACAACTATTTTACTTTTAAAAGACAACTGAAGGCGGCCCTGTTTAGGGAAGTTTTTAATGTCTGATGCTATATTGGTTTTAATATTCGGTTGGAAGCCGCCCAGAGCGGCTGGGGAAACCCAGCCAGATGGGCAGGTATAAATAATAAATTATTATTATTATTATTATTATTATTATTATTATTATTATTATGACCTCCAAAGGTTGAGTTGCTGAGCTGCAACTCCCATCATCCCAGATGACTGGCCATGCTGGCTGAGGCTGATGAGAGATGGAGTCCAGCAATCTCTGGAGGGCCACAGGTTCCCCATCGCTCCCTTGTGTGGGGCTGAGGGTGGTTGATGGCAACGGAAAAAGGTGTGGGCAGAATTAGGCTTTGCTGGTCAGTGGTGACAGACAGGCACGTCGTGTATCCATAGCAATTGACCAGAGAAGGAATGACCGCTGGGAGGAGCACAGTGAGAAGAAACACCATGGTGCTTCTGAAGCAGCACAACCGGACGCCTTTATCTACCCCAGCTCCACAAAACATGTCTCTCCCGCACTGGTCTCTTTAGACACAGGAGGAACTGCAACCTTCCAATAGTTTTACTTCACTCCAAAGGGGCACTCCTTCTTTATCTACTAAGATGGACAGATGCCAGCAACAAACAGCGGCAAGACCATTAATTTGCATGCCCTGCTATCACAAATAGCTGGCATTTTCCAGTCAGATTGCATAGAAGCAGAAAGTTAAAAAAATAACACCCTCCTCCTTTCATTCTGCTCAGCTCTGCCCCACCCTTGCCTGTTATTTGTTTTGCAAAATTCACCCCAAATCCCAAAGTGCAAGATGAGCGTCACATCTGCTTTGGCTCTCAAAAGGATCTACCATATTTTTCGCTCTATAAGGACGCACTTTTTCCCCTCCAAAAATTAAGGGGAAATGTGTGTGTGTCCTATGGAGTGAATGCAGGCTCCTTGGCTTCAGCGATAGCAACGCGAAGCCTCCGAAGCGCAGAGGGAGCGCTCCCTCCGCGCTCCGGAGGCTATGCGTTGCTTTCACTGAAGCCTGGAGAGCGAAAGGAGTCGGTGCACACTGACCCCTCTCACTCTCCAGGCTTCAGGGATAGCCGCCTGAAGCCTTTGGAGCACAGCGGGAACTCATGCTGTGCTCCGAAAGCTTCGGGTTCCTTTTGCTGAAGCCGGGAGAGCAAGACTCTCCTGGCTTCAGCAGAGAGGGAGAGCTGTGCAGCGCTCCTTCAGCCAAGCAGGAGGAGAAATGGAAGGGGCTCCGTTTCTCCTGCCGCTTCATTGAAGGGGCACTGAGCAGAGAGGGGGAGATTTTTTCCCCCTTGTTCTCCCCCTCTAAAACAAGGTGCGTCCTATAGAGCGAAAAATACGGTATATGGCACCTGTATGTTTTCCTCTCTAGGGAAAACAGCAGCCCTAGGGAGAGGTTGATTTTAATCAGGAAACTATTGTATTGTGGGGTGGGGTGTGTGCGGAAGAGTTAGAGTTAAGGTTAGACCACATAGTTTTGTGGTTCCGATTTGACACTGGAGGCCTCCTGGCTGCTTTTAACTTATTAAAAACCACAGATCTGAATCAAGTTATCTCCCGCATTACATCTATAATGGCTGTTATTTTAATAACAAGAAATGACAGACAACCAAACCACAATGTGAGAAAGTGAGAAGGTCGGGTGAAGCATCGTCCCTCGGTCTGCTCCAGGCATATTATAAAGACGTATCATTTTGCCCAGGATTTCCCTGGGCCTAGCTATTAATAAAAACATAATCATTAAATAATCTCTTATAAACGGAATAATAATATTATACAGTGTTACCTCAGGTTACATACGCTTCAGGTTACATATGCTTCAGGTTACAGACTAACCGAGAAATAGTGCTTCAGGTTAAGAACTTTGCTTCAGGTTAAGAACAGAAACCGGGCTTTGGCAGCGTGGCAGCAGAAGGAGGCCCCATTAGCTAAAGTTGTGCTTCAGGTTAAGAACAGTTTCAGGTTAAGAACGTGTTAGGGTGTGAAACCTAAGACGCTGGCAAGTTAGCAATGTCATGTGACTTTAAGTAGTCAAGCTCGTTAAGTTGTTAAGTTGCTCAGTATATAAAGAGTGTTTGTTTTCTCTGCCTGTGGGGCGTGAAGCAAAAATGTCTGAAAGCTCCGGAGGTGTTTCTGTTATCTTTCTGCAATAAACCTGTCTTTGGAAAGACAGGCTTCCCTGTGTCGTTATTTCTTTGCTGCTGAGACTCTGAAGCTTGTACTGCAACAAGAATCTCTGCACTGGACTTAATTAATGCTCTGCAAAGAGAACTGTTGCTGGTTGCGCAGCGGAAGCGTTTACTGGACCAGTACACAGACTCTCTTAGAACGGACCTCCAAAACTAATTAAATACTTAACCCGAGGTACCACTGTAATTAAATCGTTTATTAAAAACAATAGGGTCACCCTAGGGTGCAGACCGAACCTAACCCTCTTACCCGTGGTCACTGTTAGGCTGATGTTAGCCGACAGCATCACGTCCAATGCTAGCAAGGTGATGCAGTAAATCCCAGAATCTTCAGCTCTCGCATCCTTGAGTAATAGAGAAGCATCCTCAGAGGACAATTCTGCACGATGTCTATATTTGTCTGTTTTCCAAATGCTGAATTTGCAATAGTCCTTCCAGGACCGGGTACCATCCCCTGCCGAGCAGTTATCCGCCATGAGAATCAGCACCACCTGACGGCCAGTGACAAAACGCCATCGCACCTGGAAGTAGCCCGGCACCGAAGTCGGAAAAGTCAACGAGGCAGAGAGCAAGGCTGTATTACCTTCCGAGATGGAAATCTGAGATTCGGGCACGGTCAACAAAAGGGCTGCAGCAGGGCCTGGGCAGAAGGGAGAACAGGGAAGGGGGTTTAAGCGGGCAGAAGCGGGCACTGACTTCTTGGGCTAGGACAACGCAAGGCGCTTTCCCCAAAGCTGTTGGGAAATATACTGTCAGCCAATGAGATTTCTCTAGCGGGAGGAAGAGCAACACTGGTGTAGTGAAAGTGATATGTGTTTTTCTGTTTGTGGATTTAGAGAAGTTGAACGTCAAGGCCAGTATACAATGTATAGCAGCGTCAATGGAATATATATGTGTTGATAGATTAGAGATAGATAGATGATAGATAGATGATAGATAGATAGATAGATAGATAGATGATAGATAGATAGATAGATAGATAGATAGATAGATAGATAGATGATAGATAGATGATAGATAGATAGATAGATAGATAGATAGATAGATAGATAGATGATAGATAGATGATAGATAGATGATGAGATAGATATAGATAGATATAGATAGATAGATAGATAGATAGATAGATAGATAGATAGATGATATAGATAGATAGATGATATAGATAGATAGATAGATAGATAGATAGATAGATAGATAGATAGATGATAGATAGATGATAGATAGATAGATAGATAGATAGATAGATAGATAGATAGATAGATAGATGATACATAGATGATAGATAGATGATAGATAGATAGATAGATAGATAGATAGATAGATAGATAGATGATAGATAGATAGATAGATAGATAGATAGATAGATAGATGATAGATAGATAGATTAGATAGATAGATGATAGATAGATAGATATAGATAGATGATAGATAGATAGATAGATAGATAGATAGATAGATAGATAGATAGATAGATAGATAGATAGAGATAGATAGATGATAGATAGATGATAGATAGATAGATAGATAGATAGATAGATAGATAGATAGATGATAGAGATAGAGATAGATAGATAGATAGATAGATAGATAGATAGATGATAGATAGATAGATAGATAGATAGATAGATAGATAGATAGATAGATAGATATAGATGATAGATAGATGATAGATAGATGATAGATAGATAGATAGATAGATAGATAGATAGATAGATAGATGATAGAGATAGAGATAGATAGATAGATAGATAGATAGATGATAGATAGATAGATAGATAGATAGATAGATAGATAGATAGATAGATATAGATGATAGATAGATGATAGATAGATAGATAGATAGATAGATGATAGAGATAGAGATAGATAGATAGATAGATAGATAGATAGATAGATAGATAGATAGATGATAGATAGATAGATAGATAGATAGATAGATAGATAGATAGATATAGATGATAGATAGATGATAGATAGATGATAGATAGATAGATAGATAGATAGATAGATGATAGAGATAGAGATAGATAGATAGATAGATAGATAGATAGATAGATAGATGATAGATAGATAGATAGATAGATAGATAGATAGATAGATAGATATAGATGATAGATAGATAGATAGATAGATAGATAGATAGATAGATAGATAGATATAGGATAGATAGATAGATAGATAGATAGATAGATAGATAGATAGATGATAGATAGATAGATGATAGATAGATGATAGATAGATGATGAGATATAGATAGATAGATAGATAGATAGATAGATAGATAGATAGATAGATGATAGATAGATAGATGATATAGATAGATAGATAGATAGATAGATAGATAGATAGATAGATAGATGGATGGATGATAAATAGATAGATAGATAGATAGATAGATAGATAGGTAGATAGATGATAGATGGATGATAGATAGATGATAGATAGATATAGATAGATAGATAGATAGATAGATAGATAGATGATAGATAGATAGATAGATGATAGATAGATAGATAGATAGATAGATAGATAGATAGATAGATAGATAGATATAGATATAGATGATAGATAGATAGATAGATAGATATAGATAGATAGATAGATAGATAGATAGATAGATAGATAGATAGATAGATAGATAGATGATAGATAGATGATAGATAGATAGATAGATAGATAGATAGATAGATAGATAGATAGATAGATGATAGATGATAGGTAGATGATAGGTGGATAGGTAGATAGACAACATCTCCCTACCCCAAAGGTCTTACACTCAGAATATGGACTGTAAGAGGAAGCAAGAGAGGTGAAGGGCAAGGATTATAAATTGCATTTCTATGTAGAAATGAAACTTTTATAAAATTAAAATGAATAAATAAACTCAGTGTTTCAGGTGAGTTAGGAAAAGGAACCATCTCCCTTCAATTTTTTAGGACAGCTTTTAGAAATTGTGTATGTGATGCAATTCCTGAGATCTCAGGCATGCTGAGGTCTACATGCCATAGACATCGTAACGTGTGCATTTATACTACCTACTTCCCACCCACCCAATGCGGGGTGCCAGTGAGAATTGGCGTACTAGTTTGAAAAGGAATAAAGCTGCACGTTTTTGCATATTTCAAAAAGCACAGAGGTTTTTATTTTGCCTGGGTTCTTTGCAAAATAAACACACACACACACACACACACACAAACAAACACACACAGAAAATCCCCTCTATGGATTATCTCCATGCGAGCAAAATTTCCTGCACAGAGTAACGAGCTGCATGTTCTTTGGTGGTAGACTGTCTATTGTGAGTGAAATGCACTGGGCATGTGCTGCAATACCAGTTGCAGAGCTGGAATAACAAAGAACCAAAAACAACACAACATCTGTGTGGCCCTTCTTTCTGTCAAGTTTTTCAAGGGCACCTGCATGTTGTATTTACAGGAGAAATTCAAGCGCACACCAGATTTTAGGCTAGCACAATCAAGGTGGATTAAAGGGCTCTGTCACCCTTGTGCAGCAAATGATTTTTTTCATTTTTATATTTTTAAATACCAGACTTTCTGCAGTTTGGAAAGTGAACCGGGAAATGCATGGAAAAGTAAGGGGTGAACAAATGGACGAAATAGGTGTAAACACTCAGCAATCAAACCAGAACAAATGCTCAATAAAGACCAGGCAGAATTTAACCTCTGTGCAATTTTAATTCTGCAATTTAACCTTTGTGCAAGCAAATCAGGATGGATGCTCAATAAGCAGATTGTCTGGAAGAGCTGTAAGTAGGGGTTGCGTAGTGAAAAGCAATCCCTGCAAACCCCCTTATCAGGATTCCCATCGGACAACCAAGCTGAGATGTGCCTCTCCAGCACATCTCAAGTGCACAGCTGTCAACTTTCTTCCCTTTTTAAGGGAAATTCCCTTATTCCAAATAGGATTCCTCGCAAGAAAAGGGAAAAGTTGACAGCTATGCTCAAGTGTAATCCACCACTTTAAGTAATCTGCATTCTGAGAAAGCTTTGCAATTTGAGTTTTGTTGAATTCACAACCTTCCCCTTCCCCCACACCATTTGCCTAGAGTAGCAGCATCTCCTAAAATAGACCCTTTTACTTACCTATCAGCATCCCAAACAGCCACAGCTTTGCCATTGCAACCAGGATTCCTGCATTTACAGCCCCACGGTCTTTTGCTAAGTCAACCTCAGTGACTCTCTCTTCCCCCTATGTAGTCTGCTCAGGGCAAGACTGATGGGAGCCAGGAACTTCCTCCTAGCTCTCTGGTGAACCCAGTCATGCTCTGCAGTTTCTGCTTAAAAGTGAAATTTAAGGTCAAACTGCCATGAATGAACAAGTATGTACCGTATTTTTCGCTCTATAAGACGCACCAGACCACAAGACGCACCTCGTTTTTGGAGGAGGAAAACAAGAAAAAAAAATATTCTGAATCTCAGAAGCCAGAACAGCAAGAGGGATAGTTGTGCAGTGAAAGCAGCAATCCCTCTTGCTGTTCTGGCTTCTGGGATAGCTGCACAGCCTGCATTCGCTCCATAAGATGCACACACATTCCCCCTTACTTTTTAGGAGGGAAAAAGTGAGTCTTATAGAGCAAAAAATACGGTAGCTTGTTATGTAAATAGAAACCACAGAGACAGAAGTGAAGCTGCTGAAGAAAACATATACAGTGGTACCTCGGGTTACATATGCTTCAGCTTACATACGCTTCAGGTTACAGACTCCGCTAACCCAGAAATATTACCTCGGGTTAAGAGCTTTGCTTCAGGATGAGAACAGAAATCATGCTCAGGCAGTGGGGAGCAGCAGGAGGCCCCATTAGCTAAAGTGGTGCTTCAGGTTAAGAACAGTTTCAGGTTAAGAACGAATTAAGTTCTTAACCCGAGGTACCACTGTAGTATTCTGCTAGAATGGGAAACAAAAGATGAAGAGGTCAAATCAGTTATGATTTAATGGGCACAAGATATAGGACACAATCTACCGTTTGAGGACTGGGGAAAGCTGTGGAAGGTAGATCTGGAATTTACTGACTGTTCTCTGCTGAAAGAAAACTATAGGAAAATGATGTATAGATGGTATATCACACCAGTACAAATGTATAAAAATGTATAAAACCGGGTCAAACATATGTTGGAAATGTAAGTAAAAAGAAGGTACTTTCTATCATATGTGGTGGAAATGTAGAGAAGTTAAAAAATTTTGGGAAATGATATATAATTAATTGAAAAAAATGTTCAAAATGACGTCTATATAAAAAAAAACCCAGAAGCATTTTTGTTAGGGATTGTAGGATAAGACCTGCCAAGAAAAAATAAAAAAAACTTATTTATGTATGCTAAAACAGCGGCAAGAGTCTTGTTAGCACAAGGATGGAAGAATGAGGAAATTCCAATGAAAGAACAGTGGCAAGAAAAACTGATGAGCTATGCGGAACTGGCCAAGTTGACATATAAACACCAACAATTGGGAAACACTTGCCTGCGAGTGCTCCAATTGGAGAACAGCCTTTACCAGAGGTGTCATGGGCTTTGAAGACACTCAGACTCAGGACACAAGGGAGAAACGTGCTAAGAGGAAGGCACGCTTGGCAAACCCTCACCGTGATCAACTCCCGCCCGGAAACCTAGGTCCCCACTGTGGAAGAACGTGTGGATCCAGAATTGGCCTCCACAGTCACTTACGGACTCATTATTAAAACCATGTTTATGGAAGACAATCTTACTCGGCTATGAGTGATCGCCAAAAGCAGCAGCAGCAGCAGAAGACTCAAGACAGTGTGAGACAGTGGTTAGAGCAGAAGTTTGGGTAACTCTTCCCCCACCCCACCCCTGCTTTGGCCTGAGGGCCATGTTAGCTATTGGCCAACCCTGCGAGGGCCACCTGGCAATGTTGGGCGTGGCCAAAACAGAAGTGGGCATGGCTTCTCTTGCAGACAAAGAGATCCCCATGCCCCATACAGAATACAGAACACATACAACACACATAGGCCTACCACCACTACCCACCACCCCACATCATGTCACCCCTCCCCAGTAGAGTGTTGGACTAGGACTGGGGAGGCAGCCCTGCCTCCTGAAGCTCAATGAGTGATGGAGGTTGGAGCTGAACAACATACCCTCTCCAAATATTTATCTGATGAAAACAGGGACATTCTATTCAATAACAATTGAAGCTTTCAGGAAGCCGATTGTAGTCAATTTGAGGAGAGAAATGCCTGGGATTTCCAGCTACATACTATTTCTCAAAAGTACATTTCTGGCATTTCTACAGATTGACAGGAGATTCAGGATTTCCTATTGGGCTATGCACCAGGGAACATGCCTATTGATCTGACAGAAGCACTGGCGGTAATTGAAATCCAAATAGAAAAATGTCCCAGGAAACCTAAGAGCATCAAATTAAAGAGACTATAGGAAGCGGCAATTCCCCAGAGTAGCTCATGTTTATGACTATTGATAAAGGTAACAGCTAAGCGGAGAAATGCATGAATAAGGAATGCAGCTACTACACAGTTAAAACAGTTTATTCAAAGTGTGCACAATTTGGAGAGGGGGAGAGGAAGCCACACAAATTAATATTACTTTTCATAAGGGTGACTAATATTTTTTGGCATAAAGGAATGTAGATCCAGGTGTCAGACACAGGCGTGAAGCCAAACCGCTGTGTTATCAGCCCCGAAGCAAGCTCCCTGGGGTGCAAGCCTAGGCAGTATCTATGTAGGTCCTGGGCTGCTCAGATGACAAACCCTCTCTCTCGCCTTCACTGATGTGGTCCAAAGGAAAGAAGAGCAAGTCCTTGCAGTTATATTATATAGGAATTTTATTTATATTTATTATTGCCATTGTTATTATTCAGCATTACCTGACATTTTCATGAGGTAAAATTAAAATTCCTTGGTTTTCCAAAAGCAGTTCTTATGCTTCTTCATCAAACTTACCAGGCTAAATGTTGTCCGGTCACAAAAAAAAAACAAAACAGCAGATTTGAATTCCTCACAGCCAAAAATGTATTATTAAGACCACTTGCAGAAGAAATTAGCAGAAATTAAGCTTTGCCCCTTAAAATGACATGCCCTAAACTATGTAATGTTAATTCATTCTCGTTTGAGGAGAAATTAGACGGTATTGCCTCGCAGCGCGTGTTACCCACATTCTTTCCCCACACACTGCTGAGCATTGACTTCCTTCCCTCCCTTCAACATGTTTTCTTATGTCAGTTACTTTTCCACAGTTTCTTATTGTATCCAATCCTATCTATTTAGTAAGATTTATTCCAGTCCTGCCAGAGTCTTCAGATTTCTACAGTTATTATTTATGTACTCCATAAATTTACTCTAATCCTTTTGGAATGTTGCTTCCTCCTGATTTCGGATTCTCCAGGTCACTTTTGCTAGTTCCGCATAATCAACCATCTCCTCTATTGCTGGTAATTCTGGAACTTTCCATTTTGGGGCTAACAAAGTTCTGGCGGCAGTCGTAGCATACATAAATAACCTTTGAAGCGGGGTTTGTTTCTTGAGGGCTCCGGATCGGTAGCCTGAGTTTGGTGGTTCTGCGATGGGATCCCACCCATCTCTGGAAGCTCTCCAGCAACTCAGAGCTCCAGGTCCCACACAGATAGCGGGTGGCTGCCCTGAGTGCTGAGGAAAGGAAGCAGTTCCTCGTGGAAGGACACTTGGAAGGTGTAGAGGTGGTTCATGCTGCTGCTGTTGTAGAAAGAGAGCTGGCCCCCTTCAAAGTCCAGGTAGACCCCCACCTTATCCATCCTCCCGCAGACCGAGAGCAAGGTCCGCGGCTCGCTCAGGGCTCGGTACTCTCCGGCCCGCAGCTCGATGGCCCACACGCCTTCCTTGGGCCGGAAGTTCAGGCGCTTCTTGCGTTTCACCGACTTCTTGGCCGCCCCGATCACCCAGCCCGCGCTGTCCCCGACACGCACCTCCCAGTAGTACCGGCCCGTGGCGAAGCCCTTCCGGCCCACCACGCAAGGGCTCGAGGTGAAGCGCTCGGGTTTCCGTCGCCAGAAGCGTCGCCCCGGGCTGAACTTGACCCCGGTGGCTTCCTCCACAAGGACCAGGCTGGGGTGAGCGGAATTGCAGTCCAAAGTGATGCAGGCAGGGACTGGGGGAGAAAAGGACAAGAGTGTGGAATTATTTTAATGTTTTTATTATACAGTGGTACCTCGGGTTACATACGCTTCAGGTTACAGAGGCTTCAGGTTACAGACTCCGCTAACCCAGAAATAGTGCTTCAGGTTAAGAACTTTGCTTCAGGATGAGAACAGAAATCGTGCTCTGGTGGCGCGGCGGGAGCAAGAGGCCCTATTAGCTAAAGAGGTGCTTCAGGTTAAGGACAGTTTCAGGTTAAGTATGGACCTCCGGAATGAATTAAGTACTTAACCTTAGGTACCACTGTATAATTATTATAATTATAATTACAGTGGTGCCCTTGCAAGACGAAATTAATCCGTTCCGCGAGTCTCTTCGTCTTGCGGTTTTTTCATCTTGCGAAGCACGGCTATTAGCGGCTTAGCGGCTTAGCGGCTATTAGCGGCTTAGCGGCTATTAACGGCTTAGCGGCTTTAAGAAAAAGGAAACAAAATCGCAAGAACTCGCAAGACGTTTCGTCTTGCGAAGCAAGCCCATAGGGAAATTCGTCTTGCGGAACGACTCAAAAAACGGAAAACTCTTTCGTCTAGCGTGTTTTTCGTCTTGCGAGGCACCACTGTACAATAGGGATAGTGATAGTAACAGTAATTTATTTATATCCCCGCCAATCTGGCTGGGTTTCCCCAGCCACTCTGGGCAGCTCCCAACAGAATATTAAAAACACAATAAAACATCAAACATTAAAAACGTCCCTAAACAGGGCTGCCTTCAGATGTCTTCTATAATTAATTTTATTGTTTTGACATCTGATTGGAGGGCGTTCCACAGGGCGGGTGCCACTACCGAGAAGGCCCTCTGCCTGCCTGGTTCCCTGTAACCTCACATCTCACAGTGAGGGAACCGCCAGAAGGCCCTCAAAGCTGGACTTCAGTGTCTGGGCTGAAAGATGGGGATGGAGACGCTCCTTCAGAAATACTGGGCCGAGGATATTTGTTGTTGTTGTTGTTGTTGTTTGCAGGTCCCCAAATCACACATCGGGGGGTTGCTCGCATGAACAATCGAACACGTGGATTACCAAAACCTATTCCTGTTCACCGTATCCTGACTAACGAGCCAGAACTTCCAGATAACAGGAAGGCAGAACATAATATAGCTGCCTCTTTGGGATTTTCAAATAGGCTTGACCTGAAAGCCCCATTTCCCAGAATGCAGCAGGGAAAACTTCACCTGGATACACGGCACCCAAGAGCTCTTTCCAGGCGTAGAACTGCAGAGGGCCCTTGAACTCGCCCAGGTTCAAGTCCACAGGAACCACTCCATCTTCGTCTTCTTCCTCTGCGGCCATCTCTCGCACTCGCTCTTCTTCCTCCTCTTCCTCCTCCTCCTCTTCCTCCTCCTCCTCCTCTTCTTCTTCCTCCTCCTCCTCTTCCTCATCCACATCTCCCTCATCTCTTGCCAGCCCCTCATCGGTCTCATTGTCACACTCATCTGTGTCTTCACTGCTGGCTCCCAAAGCATCTTCCGCCGCCTCAGCTTCTATTTCCTCTTCCTCATCAACCTGGGCTCCTTGCTCTGTGCGGACCCTGTGGGTGGTAATAATAATAATAATAATAATAATAATAATAATAAAAAAAAACAACAACTTTTGGAAGGCCACCAGTTCTCCAGCCTTGATCTCTATGCTGGCAAAAGCTTTGTGTGGTTTCTGTAGCGGGAGTTGTTTAAAGAAGGTACACTAGTAGCCCAGGCTTCTGCTTTTGTGGTCACTTCTCCATAAATCAGCACATGCACATTTTATGGAGATTTATGTCTCTGGACCCATGCCCCATATCCTTTAAGTCCAGTGCCGGATTTACGTATAAGCTAAACAAGCTATAGCTTAGGGCCCGCCTCTCTTAGGGGCCCCTAAAAAAATTAAAGGGGAAAAAACTGGATGTACATTTCCAAAATATAAGATTAAAAAAGCAAATAAAATAAAACCTACATACAGCAACAGTGTTTTGTGTTGTGTAGGCTCCTATGATGTAAGTAATGGGCCCTGCCTACTAGCCTGCTTCCCAAAATATCACTGGTTTGCTCATTTCTGTATATAGGGTGCCTACATTCTGCATGTGCAAATGGCTTTAGATACCTATTAGGTCCATAAATTACCATATAGCATATATTCAACACCAAAAAAACAGCGACAATTTGCTGTTGACAAAGGACAACTGGACATATAAAGGGCCTCATTACCTTCAGTAGCTTAGGGGGGGGGCTCATCAAATCTAAATCCAGCCCTGTTTAAGTCCCTAGTAATACCCCCCCCCAACTCTGAAATTGCTTATTATAAACAAGAAAGGGGATAGCATGACTCACCTCTCCAGCAACTCTTTTGCCTCCTAAGTAGGGGGGGGGGAAATTAGAAAGGAGTGAGGTGAAAGAAACATCTGAAAAGGACTCTTTCCTAAGGTGGTCCCTTTTTTAACTGGCAGGGACCCCTGTGATTTTAATAATATATAAATATAATTTTTTATTTATACCCTGCCCTCCCTGGCCAGAGCCAGGCTCAGGGCAGCTAACACTAAATATAAATTACAATAAAATGTAATAGAAAAAAACAAAAATAGTTAATTAAAATACGGCTTAAAATACAGCTTAAAATGCAGCCTCATTGTAGTAGTAGCCCATAAATCAAGACAATAAAGGGAGGAAACATCAGATATTCACCCGAGTGAAAATGTATATGCTAGATCCCATATAAGGGGTCAGAGTGAGTCTAAGCCGAAGGCCAGAAGGAACAGATCCGTCTTGCAGGCCCTGCGGAAAGATGTCAAATCCCGCAGGGCCCTGGTCTCTTGTGGCAGAGTGTTCCACCAAGTTGGGGTCAGTGCTGAAAAGGCCTTGGCCCTAGTTGAGACCAATCAAACCTCCTTGAGGCTCAGGACCTCCAAAGTGTTGTTATTTATGGACCTTAAGGTCCTCCGCGGGGCATACCAGGAGAGGCGGTCCCGTAGGTATGAGGGTCCTAGGCCGCATAGGGCTTTAAAAGTCAAAACCAGCACCTTAAAGCTGACCCTGTACTCCACTGGGAGCCAGTGCAGCTGGTAAAGCACTGGATGAATGTGATCCCACAGCAAGGACCCCGTAAGGAGCCTCGCTGCGGCATTCTGCACCCGCTGGAGTTTCTGGGTCAGCTTCAAGGGCAGCCCCACATAGAGCAAATTACAGTAATCAAGCCTGGAGGTGACCATCGCATGGATCACTGTGGCCAGATCAGGGCGAGAAAGGTAAAGGATCAACTGCTTAATACGGGCTATTTAAGGGCTACATCAACTATGTTTTTAAATAGAAAAACTCAGTACACCCTGTGGGATAACCAGCCTCATATAACCAACATGCTTACATCTAATTAATGCATGAAGGGGTTAAGATCATGGAGTAAGCTGTCCTGCCAGGCTTAGTTTACTCTCACCTTGAGGAAACTGATTTGGTCCTTGCATTCCAGTCCCGCCTGCACCCGGCAGAGGGTCTCCGACCAAGAGGCCACCTTCCAGTTCAGTTCCTTCAGCTTGGTTTCCATCTGGGCCAAGTTCTTCTCTCGCTGATTCTCCAGGGCCTCCTTTAAACCCAGCTCTCTGTCGCTCAGCAGCTGGTGCATCTTCACAAATTCCCCAGAGACGTGGTCAGACAAGGACTCAGAGCAGGTCTGGAAAGGGGAGAGGTGTGTCACTCACACCCGAAGGCTTCTGCTCAAATGGGATTGGTGAATGGGATTCTGCTCTTTCCCAATAACAGAACCTACCAATCCTCTAGAACAGTGGTTCTCAACCTGTGGGTCCCCAGATGTTGTTGGACTACAACTCCCATCATCCCCGAGCTCTTGCCTTGCTAGCTAGGGGTGATGGGAGTTGTAGTTCAACAACATCTAGGGACCCACAGATTGAGAAAGGCTGCTCTAGAACAACAGGGGTGGACAACAAGGCCTCTACCCAAAGGCCACGTTCCCCTCTGGGAAACTTCCAGAATATAGTAGGATGGCTTCTTCACAGAGATCCCTCTTTATCCTCCAGCCAGGTGAGGTAAGAGGCAGGAGCGGTGTTCAAGAGCATATTCCAGCCAGGCAAAAATACCTATGGGGCAAAGAAGGGCTAGTGCAGGGTGTGTGGCCTGGGGAAGAGTCCTGAGGGTATGGGTGAGGTCACATATGCCCCCCCCAGGCCTGAGGTTCCCCATAGCCCTGCTCTAGAATCCTCTTCTCCCTTAGACCTTCAACCTATTAATCAGATCTGCATACCTCTCTCTGATAAATCATTCATCCCAGCAATCAATTGTTAGCCTCATAAATCCATAATAATGGTGCCGCTAGGTCAAGATGGAGGGGTCCACCCTGGTTTCCAAGACTGGCCCATTTTCCCAAGAAGGACATGAAAACAAGCAGCGTTTGTCCTGCTGGAAGCATAACCAACAATAATAATAATTTATAATAATAATAATAATAATTTATTATTTATACCCTGTCCATGTGGCAGGGCCTCCCCAGCCACTCTGGGGGGCTCCCAACAGAATAATAATAATAATGCGACAAAACATCAAACATTAAAAACTTCCCTAAACAGGGCTGCCTTCAGATGTCTTCTAAAAGCCAGGTGGTTGTTTATTTCCTTGACATCGGATGGGAGGGCGTTCCACAGGGCGGGCAACACTACCGAGAAGGCCCTCTGCCTTGTTCCCTATAACTTCACTTTTCACAGGGAGGGAACCACCAGAAGGCCCTCAAAGCTGGACGATGGGGGTGGAGACGCTCCTTCAGGTATGCAGGACCAAGGCCATTTAGGGCTTTAAAGGTCAGCACCAACACTTTGAATTGTGCTCGGAAATGTACTGGGAGCCAATATAGGTCTTTCAGGACCGGTGTTATGTGGTCTCAGCGGCTGTTCCCAGTCACCAGTCTAGCTACTGCATTCTGGATTAGTTGTAGTTTCCGAGTCACCTTCAAAGCTAGCCTATTGATGTTCAGGGCTGGAGGCCATAATGGAGGTCAATGAACATGGATTCCCACTGGACTTGTAATGCATAGAACCACTTAGGATGTGGTGATTGATCATCACAATGCGAGCGGTCCACAACCCTTGCTCCAAATTCCTGTGAGCTGCAGCATGGGTGGTGCCCCAGAGCCCAAAGTGTTTCTAAGCATTGCAGGCCAAGCTGAGATCATCCTTACTTGTGCGTATTGTAACCTATAAAGAGAGAAGCAAAGAGTCTTCATTTAGCTGAATAGACTCAGCTGGCTCTCCAGTGTTGTGTTTCACAAAGAACACGTGACCAGACAGTTGTCTTCTTCAGAGCAGTCTTACTATTCTCTGAGTGTGGAGCCTTCAGTAGTCTGAAGGTCACTGATCAAATACTGAATGTTTAAATATCAGGTGTCAGTTAACAGACGGTCATCACTAGCAACTAGCAACTGGTGCTGGAGGAGACTCTTGAGAGTCCCATGGACTGCAAGAAGATCAAACCTATCCACTCTGAAGGAAATCAGCCCTGAGTGCTCACTGGAAGGACAGATCCTGAAGCTGAGGCTCCAATACTTTGGCCACCTCATGAGAAGAGAAGACTCCCTGGAAAAGATCCTGATGTTGGGAAAGATGGAGGGCACAAGGAGAAGGGGACGACAGAGGATGAGAGGGTGGGACAGTGTTCTTGAAGCTACCAATATGAGTCTGACCAAACTGCGGGAGGCAGTGGAAGACAGAAGTGCCTGGCGTGCTCTGGTCCATGGGTCACGAAGAGGCAGACACAACTAAATGACTAAACAACAGCAACATCACTAGCAACTACAAAGGCAGACCAGAAGATGACCAGGAAACGGATAGGTTCAATTTGGCATTGCGTAGCCTGGAAAGCCCAACTGCCCCATCATAAAACCCAACAATGCTGCCTGCACCTTCAATTCTATAATGTTCTCCTGTTGGCGACACTGGCTCATCTTCAACCGCCTGAGACCTTCCTCCAGAGGCTCTAGAGATGCCTTCAGCTGGTCCTGGAGCAAAAGAGAAAACCCCCGATGCCATTTAAGATAGCATAGCATTCTTTCAAAGGGGACAGGGCTGAGTGGAGGAAATGCCAAACGGACACATCACCCCTCTGAAGGTCTCCCCATATGAAGATGGTTTGTAAGAAAATAATGCTTAGGCTTAGAGAAGGACTAAAGAAGTGGAACCCTTATGCATATTCACATATTTGGGAGCACCACAGTTAGCAGCCCTGGTTTTCTGAAAAGTGAGATTCAAAAAATACCTACCATCTAGAAATAAAGATGCAAAACGTTTCACTATGTGCAACAGCATTAGGAAAAACATGTTGGGAAGGCGGCTCAGGAAGGCTGGACAACCCTAAGTCCATTTCTCTAGAACCTCTTTTAAATTTCTAAAATGACAGGAGCATCGTGACAGATGGGTACAATTATTCTGTCCAAGTTGTTTCTTATAAAGCATTTCAGGACTGTTGTTATCTTGGGGTTGGATTTTATCACATACCGGCAAATTCAGTTTGCACAATTATAGTACCTTGGAAGGTCTTGCACAACAAGCCCACCTCCACACAAAATTGGACTTTTTGCAGTAAGGAAAGTGACAGGGAATGACAGTGGAAAGTGTGGGGTAACACTTGCTGTGAAGCAATATTGTCTAATCTCCCTACAAACCAACTGTATGAATGCCTATTATAATTCAGGGGAGAGGGGACATTCAACTATTTTGGTTCAAGGGTGACTAATAATATGTCATCTTCCAGATGTTGCTGGAACTCTTACTCCCATCATCCCTTAGAATTTGCCAGGCTGCCTGGGGGTGATGGGAACTGGAGTCCAGCAATATCTGGAGGACTTACTATAGAATAAGGCTCCACAGTGTGACTGAATGCAGGGGCAGAGGAAGGGGGTGCGGTGGGGGCAGGCCGCCCTGGGTGTCACTACTGAGGGGGGTGACAAAATGCCGGGCGGCACTCACTGCGGGGCCTGCAGTGCTCCTGAGCCACGCGTCTGCCCCAAACAGTCCACCCGCTGCCTCCCCCTCTGTAGGGGCCCCCCTCTGTAAGGCGGCTGAGGGGAAGGAGGCAGGCAGACTCCTCTGAGGCCCCGCAGAGCATCCTGCCCCGGCTTGCCCCACCCCACGGGTGGCTGGCCCCACCCCTTGGCGCAGGGCACGCACACTGCCCCAGGCACCCAATCGGCTTCCTCCACCGCTGACTGAATGTCCACCCTAAATGCCAATTAAATTTTTAAGATGGCACCTCTGGGAAAAGTCCTCGCGTTGAAAGCCCTCTGACTTAGAAACTCTGGAAACAGATTCCTAATACAGTGGACGCTTGGGTTGCGAACATGATCCACGGGGGATGCACGTTCGCAACCCGCAGCGTCCGCAATCCGCAATGGCACATCTGCGCACGCACAGGTTGCGATTTGGCATGTCTGCGCATGCGCAACCCATGATTTAGCGCTTCTGTACATGCGCGACCGCCAAAACCCGGAAGTAACCCGTTCCGGTACTTCTAGGTTTTGGCAGTCCGCAAGCCAAAAAAACACAACCTGAAGCGTCTGTAACCCGAGGTATAACTGTACGTGCATGGAGGCTGTTGTTGTTGTGACTTAGCCTCCGGTACATTGCTGAATAACAAACGGCCTCTCTCACCTGATAGGCCTGAACCGCATTTTTGATGGGCAGGAAGTCGTGCCCACGATGCTGAGGCAAGTCGCGGCAGATCACGCAGACGGGCCCCTCGTCCTGGCTGCAGAAGAGTTTGAGCGGCTCCTCGTGCTCCTCACAGAAGTACCAGCCTCCGGTCCCGCCGACCTGGGGACCTTCGTCGAGCTTGAGAAGGCGGGCCTTCTCGGCCAGGCTGCAGAGGGCTCGGTTGATGGCCATGCGGCGCAAAGCAAATGGCCGCCGGCACTCGGGGCAGAGCCCGCGCCTCTGACCCTTGGGGATGCAGGGCTCCAAGCATGGGGCGCAGAAGCTGTGGCCGCACTCCAGCATGTGTGGGTCTCGGAAGATGGAGAGGCAGATGGGGCACAGCAGGTCCTCAGTGAAGCTGGATACCTCTTTCACGGATGCCATGTTGAAAAGAGAGAGGCTGTCACAGGTACCACTTCTCCTTGGTATGGCCGGGCCTATACCTATTGGCTTGGTGGACTTTGGTGGATTTTTCTCTCCAATGAGCCAAAATGTTTGTTTTTTCCTCTCACAAGGGCTCGCAAAGCTTCTTTTACTTTCAGGCTTTCAGTTGAGCTTTTTTTCTTTGTGATGTTTCTTTGAACAGAACCATCAACGACCTTTTCCTGTTTATTAATGATGATGGTGGTGGCGATAATTTAAAATAAAAGAAGATGTAGAAAACTGGGTTACAATGTGTAGTTTCCCTGTATACAGCCAGGTATTCCCATATGTTCATTTGGAGGGGAAAGCTGCCTTAAAGCACTTCAGGACTGTTGCTATCTTGGGGTTGGATTTAACCACATACCAGCAAATTCAGTTTGCACACTGGAAAATCTTGCCCAACAAGCCCACCTCCCCACAAAATTGGACTTTTTGCGGTAAGGAAAGTGACAGGGAAATGCACTGGAAAGTGTGGAATGGCACATGCTGTGAAGCAACATTGTCTAATCTCCCTACAAACCAACTCTATGAATGCCTATTAAATAGCCAACATCATCTAATCTCCCTGCAAACAAACCCAGGACGAATGCTCAATAAACAGATTGTCTGGAAATGTTTATAGTGAGCTAGAAACTTAAACAAGATTTGACCTACAGAGTTGCTCTTCTATAGTACCCCAGACCATAATAATCTCACAAGACCTAAAAGTCATACAACTCAAAAAATCCTGATTGACCCCCCGCTCTTTAGTTCACATGCTACCAAGGGTTTTAAAACCCTTTTTTATTTTAGTAGCGTATATTAGAACAAACAGCCAGTGATTAACAAATCATAACACACTCTTTGCTGATTCAAGGAACACACTTTTCTTCAGAGCTTACTATAAATATATGAAGTTTTATGTTTGGTTTTTCAAAATTCAAAAGCTCTTCCATCCCAGAACGTCGTACCTGGCCAGTGGTTTTCCTCTGTGAGCGTCACCTTTCAGGCTGGGTTCAAGTTTATTTTCGAAGCTTATCCTAAAACAATCCTTAGCAAGTTTAGTCAGAGAAGCCCCACAGAACTTGCTTCCCAATGTCTTCACGGCTGCATAAACACCATACTTTTTTAAAAAAAAACCACACCCCAAGAATCCTGGGAACTGTGGTTTAACACACACCCCAAGCTACAATTCCCAGCACCCTCAAAAGCTACCATTCCCAGGATCTTGGAGAGTGTGTGCTTTAAATGAATGATGTGTACGCAGCCTAGGACTACATCAAAGTCTTCTCAGGAGCTTTCAGACTCTCCTCTTCCCCTACAAAGCAGACTGCCTGGTTGCAAGGAGCACAAAACTCTCTCTTACCCTTTTAGCTGAAATGTCCTCCCCTGCTGTTTCCCAGTCTTCTCCCGGGGCTATTTGCTGCTGGAATAGGATCAGGTTAGGACCTCTCCCTTTGAATTAGCCTAGGTTTTCCCTTATCCTCTGCATGGGCTTGCCTTTGTCCTCCTTAACCCCTTCCCCCCTCCTCTTTGCATCCAAGTGCAGGGATGGGGAGGGGAGACTTCAGATCCTGCATATTGCAGCAAGGCTCACTTCTACGGAGGTGCGATGATGTTGACGCAGCAATTCTGGCCTCTGCAAAGCTGCCAGCGCTCCAGCAAAACTGAGTCAGCACTTTCCCCTTGGAGGAGGAGGAGGAACCATCCTGCAGCAGCGCCTTTTACACAGTGCACAGAGAATTGGGGGGTGGGGGATATTGGGAGATGTCCCAAGCATATGAAGATGGAGTGGGATGCGGGAATAGAGAGAGGGTCCTTTTAGATGACAAGTGACACAGGAATGGGAGCAAGGATAGTTTAAGGGTTTGGCGGCAGCAGTGTGCGGAGGACGTAACAGAGTTAATCCTCAGTCGGAGATGTGGCTGGTGCCTTTGGGGACAGCTGCAGAACATCTGCTTTGCAGAGCACCTGGTCTGAAAACCCTGGGCAGTCAGTGTAGATAACGCTGGATGAGATGGAACAATGGTCTGGCTCTTCGATCCACTGGGAACCTTCAATCACTAAAATATCTTTGCCAACCTTCTTCCTGTCAATACAGTGGTACCTCGGGTTACATACGCTTCAGGTTACGGACTCCACTAACCCAGAAATAGTGCTTCAGGTTAAGAACTTTGCTTCAGGATAAGAACAGAAATTGTGCTCCGGTGGTGCGGCGGCAGCAGGAGGCCCCATTAGCTAAAGTGGTGCTTCAGGTTAAGAACAGTTTCAGGTTAAAAACGGACCTCCGGAACAAATTAAGTACTTAACCCGAGGTACCACTGTAGTCCCTTTCTGTCTCCAGTGTGCACACCGGCCTTTTGCAGAAGAAGCAGGGGGTCTCTCGGTGTTTATTGTGCTTAAAATGCACACAAAAAACAACACTCCAGAGATCCTCCAATTTTACCGCAATATAAAACAGAACGTGTCTCAAGATTCTGAAAATTATTGTTTTGCCGTCAGCGTTGCCCTACGTTGCAGCAATTCTAACAGGCAGCAACATTCCGTGACATCAGAGCAACTCACCCAATCACAGGGAGAGGGGGTGTGGTCTTCCATGTCCACAGCAGGTAACACAGAGCTGTCACTTATGATGTAATAAAGTGGGGGCATCATATAGGTCAGAAATGGGGCTAGACTTAGACCCTGGAAGGTTGAGAAGACCACAATATGAAAACAGGACTCAATTAAAATTGGCAGTAGAGGGCAGTAACATGAAGGAGGGGACTTTGTGAGAATAATTTCTTCCTCATCAGCCTCATCAGCCATCTCTTCCAGAGACTTTAAGAACGTCCTCATTACAGCTATCTGACCTCAACAATATTCTTGGGAAGAGTTTGCTGCAGTGTATACTGCTTGCGTCAAACTGTAGGTGGTGCTATTGCTTTAGCCAACCCAAAATACTTTAGTGAATTGTTAGTCTTACTCAGAATACACCCAATGAAATTAATTGGCATCACCTTAGCTCGAATTCCCACTCAGCCTAGTCGTTAACAGTCGTCTACAGGTTTACCACACCTATCAGCCAATCACCCATTCCCACCACCCTTCTGAGTAATACCCCTCTCCACCCTCTCACTATATATAAGGGTCTGGTGACTTCTGTTTCAGTGTATCTGAAGAAGTGTGCGTGCACATGAAAGCTCATACCAATAACAAACTTAGTTGGTCTCTAAGGTGCTCCCTAGACAAACCTAGACAGCATCTTAAAAAGCAGAGACATCACCTTGCCAACAAAAGTCCGTATAGTAAAAGCTATGGTTTTCCCAGTAGTGATGTATGGAAGTGAGAGCTGGACCATAAAGAAGGCTGATCGCCGAAGAATTGATGCTTTTGAATTATGGTGCTGGAGGAGAGTCTTCAGAGTCCCACGGACTGCAATAAGATCAAACCTCTCCATTCTGAAGGAAATCAGCCCTGAGTGCTCACTGGAAGGACAGATCCTGAAGCTGAGGCTCCAATACTTTGGCCACCTCATGAGAAGAGAAGACTCCCTGGAAAAGACCCTGATGTTGGGAAAGATGGAGGGCACAAGGAGAAGGGGACGACAGAGGACGAGATGGTTGGACAGTGTTCTCGAAGCTACCAGCATGAGTTTGACCAAACTGCGGGAGGCCGTGGAAGACAGGAGCGCCTGGCGTGCTCTGGTCCATGGGGTCACGAAGAGTCGGACACGACTAAACGACGAAACAACAACAAAAGGTCTACTGGAAGGAATTTTTTATTATTTTGTTTCGACTATGGCAGACCAACACAGCTACCTACCTGTAACTTGAAATAAACAGTTGCATTTGTAAATTGGTGTCATATCACTGTAGATCCTGTAGGTAGAGCTGTGGCGCTGCATTAGTGCTTGAGCTGTCATTGTGCAGGATCAGGTAGCCTTCGATTTATACAGATATATCAAAAAACGTGTGGATACGTTTCCGAAAGTGTTTAAAAGACTTAAGGAGAGCTACATTCTTATAAAAGATGCAAGTTGGTAGAAAGTACAGTACATAAAGGCATGCATTATTCAAGCATAATAAAGAAGGAAGTGATTGACCTTTATTGATATTAATACATATTTTGCACTTGTCGCTTTTTACAACTGAGGTGTTTCGAAGCGACTATAATAACATGGGAGGGGGGGGGGTTCCCTGCATAGAGCAACAGGCATTGAATTCGTCACATAAAGAAGAGCGCAAATAAAATCTCCAGGGAAGTTCCTGTCCCCTGGAGCATAAAAAAAAATCTGTGTGTCTGTGTGTGTGTTGCAAGCCGGCTTCCCGCCTGCTTCCTCCGGTCCTAAGTCCTGCCCCAGCCAATAAGCACGAGGAAGAGGGTGGTGCCTGGAGGCCTCCAACCCCTCCCGGTCACACTTGAGCTGACTTGAGACGGGCAGCACCTCCTTCCAATCCCAGGACGTGACAGCTTCCCACAGCTGCTTTCGAGGCCTGGCCATTTGGGGCAGCTGTGCAGTGAGAGAAACTTGGCCTGTTGGCCTAGGTGCTCCAGAACTCTCCTCTGAGTAGGTACGTGCTGCTGCTGCTGCTGCTGGCTAGGCTGGACTTTGCTTTTCTTACTCGCCTTTTGGCGCTGCAAAACGCCTCCCTCCCAGCACTTGGGGCTCCTTTTCCTTTCCCACATCCTGGGACTTGGCTGGAGGCAGCTTGGCTTTCTTCGCACCCACCAGCCAGCACATAGCTGTCAACGTTTCCCCTTTTTTTAAGGAATGGGATTCCTCGCAAGAAAAAGGGAAAAGTTGACAGCTATGAGCCAGCAATGCCCGCTTTTTAGTGCTTGGGTTTGAGAGTCAAATTCCTGCAGTCATGTGAGCCCAGTCTCATGATCCTGGTTCCCCTTCTTGTTTCCTATCTAATCGTCCCACCGGAAGGGGGAAAATATTTCCTGCAGCTTTCCTGTAGTTGTTTATAGCAGGGTTGGGGGTCCCCTCTTCAGCCCCTGCCCCATTCACTTCTAGGCAGGGTTCGGGAGCAGAGGAGCCGTCACCAAAGAGTCGTGTGGAGGAAACGCCAGAAATGCTGCCTTTCCACTTGTTGCTTCTTTGCCTTTAGAGTTTGTTACCGGGAAATTGGAAGAAAGTGTGAGAGACCTTCCCCAGCCCCCACCTAAGCCTTGCCTCTCCATGCTGCACATTGCCAAATGTAGCAAAGCACTGATAAATGAATTGATCAATAAAGATCAGGCCTTCTGGCAGGACAGAGGAAGGGGGTACGGGAGGTGAGGTCAGCCCCGGGTGTCACCACTGAGGGGGTGACAAAATGCCGGGTGGCACTCACCGCGGGGCCTGCAGCGTGCCCGAGCCACACAGTGGCTTAGATGCGGGCAGGTTCCACGCTGCCCAAATGGTCCACACGCTGCCTCCCCCCCCCCCCCAGCTGTAGGGCGGCTGAGTAGGAGGAGGCAGGCAGTCTCCGGAGGCCCCACTGTGCGCCCTGACCCTATGGGCGGCTCACCCTGCCCCTGGGTGCACCGCCCCAGGCGCCTGAGCGGCTTCCAAGCACAATTCAAAGTGTTGGTGCTGACCTTTAAAGCCCTAAATGGCCTCGGTCCAGTATATCTGTTCTGCCCGGACACTGAGGTCCAGCTCCGAGGGTCTTCTGGCGGTTCCCTCACTGCGAGAAGCCAAGT
Source organism: Podarcis gaigeae (assembly GCF_964106915.1). Classification (NCBI taxonomy): domain Eukaryota; kingdom Metazoa; phylum Chordata; class Lepidosauria; order Squamata; family Lacertidae; genus Podarcis; species Podarcis gaigeae. Next base: position 111,728,229 of record NC_139679.1, read on the forward strand.
TACAGGGAACCAGGCAGAGGGCCTTCTTGGTAGTGGCCCCTGCCCTGTGGAATGCCCTCCCACCAGATGTCAAAGAGAACAACAACTACCAGGCTTTTAGAAGACATCTGAAGGCAGTTTAGGGAAGCTTTTAATGTTTGATGTAGTATGGTATTTTAATATTTTGTTGGAACCCACTCAGAGTGGCTGGGGAAGCCCAGCCAGATGGGTGGGGTATAAATAATAAATTATTATTATATTATTCCTCTTCCACTGGCCACTGGCCACTGTTTTGCTTGTGATTTGCTTGCTGAAGTCTCTTGCTTGTGACCCCCAACTGGCTCAATGGGAAAACTTTCGAAATTCATATAAAACCACTCCAGTGACGGATTGTCATCATTCTGACGTTGTTCTACTCGGAAGGAAAATGGCTAGCAGGGGAGGAGCTTGGGACATGGGATGGGGGAGCCGTAATCCCTGAAGGGTCCCCATTGCCTGGGTGATAATCGCTGGCATCCTGGTCAGGGGCGGAGGAAGGGGGTGCAGTGGCGGTGGGCTGCCCCAGGTGTCACCACTGAGGGGGGTGACAAAATGCTGGGTGGCACTCACCATGGGGCTTCCAGTGCACCCAAGCCACCGTGTCATTCCCAGGAGGCTCGCTCACTCCTGCAGGCTCTACGCTCCCCCAAACGGTCTGCCCGTTGCCTCCCCTCAGCTGTAGGGTGGCTGTGGGAGGAGGCAAGCAGACTCCTCGGACGCCCCACCGAGGGACCCGCCCTGGCTTGCCCCGGCTTGTGTGCTTAACCTGGTTGGGAAAACAGGAAAGTGTAAATACTTCGTTTCACCTAAAGATTGGAAGGTGAAGGTCATACGAGGGACAGGTTTCTGCCAGAAGAGCCCTCCCAATTTATGACATAGTTATGACAAATGTATGATGTTTTACTAAGGGAGTTATGGGTAATTTGGGACATTTTTTTAAAAGGGCGGTTCTATCCTTTGTTCGGGGCTTCTCTCTGCTTCTTATATGTGGTAATGCGAAGTCTTGTTGCAACAATAAAGATCAGGCCTACTGGCCGCTGTTTTGCTTCAATCTCCTGGCTGAAGTCTTTTATTTGTGACCCCCAACCTGAACCTACAGGAGCCAAGGTTAGGCAATTGTGGGGTGCTCCAATAATAATAATAATAATAATAATAATAATAATAATAATAATAATTTATTTTTATACCCCACCCATCTGGCTAGGTTTCCCCAGCCACTCTGGGCAGCTTCCAACAGAACACCAAAATACAATAACCTATTAAACATTAAAAAGCTTCCCTAAACAGGGCTGCCTTCAAATGTCTTCTAAAAGTCTGGTAGTTGTTTTTCTCTTTGACATCTGGTTGGAGGGCGTTCCACAGGGTGGGTGCCACTACCGAGAAGGCCCTCTGCCTGGTTTCCTGTAACTTGGCTTCCTGCAGCGAGGGAACCACCAGAAGGCCCTCGGCACTGGACCTCAGTGTCTGGGCAGAATGATGGAGGTGGAGACACTCCTTCAGGTATACTGGACCGAGGCCATTTAGGGCTTTAAAGGTTAGCACCAGCACTTTGAATTGTGCTCGGAAACTGACTCCCTTTTACAAGTTCACCCTGTGATTTCCCCTCAATGTTCCTTAAACCTGCATGTCCTCTCCCTTAGGAAACTGATCCTTTCCTGCAAGTAGCAACCGATCCCCGGAACAGCTGCTGCCATGACCTCGGTCCGCGAAGTCTCCAGCATTGCCGAAGACCTGCTGTGCCCTGTCTGCCTCTCCATCTTCCAGGACCCCCGCATGCTGGTCTGCGGGCACAACTTCTGCCTCTCCTGCTTGGAGAGCTGCGTCGTCCCCAAGGGGCAGCACCAGGGAACGTGCCCCGAGTGCCGGGACCCCTTCGACCTGAAAGATGCCGCCCGCAACAGGGTCCTGGCCAACTTGTCCGAGAAGGCCCGGCTCCTCCGGCTGGAGCAGGGCCCCCCGTCCGGTGGGACAGGGAGCTCGTACTTTTGTGAGGAGCACGAAGAGCCTCTCAAGCTCTTCTGCAGCCAGGATGAGGCCCCTGTCTGTGTGATCTGCCGGGATCTGCCTCAGCACCAGGGCCATAGCTTTTTGCCTATCAAGAATGCTGTCACGGGTTTTCAGGTAGGAGCCTGAGGATGCTTGAGTTTCTGTGGGATGATAGGTGGCCGCAGATCTTAGGCTGTTGGGATCCACTTTGCACTGTCCTAGAACGCCCAAGTTTCACCAGCCGGAACCAGGTACAGAGGTACCTCGGGTTAAGTACTTAATTCGTTCCAGAGGTCCCTTCTTAACCTGAAACTGTTCTTAACCTGAACCACCACTTTAGCTAATGGGGCCTCCTGCTGCTGCCACGCTGCTGGAGCACGATTTCTGTTCTCATCCTGAAGCAAAGTTCTTAACCTGAAGCACTGTTTCTGAGTTAACAGAGTCTGTAACCTGAAGCGTATGTAACCTGAAGCATATGTAACCCAAGGTACCAATGTACAAAAGAGGGCCTGTGTTGTCTTTCTTTTCTTTTTTCAAAAAATTATTTATTTGGTTTTTCAGATTAAAATTTTACAGCCACGTGTCCAACATACAACGTAAAAACAAGATTCCGAGGGATTCCTTGGACTGCTCCTCCTCCCCTTTGTGGGTCCTGTTATTAACCATTTCCTCCTGCATCTTTTATAATAATCCAAATCTTCTATCTCCCCATTGTATCCAGAATTCACCATTAAACTACAAGTGATATTCCAATCCTACTAAGGATTTTAACTAGTTTACAGTGGTCTTTTAAGATAAGTTATAAAAAATTCCCCATTCCTTGTTAAAATTTTGGTCTTCCTGATTTCTGATTCTTCCGGTCATTTTAGCCATTTCGGCATAGTCCATCAACTTGATCTGTCATTCCTCTCTGGTAGGGACTTTATCTTCGGTCCATCCGTGCTTTCTTGGTGGGTGGGCAACCTGCTCATAGAATTAGAGAACTGAGCTCCTCTGAGCACATGCTCAGCTTGGGGATTTGTTTTCCCTTGGGGAAGGGTCATCGCTCAGTGGTTAGAGCAGTGTTTCTCAGCCTTGGGTCCCCAGCTGCTGTTGGACTACAACTCCCATCATCCCTGACCACTGGTCCTGCTAGCTAGGTATGATGGGAGTTGTAGTCCCACAACAACTGGGGAGCCAAGGTTGAGAAACCCTGGGTTAGAGCATCCGCTTTGCCCACAGAAGGTCCCATGTTCAATCCCCAGAATCTCTAGGTAGGATTGGGAGAAACTCCTGCCTGAAGCCCCCAAGAGCTTCTGCCAGTCAGTGCCAGCAGTGCTGAGCTAGCTGGACCAATGGTGTGACTTGGGATAAGGCAACTTCCTAAGCGAACCCGTGGTCCTGTCACACACGAAACCTGCTATTCTGCAAAATATGCTTGCTGGGATGGGATAGGAGTCACAATAAGTGGGTCAGTGCTGGGAGGGAGAGGGGCAAGGCAGCCTTGGATGTCAGTGCAGTGCGAATGCACCAGCGGAGTCACTCTGTGCTCCAGTTTGCACTGTGCCAACTTCTCCACTGCCTCGCCTGTCCGTCCTGGTAAGCAGCAGCGACCCACCTTCCAGGAAGCTAGTGTAGCAGCTGTGCCCCGCTTCTGCCCTTCTCAGGTATACAGACTATTCATGCCTTGCCCCTACCTAGCCATGGGGCAAATTGTATTTCAGAAGTAAGTGTGCCTGGGTACACAAATGAACTATCCTGGGAGATTCTGGTCTTCTGCTCTTAAACGTCTTCAGGCCCCTCCTCTAATTTTTGTTAGGGTTTCATTTTCTTTGCTGTTGCTTGTTTTTATGACATTTTTATTCTAATCAGCCATTAGCTGCTTAGAGAAGGCAAAATATATAACATCATATTAATCATCATCCTCATCATTTATTATTTATACCCCGCCCATCTGGCTGAGTTTCCCCAGCCACTCTGGGCGGCTTCCAACAAAATATTAAAATACAGTAATGCATCAAACATTAAAAGCGTCCCTAAACAGGGCTGCCTTCAGATGTCTTCTAAAAGTCTGGTAGTTGTTTTTCTCTTTGACAACTGGTGGGATGGCATTCCACAGGGCGGGTGCCACTACCAAGAAGGCCCTCTGCCTGGTTCCCCATAACCTCACTTCTCGCAGTGAGGGAACCGCCAGAAGACCCTCAGCGCTGGACTTGTGTCCGGGCAGAACGATGGGGGTGGAGACGCTCCTTCAGATATATTGGACCGAGGCTGAGGCCGATCAAAGAAGTGGCAGCAGACAAATCCCTCCTGTAGTTAGCAGGGATTTGGCCATACAGTCGTACCTTGGATCCCGAACGCCTTGATACTCGGACGTTTTGGCTCCCGAATGCCACAAACCCGGAAGTGAGTGTTTCAGTTTGCGAACATTCTTTGGAACCTGAACGTCCAACGGGGCTTCTGATTGGCTGCAGGAGCTTCCTCCAGGCAATCAGAAGCAGCACTTTGGTTTCCAAACGTTTTGGAAGTCGAACGGACTTCCAGAAAAGATTCTGTTCGACTGTATTAAATTGTTCTACCGGAGGCTTGTTCACACATTACGGGTGTTTATGTGAGAGAGTGTACGCATGGCGATTTATACAGCTGCATTGCTGCGTACACAGACCGTGCACAGGTAACTGTCAGCAAGCGTACAGTTCAACTATTTGTGCACACAAATTGTGCACTGATTGACTGTAACATGTGAACATTCATACTGACTTGAGCATTCTAGACCCCCACTGCTTCGTATTTTGCCCAGCATATGAGCACCAAACTAGGCATGGGGATTTCCCACAGCTGCCACCGCAGCTAATAGATGGAGATGGGCAATTTTAATTGGGGACGCAAGTTGGAAGGAAAAGGTCAAATCTCCCATCCTCTTGTGCTGCAGTCCCAGTAAAATCTGTGAGGTCCTGTTCCTGCCACCACTTACTACTACTACTACTACAATAATAATAATTATTATTTATACCCTGCCCTCCCCAGCCAGGACTGGGCTCAGGGGGACTAAAAACCAATAATAAAAGCAAGTTGATTGAAATACAATTTAAAAGATTAAGATACAACATTAAAACATTAGGGTGCAGCCTCTTCATAGGAGGAGAAAGGAAAAAGAAAGAGGGGGAGGGAATCAAATTGGCTCCAAGCCAAAGGCCAGGCGGAACAACTCTGTCTTACAGGCCCTGCGGAAAGAAATCAGATCCTGCAGGGCCCTGGTCTCATGAGACAGAGCGTTCCACCAGGCCGGAGTCAGTGTTGAAAAGGCCCTGGCTCTGGTTGAAGCCAATCTAACTTCCTTAGGGACCGAGACTACTAGGGTGTTGCTATTTATGGACCTGAAGGTCCTCCATGGGGCATACCATATTACTTAATGAATATCCTGGTGCAATCCTGTAACTGGAACTGCCAGGGGTCAACCTTGTGACTCATCGTGCCTGCACAACCTATGTTCTTATCGGAGAGCGACACACCCTCCCTCTAGGATAGCCGTAAGTTTTATCTCTCTGGCAGCAGAATAATGCAGGGTGGATAAACAAATAGAACCAAGGCTTCAAAGTCTGAGTGCAGTCGTCCACGTATGCAAACACGAATAGATATTGCGTGTTGGTTTGCTGTATCCCAGCCGGATTTTAGGCTGCAGATCTTTAGCGCAGCCAAGTTTATGGTGCGGCGCAACATTCAAGCCCCGAAGTGGCTTTTCCAAACCCCTCTCTATTTTTTTTTATTTTATTAGTTTTGCATTTAATAATATATGTTCACATCGATATTGTCTGCTTTACAACTCTGGCTCATTTCATGAAGGCGAGTGAGTGCACTGGCAAAGGAGCAAAAGAAGGTGCCTTATAGAGAGTCAGATAATAAGTCCATCTAACTCCGTATTGGCAGTGGCTGCCAGGGTTTCATAGAACCGTACTGTTGAAAGGGACCCAATGGTCATCTAGTCCAACCCCCTCTCTCCCCTTTCCCCACTCAAAACAGCTCCCATGCATTACCTGCTGTTTAACCCTGAACGTGTGTATGGACTCTAAAGATAAATATTTTCTGAGATTCAATCTGTGGCATTCAATCTGTGATGGTTCATTCATGCACGCGGGTCATGATTTGGTGTAGACATCAATGAATGGAAAGGCAGGCGCCAACCAGTCTTGTAAAAGGCAGGGGGCGTGATTCAAGCATGTTTCTGCTAAAATAAATCCCACTGAATCCAAGGTGCCAAGTCGTAAGGTTGCTTAGGGTTACAACCTTTGAATACTTCCCAGAAAGAGCATGTTAGAACAGGGAGGTAGGAAGGGGAAGAGACCAGTAACCTTTTGCTTGGGTCTATTCATTTTTCTCTCCAGATCTTTTGCATGGTTGTTTGTGTATTCCCAATTTTATTTGTGCGTTTTTTCAGGATAAACTGAAAGCATCTCTGGAACCCCTGGAGCATGGGGTGACGTGGGCCATAAATAATCAGTCTCAACAGCAGGAGGCCATGGAAGAACTGGAGGTAAATTTTAAAAGGAGTATGAGAGAGGAAATCACAGAACGTTGTGTGAGAGAGGAAATCATAGAATGTTGTAGCTTGAAGAAACAGGCTCCTAGGCAGGAAGAAAGCAGACTACAGAAAAGTCTCAGGTGTTGTTTATACGTGATGCGATAGCTTAGTAAACCATGGCTTAGTGTTATGTGTGAACTCTGCCCAGCAGCATAATTATGGCTTGTTTACTGCCGACAAACCACAATCTGAAGCCATGGTTCCTGGCTTATAAATCTTGGCTTTTTTAAACTATGGCTTGTTGTTACATGTGAACCCAGCTAGCACTCTTAACTATGGTTTGTTTAACTCGGCACTGAGGTTAGGACCTTCTCTGTGCCACAAATTGGGCAACTAATTCGGACAGCTTGTTGTCTGTGAACGAAAGGCCTGTCAGCCGTAAGCATAACTTCAGCTCTCTGTGATTCACTGTAGAATCTCAATCAACACCTGTGCGGCTGCATCTTCATTGCGTTTGAGGAACTGCGTGAAATCCTCAACGAGAGAGAGCAGAACATGATGGAAATGGTTAGGCAGATGAAGGAGGAGAACCAGGCAGAAATGGAGAGAAGACTGGAATATCTGAGAGCGTTCAGCTCAGCTCACACAGAGACCATATCCGGGATCGAAGCTGCCTTGGAGGAAACCAACGAATTCGCCTTCTTGAAGGTGAGTCTTGGTGCTTCCCAGTCCCTTTTCTTTTTAAAGATTGAATAACAGATGTGCAGTTGCCAGTGTCTTGCCCCTGTTCCAGATGTTTTCATTTAAGGAAACTGTTTGTGTTTAGGGCTGGGGTAGGGAACTGGACCCAGCTACCTCCCCCACCCACCCCCAGGCCATTTTGACAGGGGTGGTGGCTGCCTTTTGATATGGATTAGCTACCAAACCAGGTTCAGAGTTATCGTGTCAATTCGCAAATCCCTAAAACCAACATGGGGCTAGTATACCTTAAGGACCACCTGGTTCCTTACGCTCCACTTTGATCACTGAGATCTTCTGATGGGGCACTTTTGGTGGTCCCCTACTCCCACCAGGTAGTGTGGTTGCTGACCTTGGGCCAGACATCATGGAGAGTGAAGTCAAATGGGCCTTAGAAGACAGGAGTGCCTGGTGTGCTCTGGTCCAGGGGGTCACGAAGAGTCAGACACAACTAAACGACTAAACAACAACACTCCCCTGAAACTTGGCCGGCCTTTACCCAGGACAGAAGTTTCTGTGTGGAATTCCTGGCCTATAGAAGTCCATCAGGATCCATCCCTGCTCTCTTTGAGACGTCGTTTAGAAATGATACTGTTCAGAAGGCCCTTTGGAACCCGAAATTTTCTGCAACCAGTTTTCTATTGACATAGGTGTATTGTGTTTTAACTGCTATATTTTCTATGGAAGTGTGGTTTATAAATATTTAAGTCTATCTATCTATCATCTATCATCTATATCTATCTATCTATCTATCTATCTATCTATCTATCTATCATCTATCTATCATCTATCTATCTATAGTTGTCAGGCGATTCGTCACAGAGTTACAGAGCCCAGCAAGTTTAACAAACTACAGTTCCCAAGATTCTTTGGGGAAAGCCATGACTGTTAAAGTGGTTTAGGAGTGCTCTAAATGTTTGGTTCGATGTGACCCCTTTACAGTTAACTTGACATTATTAACCAGGGGTTAGCACCTTCTGACAGTTCATTGTGCCCTAATCTTCCCTGCCACCAGATTGATGAATTCGGGTTGACTGTTCTGTAAAGAGGGTTTGATGGTCTAGTTGGCTGAAGCTGTGCAAACTTGCTTTGGCAGGCAGTTCCAACCTTGTTTGTTTCTTTTTCCCTCCAGGGAGTCAAGGAACTGACAGGAAGGTGAGTATCAGCATTGCTCTGTATATAGACATTGGCTCTGATCCTATTTCCTCCATATGTGAGGACTTGAAGGGTTATCAAACACTCACCTAGAAGTTTTTAACGTTTGATGTTTTGTTGTGTTTTTAATATTCTGTTGGGAGCTGCCCAGAGTGGCTGGGGAAACCCAGCCAGATGGGCGGGGTAGGAATAATAATAATAATTATTATTATTATTATTATTATTACATGCAAATATATGGAACTGTGGTCTCTTCTCTCTGCAGAGTCCAGGAACGACTTAAAGAACAGGCTGACGAAACAGCCAAAGAAGCCTGCGAGGGTGGAGAAGGGGAAGAGGAAATTAAGGAGGAAGGCAACCAAGATGAGGATGCTGGTGAAAATCTGGGCGAAGGCAAGGCCGGTGGAGATGTCCTTGATGAAGAAGAAACTTGCGAAGGAGCCGAAGGAGCCCAGGGCGCAGAAGGAGAAGATGAGGACTGGGCCATTGTGCCTGTAGATCCAGCTCTTGTAGAGCTGGAAGAGTTGCTGGATTTTGATTCCTGGAAGGAGATGCTGAGAAGCATCAGTATCAGGGAGACCTTTGTCCCAGACTCGCCTTGCCACTCTCCAACTCCAGAGAAAGACATGCCCCAGCTGGAAGACAGCGATTCCTTACCCAAAGAAGCACCTTGGCGAAGCACTGCTTCCACTGAGGCTCCCATCGTAGCTGAAGCCCCGTCTCAACCACCACGCAGCTCATACTTCCGCGGCTTCCAACAGATGCCCTTTTTGGGTTCCTTTCCGCCCTTTCCTTTCGGAGGCCAGTTTGGGCCTGCACAGGGGTGGGTGTCTCATCCCAGGCTGGGCCGCGGCACGTTTCAAGGCAGGAGAGGGCCACGTAGTCATCCTTTCGGCCCCCGAAGAGGCCAAGGCAGAGGATATTATCCGAACACACAGACATCGCAATCCGGCGAAGGCAAAGCTTTGCCTCAACATCGCTGGATGCCCCCTAGGAATGAGCCACCCAAGGCCAGAGAAGCCCAAGTCCCGGGGCAGGGAGGGCAGGGCAAGCCGGAAAAAGCAGGTGGGGGGTCCTCAGTGACAGAGCTGCCCAAACCAAGGGAGGCTCATGGTTCGGGGCGAATAGGAAGAGGAGGTTGGTCCAATAAGCAGAAGACCCAATCCAGTGCAGATCAAAACGGAGGTGGATCTGTCAAGAATGAGGCTCGTGCCTCAGGGCAGGCAGGGTCAGGGCAAGGGCAAGGATCTGGAACGAGGCCCCCAACCCCCAACAAAGGGGGCGAAGCCTCGGGAAACAAGGGCTCTCAGAATAAGCATCACGGAGGGCGGGGGCGTGGTAGGGGCCGGGGTTCAGCCAAGGGCCCCCAGAACAAATAGCTGTTTCCATCAGAGGTGGCTGTCGTTGGACGCCGAAAGAAGGACGTATTAAGAGAAGTGACCTTGTTTGGGGATGTGGTTTCATTCGTTGCCCTTATCTCTCAGCCTCGGTCCATACCTCGGAGAGGCCGGTTGCTGGAGTTCATGCGCAAGAGAGCGCTCTTGCAAAAGCCGCTGTGGGAAGGAGGACACGGGACTCGAGCGAGGCCTTCGCTCTGGTCCAGTGGCCTGCTCTGGTGTGTCCAAGCCGCATATGTTTAGCTGGTCAATGTAGGTAAAACGATTTAAAAGCCTTTGGACTTTAGAATGTGCCTCTGATTAATTGAGCAGTAGTTTTCATTTGTTTTGTTTTTAATGCAATTATGTGCGTTTTGAGTACTTGACGACAACAAAAGGCTGGTGCTTCGATCCTTTCCAGAAGATGCATTTTTACCTACTCTCTATTCATGGAAAGAAATGCTTTTCCTAAAAATAGGAATCTTTTTTCAGCTCAGGGGCCGCAGCGTCTTTTGGGTGCAGCCTTCTGGGGGCCAGAGGCAGAAAGAAAAGTGGGCAGAGCAATGGCTACAACTCCTCTCTCTCTCTCTCTCTCTCTCTCTCTCTCTCTCTCTCTCTCCCCAGCAGACTACATTCCAGCCACACAAAACTCAGGTTTTCCCCCCCTGCATTCGCATTCCATCTCTCCATCCTCCCATTAGGCAAGCAAAATGTGTTATCGCAGTTCAAGAAGGCATTCAAAGCTGACAAAAGCAGAACGGGCGTGGAGCAAGGCAGGAGTGTGGCCTGAGAAAAGTCATAGGTTCATATAATTGAAGAGTTTGAAGGGATCCAAAGGACATCTAGCCCACTCCCTGCAATGCAGGAATCTCAGCTAAAGCATCCATGACAGAGGGCCATTCAACCTCTGCTTAAAAACCTCCAAGTAAAGGGAGTCCACAACATCCAGAGGAAGTCTGTTCCACTGCCAAACAGCTCTTAACTGTCAGAAAGCTCTGCTTGGTATTTAGTCGCCATCTCCTTTCTTGTAATCTGAAGCCATTGGTTCAAGTCTGACCTTCCAGAGCAGGAGAAAACAAGCTTGTTCCCTCTTCCAGGTGACAGCCCTTGAGATATTTGAAGATGGCTATAGATCTCCTCTCAGTCTCCTCTTTTCCAGACTAAACATACCCAGCTCCTTCAACCATCCCTCATCACAGGCCAGATTCATGTTTTGGATTGTAGCCCCAGTGTGAAGTCCCCAAAACCCCCTGTAGCACCCTAGGTTTGCGAAAAGGCGGTTTGTATGTGACAAACTTGAGTTGGTAGAGGGTCTGGCTCATTGGGAATGCTGTGTGTTTTCCGTTTTCCTTTCTTTGAAGTGGTGATATATCAGCCTGAGTACCTAAGGCAGATTATACAGTAGAGTTAACATACTTCCACCCACAAAATACTATATTCTTGTATTGGGAGTGTTGTAAACAAAATCTGCCCTTTTCCCCTTATGGGGTATCCAAGAGCCCATACAGAGTCCTTATGTGGGTTCCCTATTGGTAGGAGAAAATAACAGAGGCCAACCAGAGAATATTGAGAAGCAAAGCAGCTAGTAAGCCTGATCTTTATTGATCTGTTGCAACAGGGTGCTCCCCTCACATGCAGGAGAGGAGGAGGACCCAGAACCAAGGTGTGCCTGCCCTTATATAGACATTTTAAATTCCCTGCCCTGGAGCTCAAGACCACCCCTCCATACATCATACATACATCACAGAAGGGGTGTAACCCAAGGCCACCCCCCACAAACATCATACCTGCATCACAAAAAGGTGGTCTACAACAGAAATTTGAATGTTGTTGTTTTTCCTGTCTGCCAGGTTATCTGATAATGCCTTATCTGATTGCCTTTCCTGGTAGTCTGTCACCCTTTGAAATGGTGATTACTAAATTCCTGTAACAAGGAAGGTTTTTGGTTTTTTTCATCTCCTCCCTCCTTGCAGAGAAACATTTGGTCAGCTTGGGAGTCAAAATGGTTTCAGGACTGTCTTCCTGTGCTGCTTCAGACATGTGTTTTGTATATTTATGTACATGTTTGCTCGGTACATTTATGAACATTTATTCTATATCTAAGACCTTAAAATTCTTATAACAGGACTTACAAACTTTAGAACTCACTTGCAATACACTTGATGGGAAAAGTTTAGCTGTGCAGAATTGTTCCCCGATTCAGACTTCTTGTTACCAGCACAAAGGTGCCTTGACTTGCAACTCCATGCCTGAAATTATATAGCTAAATTCAAATGGATGTTAATGGCTCTTGTCTTCTGTGTTGAAATGTCTTTTCCCCCTCCCCCACGACTTAAATAAATGCTTTCCTTCTCAAAACAATAATAATTCCTGAGACTGATAGCGAAAGGTTCAGACTACCAGTTCAGCTTGTTCATAAAAGAGCATGGAAGTATATAGTTCAGGGCTGCTGATTAAGCATTTATGCTTCTTTGCAGCACAAAGTTATTATAGTCTTTATTGAGCATTTCTTCTGATACATTTATGTGGAGGCTGTTTGACAATGAGCACTCATCCCGATTTGCTTGTGGGGCATTTTTAAGTCTTCCCAGTAATCTAATCATTCCACGTTTTTCAATGCCTCCCCTCCCATCACTCTCTTGGTGGCAAAACAACAACAACTTTTTAAAGTGGATCTGTTGTGCTAGGGGCAAAAGAGCTCTTAAATACCCTTTAATTGGGCCAAATTCCTGGTATCACTCCCACAAAACAATGACCATCTGGAGCAGGGGTCAGCAAACTTTTTGCATGCCTGGGTAGGCAAACTAAGGTCCGGGGGCCGGATCTGGCCCAATTGCCTTCTAAATCTGGCCCGCGGATGGTCCAGGAATCAGAGTGTTTTTACATGAGTAGAATGTGTCCTTTTATTTAAAATGCATCTCTGGGTTATTTGTGGGGCATGGGAATTCGTTCTTAGCATCCATGCCACATGGAACACTGCTGTAGCAATGTCTCAAAGGAGTCCTGGTTGGAGGAGGTGTTGCTGCTCCCTTCTCTGGCAAACCAGCACCAGAAACCATTGGCAATTTAAAAAGCGATTTGAAAAGATTGGGGGGCAGGGTCATGATTGCAAGGGAGAGGGATTCATATCCCATCGGGCTCCTGGTGCCACGGGGAATGTGCCAAAGCTCCGGTTGTATTTGGAATCCAGAGAGAGCTTTCTCCAGATTAAGAAATAGGAGTTTCCCAAGCCCAATAAGGCCGATTTGGAGAAACTGTTCATTCATCTTTTAAGAGGACCATCTTCAGTCGAGCACATGCACCATTGAAGCTTAAAATGATGGGGACAGGACGTTTTGGGGTCTAAATACAGTGGTGCCCCGCAAGACGAACGCCTCGCAAGACGGAAAACCCGCTAGACGAAAGGGTTTCCCGTTTTGGAGGCGCTTCGCAAAACGAATTTCCCTATGGGCTTGCTTCGCAAGACGAAATGTCTTGCGAGTTCCTGCGGGTTCCCCCCCCCTTTTCCTAAACTGCTAAGCCGCTTATCAGCTGATCCGCTCATAAGCCGCTTAACATCTGATCCGCTAAAAGCCGCTAAACTGCTAATAGCGCTAATCCGCTAAGCTGTCAATGGGCTTGCTTCGCAAGACGAAAAAACCGCTATACGAAGAGCCTCACGGAACGGATTAATTTCGTCTTGCGAGGCACCACTGTAAAAGGAAAGGAGGGCCTAACCTTCACCTCCCTCCTGTGAGAGTTAACTAGGTATCTTTTCTTACATAGATCAATAAAGTTGTAGACGACAGGGTGCCGGCGTTTTGCACCTGTTTCGCCCTGGCAGTCCCAAGTAATGGGGCCCTTTAACTGGAGCTTGCAAGTAGCAAGGCTAAGCAAATCAGTCTCTTAAGCTTAAGCCAAGGAAGAGTATTCTCTATAAGATTGAATATCAATATACGTATCAAGACTTTGAGATTAGACCACTGAAGAAGCCCAGAAAACTATATTGGGAGTGTGCTACTTGCAAGCCCCAGTTAAAGGGCCCCAATAAAGACAACTTTATTGTCTACAACTTTATTACCATCTATCTACAGCTCTACTAGCATCTCTCGGTATTATGAATAACACCAAACTTACCTGTTGTTGGTATCTTCATGAATTTATCTAAAAGACCGAGTTAAGCATTTGAAAAATCTATTGAAACCAGACATTATAAGTTCATTTTTGGCTGGGTAGTTTGCAAGTCTTTGTGGCTTTGTTTAATGTTTTATATTTTTCTCAGAAGGTTGATAAAGTATGTATAATAATTGTTCTGTGTATATTAACCGCCAACGTGTTGCATGAGTCGCAGTGCTTCTATCAGCAGCACAGGTTGGATATTTCTAGCATGTGGTAAAGTAATGGCTAATAAGTGAGATGTTGACGTGGTTGGTCTACCAAATACTGCATTTCAATTCATTCATCATTTCGTCCTTCACCCCTGCCTTGCTGCTGTGGCACTGGACATAATAATGGTGCCTTTGAGATGGCACTAGGATGCTGCCTTCCTTGACACTGACCAGCAGCTCTCTAGAGGTTCAGATAGTGGCACTTTCCAGCTTTCTCTGGTTCTGCTAAGGATTGAACCATGCAAGCTGGATGTTCTGAGTGATGGCCCATCTGTGCTGGTCCCGGGGGAAAGGTTACCGTTGGCGTAGTCAAAGTCCAGTCCTGGGTCACTAGCCTGGAAACAGTCCACAAGGAGCGGGGCGAGGTCCGAAGCAGGAAGCCGGGCGGGGACAGGAGCACTGGAGAGTCAGGTCTGGGTCCGGGCAGGAACAGGAACAGGAACTCAACAACGACGTTGCGCCCACAACCTGGGACCGGGCCAACTGGCCTTTATCTGTTCTGAGGCCAGGGGCGGTCCCGGCCCCCAGGAGACCCGCCTCTCTTGGCCTTAAGGCGAGCACTCCTCCTGGGAGAAACCAGTTCCCTTCGCCTCTCTGCCCTGAGCCTCTGCAGTTCAGGAGAGGCTGAAGGGTTACTGGGCCCAGGAGGAGACTCACCTGCAGGCACTGAGTCCTCAACCACCTCTGGAGCCAGAGTGGAATCACCTGGTGCCTGCTCCTGAGGATCCGGCACAGGTGCAGGCGCTTCAGAATCAAGGCCCTGCCCCAGTTCAGCCGGCCCTGGAGGCGGGGACTCCTGTGCAGGCTGGGATTCCTCCGGTTCAGCCTCTGAATCGGATTCCCAGGCCATCACACCATCAGAAGTGAGAAGGCACAGTGGCCAAAGTACTGCTACTCTTCCCACCACATTCCCCTCCCTCAGCCCCACCCTGATTCAAAGACACACTCTGACAAAAGGACTGTACAAAATGCAAAGCGCTTTATTCACCACATAAATGGAAAGGACTAAAAAAAAAAAAAACCACCCCCAAACATCTATATATTAGTGTAAAAATTCTGTCTTTTTTCTCCTGCTTTTCAAATATATACACATCCTGATGCACAGTACAAACAAGACGCAAACAGCTACAAGTATTCCCCAGGGAAACGCACACACAAAAAAGGCATTCGACAAGATTGCGTAGAGGCAACAAATCAGAGAAGTAACGCCGGGCATAACGCGCCCCTGAAATTCCTTGAAATAGAAATATACATCTAGTTAATGATGAGTCGTTTCACACCATTGAAAATATGTAATTAAAAAAATTAGTTTGTCCTCGTTAAGCAGAAGCAAGTCATGACTAAGGCTGCAATCCTATGTGAAAGAAAACCCCCTTCAACTTACTGGGACTTCCTTCCCGATTGAACGTTTTAGGATTGTGGTGTATATATATCCCATTGAAAACAATGGGATGGGGCTTATGCTGCAAACCCCCTGCAAATGGACCTGGGCGTTTGCCCCAGTGAACTAAGTGGAACGTTGAGTGAGCAGAGGTTGGCTTGCACTGCCCAGGCATCATTTCTTAAGGGCGGTGCTTGGTAGATTTCATTGCCATCTTTGTATTCTCTTGGTTACTGCTTTGATAATCTGCCACCCCCTAACTTATAAATGCTCTCTGCAACTATCTATTCAAAAAGCTTTAAATTTTGAAAGACGCTTGATGAAACGGATCTGCTCTTAGTCAACGGGAAATGCTACTTTTAACTTTAATTAGGAAACCCAACAACACTGGGAGGAAGAAAAAACATTATTTCCCTCTCCTTCCCACTAAACGTGGCATTGGCACTGGCAAAGCTTATTGCATGGGTTACTTGTTAAGAGGAACCTCCTGTGTAGAGACACCCCCTGATCTAGCACAAATCGAAGCACAGGCTTCTATGCGGTCACATCCCACTGCCGCTGAGCACGACCGTGGTGCTGAGTTTCAGCCTACGTTCTCGGGGGAGTCTCCACAATGGAATCGCAGAGAGAAGGGGGGGGGGAATGATCGATTCCCCCAGCACCTCTGCTTGCTTTGGAAAAGTGCGTCCCTTCACCACTGCTTCGTGCAGTACAGTATCTACAATCACGTCACCTCAAGTCTCCAGGAAAGGGAGGGGAAATGAATTCATGAGATAGGAGAGGCATGGCACGGATCTGTGGCACGTGGCTAAGGGAGAACAGAAAACCAGCTCTTTTGGAAACCTGGGTCAATTCCCTTTTTGAGGTCGGGCCATGATTGTACCCAGCCCAAAGCCTCGGCAGATCTTGCCAGCCTGGTCTCCTGCCTCTTTGCCTCATCGAAGTGGGCAAGACCAAGAGGTATCCCCCCGCTCCCACCCCACTTACCCCTACAGAGCAGCTAGTACTGGTTTCTCCCAGTTACAATGGATTAGCAAAGTACCCTCAAAATCATTTCTTCCAGCCTCTCCAAACATCCAGTGCTCAGTTAATCCCAGTGTGCTCAGAACAAAGGGTCCTTATTGGTTCAGCCAGTGTCAGTCCAGTTGTGAATGAAACTCAAAGGCAGAAATGTAGCCCCCCAAGTGTGGAGTTGCCCATAGCCAACTTTCTCAGGAAGGGATGGCAGATAAGAGAGTCACACTCTCTGGGAAAAGAGTATGAATGGGCGGGAAAGAGAACAGAGACCAAGTTCTCAAAGGGTAAAATACTGAGCCTCCATAAAGCAAGGTTGTGGTGATGGGGGGAAACTTTTTGTTTCCCCCTCCAGGCTCCCCCTAACTAACACTAACCATTTGCTCCCAAGATAGCTGGAATATGCACAGTCAGAAGAGCATGAGATCCCCGTACTGCAGCAGAAAAGACTCATAATTCCACAATTCTAAGAGACCCTTGCATGCGGTTCTTCCGCCTACTGCTATGTGCAAATGTCTGAGGATGGGAGCATCCACCAAGCGTCTGCATCAAAAACATGGCTTCTCCAGCCCCTCCTGAAATCTCACACACACACACACACACACACACACACACACGGGAGAAAGTATTAGAACATAGGCACATCTCTTCCTAATCCATCTGGCATGGTGGGCTGTATTGAGGGGCAGTCACCTACACCCAGAGACAGAGAGAGACAATAAGGATCCACAGCTGGAGGTCTGTAAAGTCGCCCATATCCTAGCTGGTCAGGTGGAGAAGGCTACACCTGCCTGAGGCTCCTAAACCTCGCTCTGAGACCTTGGCCAGCAGGATCCTGGTGTCTCATGGTCCTCGGGGGAAGAGGTGCTGCTCCACCGAAAATCCTTGATAATCACAGCACTGTCACATTGGCCCAACAGAATGAAGTTCAGAATGGAATTCATTCTTAGTTTTGGGGGATGTTCAGAAGTGTCCTGCATAGCTTTATCTCAATAACGTTACAGGAACCCAGTAAAGTCGGGAGATGTCATTACACACACACACCCTCGATACTGCAGCTGAGGGGCCATAGCTGCAGGGTTAATTGAGGCCAGCTAGTGAATTTATGGCTGCGGTAAGATCTGAATCCAGGTCTTCCAAGTTCATACACTTAGCCATCTATCGTAGCTGCAGGGACACTGTACCTAGCATGGAACTGCCCAGATGGAAGCGAGTGGATGAGCATTCTGTCTCCTTGGACAATCAGAAGACTTCATGTAACCTGGCACAGCGTTGATAACATGAGGTTAGGGAGGGCCTTGTAGCAGACCCCAACAACAACAACCCGTGCTGCCTTAGTGGGAGGCTCATCTCACACTTTGAGAACCTGGATATACAGGGGAATAACAGAAAAGGTCTTCGGATGAAACGAATTCAGTGGAAACACAGTCAACATGTGGGTACTGGTGAAGTTTGTTCAGATTAAGGCAGATTGATTGAATCAAAGTAGAATTGCATCAGACAGGAAGAGGGGACCAGGACGGGAAGAGAATTGGGTACGTATGTGAACAGGTAGGCCAGAAAACAGAGAAGGGGAAATGTGTTGGAAATGTATGGCAGTGCTGAATCATGAGATGTTTGAGAGACTGATAAAGATTAGCAGAAGAGAGTGATGGAGCAATTGGGGTAGAGAGAGAGAGAGAATATCAAATTGAGGAGTGGATGGAGAGCAATGGTGGACCAACCAAGGCTGAGTCAAGGATGGGCAGACAAGATGCCCCCCCGCAGGCACCCCAGAGCCTGAGGCCCTCTTGAGTTATATCCTGCCTCCTCCCTCAGCAGTCTCTGTGGCGCAACCCGAGTCCTTAAACATAATCTCCGCTGGCTGGCACCAATCTGGTTCACACCATATTGAGGGCATCTTCAGCCAGGAAGCGGTGCAGATGTTGGAAAGAGGGGCGGTCCTTAGCCTCTCGTGCCCAGCACCTCAGCATCATCTCGTAGACAGCCAGCGGGCAGGCAGGAGGACGAGAGAGATAGACCTGGGGAGGGAGGGAGAAAAGGGATGATTACAAGGCAAGTCATGTGACCAGGAGGAATGGGAGGAGTTCGGAGAACTGGAGGGGCAGGTTGGGGGGCGAGAAATTGGGCCCATGGGAGGAATCCAATTTGGGGGAGGGTCCCAGTGGATTGAGAGGAGGAGCTCTGGATTAGAAGGGGAGGGCTAGTGACTGAGGGGGGGGGGAGGTTTACAGCATCAAGGGACAGGAGCTTCTAAACACATACTCAGGAACATGTAAATAACAGGACCAGGGCTGTGCATGTAGCTAGCATGAAGAAATCCCCACATCCTGTCACACACAAAAAAAACATTGGTGGTTCTACCCCCAAGCGTTCTCTAATCTCAGCCACCTCATGCAGAAGGAAGTTCAGAAAGCTTTCACTGGTGTCATTGTTGTTGCTATGGCTAAACAACCGGGAGTCAGAAGTCCTTGGTGATCCATTGCAGGGGAAACCCAAACCCTTTTGGAGCCCAGGGGCTCATTTGGAAATCTAATAAACCACTGCGGCGAAAGAAAATAACCCGTTTCACTAACTGACGATGCTCAGAATGCATGCTGTCTCTCTATCAAGAAAAAAGGTAACACAAAAGAAAACAGAGACCCCAAAAGTGTTCATGTAACCTCCCAATCAAACAATGAAAACACCCAAACCCATCAAGTTAAAACAATAATAATAATGGAGGGGCAGGTGCCAAGGGTTGTGTGTCTGAGAGTGCTAGTGTGCTCATAGGTACCATGTTGAGGAACCCAGATCCTTTTGCAGATCACCCAGAAATCTTCTCATAGCTCCTGATCTGCCTTCCACCCACCCCAGCGGCACAGATTCCTGGAGAAGTCGTCGCCTCTTTCCAGGCTCCTCAGTTGTTGTTACCTGCTTGCCCTGGTGCCGGAAGAACTCGCCGGCGTTCTCAATGACGGCTTCGTCGGTGAGCTGGCTGTAGGGCTGCTCCTGGCACAGCATAAGCACCTCCCAAAATGTGACGCCAAACGCCCAGACATCGCTGGCTGTGGTGAACTTGCCCTGAGGGAAACAGAGCAGGAAGGTGAATAACAGAGGCCATATTTACTCCTTGGTGGTCCTGGCATTCCCCACCCTGTTCATCCCTCATTTTCTGCCTTCGTCCTCAAGCACTGGGCGCTGTGGTATAAACCACAGAGCCTTGGGCTTGCCGATCCGAAGGCTGGCGGTTCGAATCCCTGCAACGGGGTGAGCTCCCGTTGCTCGGTCCCTGCTCCTGCCCACCTAGCAGTTCAAATGCATGTCAAAGTGCAAGTAGATAAGTAGGTACTGCTCCGGCGGGAAGGTAAACGGCATTTCCGTGTGCTGCTCTGGTTCGCCAGAAGTGGCTTAGTCATGCTGGCCACATGACCCAGAAGCTGTACGCTGGCTCCCTCAGCCAGTAAAGTGAGATGAGCGCCGCAACCCCAGAGTCGTCCGCGACTGGACTTAATTGTCAGGGGTCCCTTTACCTCAAGCACTTGGAACACCTAGGCCCCATCTTCACAGTCAAAGCAGTGCCGTGTCACTTTCAAACAGTAATGGCTCCCTGCAAAGGATCCTGGGAACTGTAGTTTGTTAAAGGTGCTGAGGGGTTGTTCCCCTTGCAGAGTTACAGTTCCCAGAGTTCCCTGGGAAGTGGCACTGGTTGTGAAACCACTGTCAATGTTGGATTGCAGAGGAATGGTGACAGGAACCAGCTGGGGAACCCCCAAGGAAAGAAGACTCATAGCCCGGGGATTGGTGGTGGGACGACGATGAGTGGCCAGAGGGAGGAGGAAGTGGCGGAAGCTGAAGAGGGAACAGGGAATAGTGAGCTGGGAGAACTCAGAGCCCTTTTTGTTGGGCGTAATTCAGAGGGAAATTCCCAGGTGTCAAAAAAGACTATTTATGCATGCCACTACTGCGGCCTGTGTTTTGTTAGCCCAATGGAAAACGAGCGAGGTCCCAACCAAAGAATAATGGCAAATTAATGCTGCATTTAATGCTGTATTGTGTTTTTAATATTTGGCTGGGAGCCGCCAGCCAGGTGGGCAGGGTGTAAGTAAGAAAATAAAAATAATTATATAACTTGAACTGATGGAATATGTGCAGCTTGCAGATTTAACATACAGAATAAGAGAATAAGAAGAATGTACGTTTAAAGAAGACTGGAAAATGTTCACTGGATATACGGGTGAAAATCATAACTGTCAACTTTTCCCTTTTCTTGAGAGGAATCCTATTCAGAATAAGGGAATTTCCCTTTAAAAAGGGGAGAAAGTTGACAGCTATGGTGAAAACTGTGTTCATTTAAAAACGCTGGCAGCATCAAGATAAATTCAACATCGTAAATAAGTTTTGATGGATGTAACAATGGATTACTGAATGGTTTAGTTCATGTAAAATATGCAGGGATGTATGGTAAGCAAAATGAACCATGGAAAGAGAAGGGAAGTCATTGATTTAAGGTTGTTTAAATGGATATTTTGAAATGTAAATTAGAAAGCTTAATAAAAATTATATGAATAGATAGATAGATAGATAGATAGATAGATAGATAGATAGATAGTGAGCTGCAAGATCCAGTGGCAGAATCACAGAGGCAGAAGCTGGAGCAGGAGGGTGGGTGGAGTGAGGGGAAGAGGAGTCAGACTTCCAACAGAATTAAGTTTAAACTCCAACTTGCACAGTGTAGTTTACTACTGACTCACTCCTGACCACCACTCTGAGAATTGAAGTTCTTTGAGGGAAACAGGAGCCCCACCACAGCACCCTTAACGAATGGCAGTTCCCTGGGTACTTTGAGGGAAGCCGTGCCTTTTTAAAAACGGGTGTGGTATCACTTTAAATGCACAGTGTAGGAGAGACCGTCCGTCTTTAACATATCAAACTCTCGGTTGCTTTTGCCGGCCACCGAAAGCGACTCCATTGTGAACAGGGAAACGGCAAATAACAGAGGCGAGGAAAACGAGATGGGAGGAGGCAAAGCGTATGAGACGACCCTCAAAGCAGGCATGGGAAAAACCTTTGGCTCTCTCCGGATCTTGGTGGGGGAGTTGTAGCCCAGCAGACCACAGGCTTCCTACCCCCGCTTTATTAAAAAAATATTTTATTTTAATGTATTTTTAATCTTTGTTGGAAGCCACCCAGAGTGGCTGGGGAGACCCAGCCAGATGGGCAGGGTACAAATAATGTATATTATTATTATTATTATTATTATTAAGCAGTGCTCTCACCATGAGGATGCACTCCCAAGCCATCCAGCGGATCGGCAGCACTGCCCGGCCTTGGATGCGGTAATAGTCCCCAGCGTAGAGGTTCCGGCTCATGCCAAAGTCGGCGATCTTGATGGTGAAACCTTCGCCCACCAGGCAGTTCCGCGTCGCCAGATCCCGGTGCACGAAGTTGAGGGAGGCAAGGAACGCCATTCCTGAGGCAATCTGGGCTCCCACGTGGACCAGGGTAGGATAGCTAAGTAGCAGAGAAAGAGAGAGAAAGGCACATCAGGAACACTTCCCTGAGACCAAAGAGATGCAAGTGATATTCCCATCAGACACTGGGGTAGCTCTGTAAAGTGCTGGCCTCCAGGGAACGCAACTGATCAAGTTGGGATGCAATTGAATGGGACAGAATTTCCCCTCAAGATTTTAGTGAATTATGAATCCAGAGCATAGCTGTCAACAGTTCCCATTTTTTATGGGAAATTCCCTTATTCCGAATAGAATTCCTCGCAAGAAAAGGGAAAAGTTGACAGCTATGATCCAGAGGAACATCAAAGCCCAGGACTTTTTACTTTGGTAGGTCTTAGCCGGGGAGAACACAGAGAGTTCGAAATTGAAATTCATCTTTTGAAAGTAAAGACTCAGGTAGCTGCTTTTAAAATGCTCAATTACAAAGCCTTGTTCACGAATCCTCAAGCTACACTGTTTAGGCACCGGCTTGCCAAACACAATACTTTTCTACCACTTATAAACAGTAACGGCCCTCTTAAATGCAGCAGCAAGTGTTGGAAAAAAATTCTGAAAGGATAGTCTCTGTTAACCCCTTGCCTTGGAAACGTCCGAAAAATAACTGCTGCACCTGAAATGCACACCTGACGACCGACGCCATCAGGGCAGGACTTCCAAGGCAAAACAGGTTGGATTCTGCTGCCATGGAATCACAGTTGGAAGGGACCACGAGGGTCATCTAGTCCAACCCCCGGCAATGCAGGAATCTTTTTGCCCGACGTGGGGCTCAAACCCACGACCTTGAGATCTCATGCTCTACTGACTGAGCTATCCCAGCTTGGAGTCGGTACCCGATTGTCGGCTTCCCGCTGGGGCTCCCGCCCAGCTTGTCTTCCATCTCATGTCCGCTGAGGAACTGGTTGAGGTCTCCGTTCTCCATGTACTCCGTGATCATGCACAGGGGGTCGTCTCTCACACAAACGCCCAGGAGCCGGACGATGTTGAGGTCCTTCAGGCGAGACATGATCTTCACCTCCTTCAGGAAATCGTTCCTTGAGAGGCAAGAAGGAGATGTTATAAGGAATAAACAAATAAAAGGGTTCTGCAGATCGAAAGATGAAGGCGCAAAGAAAAAGGGTGGTTGGCGAAACATGACATTAATAATATAATATAATATAATATAATATAATATAATATAATATAATATAATATAATATAATATAATATAATATAATATAATATAATATAATATAATATAATATAATATATATCCTGCCCTCCCCAGCCGAAGCCAGGCTCAGAGCAGCTAACAACAGTAAAATGATACAACATTCTAAAATCATTTCATTATAAAAGCAGTTTGCATCAGATTAATGGCAACCATTGGGGTAGAGTTCTGTGAGGATTACCGAAGGAGGGGGTCAGACTGAGTCCAAACCAAAGGCCAGGTGGAACAGCTCTGTCTTGCAGGCCCTGCGGAAAGATGTCAAGTCCCACAGGGCCCTGGTCTCCTGTGACAGAGCGTTCCACACAGCCGAAAAAGCCCTGGCTCTGGTTGAGCCCACAACTGGCAAACGTGAAGCTCGAATTCTGCAAACTGGTACAAATTAGGCAACTGACAAAATCTTGATTGCCCAGAAACGTTTGGGAAGTGCTACCTCATAGCATCTTCCAGGCTGGTTTCAAGCAGAGGAGGTGAGATCATGGTGGTCACGGGGCTGAGACTAACTGTTAGGTCCCTGCCTGACTCAGGGCCTGCAGCCCAGCCAGGGACAATCACATCCCTTAAATCACATCAGCCCCTGCTCAAAGGCAAGCCAGAACAAAACTGGAAGCAGGAGAACAAAGATATAGAGAAGAGAGGGGAATACTCCAAGTGATAGGACCCGGGATTGCAGAGATCGCATTAGCAGATGTTTTGAACATGAGGTTAGATAAATCTCTTCCAGAAGAGGGCCTGCCATTCAGTTAAACCAGGCATAGGCAAACTCAGCCCTCCAGATGTTTTGGGACTACAATTCCCATCATCCCTGACCACTGTTAGCTAAGGATCATGGGAGTTGTAGTCCCGAAACATCTGGAGGGCCAAGTTTGCCTATGCCCAAGTTAAACTTTGGAATTCGCCCCCATAGGAGACAGCTGGCGGCCACCAACTTGGATGATTTTATTATCACAATTTTGTATTGCGTTAGATTGTTATAAGATGTACATTTTTTGTTCCTTCAGCTTGTAAACCGCCTTGAGTACTGTAAGATAGAAAGGCGGTATACCAAATTAAAAATGATGGTGATGATGATGAGGCCTGGGCAAATTTTATGGAGGATCAGGCTACCAAACTACAGAGAGAGAGAGAGAGAGAGAGAGAGAGAGAGAGAGAGAGAGAGAGGCAGAGAGGTTTGTGCACTTACCTGGCATTCTTAGTGGCGTCAGAGCGTAGAATCTTCACAGCCACCAGCAGAGGGCGCCCCTTGCGTACATTGAATGGGAACTCCAGGCTCGGAAGGTCCTGAGGGTTTTCCACTTCACACAAGTGGACCTTTTTAAGGGAAAAAACAAACCTGGTGACTCTGGGGGGAAGGAAGAGAATAAGAAACCAGCGTCTTCTCCCCTTCCCCCCTCCCTTTCCTCCATCACTTGGTCGCTCCATCACAAAGCAAGCAAGGCCGGTTGTGACATTCCCACACTTCACGTGAAAATGCACTTGAAGAAGAGTTTGGATTTGATATCCCGCCTTTCACTACCCTTTAAGGAGTCTCAAAGCGGCTCACATTCTCCTTTCCCTTCCTCCCCCACACAACAAACACTCTGTGAGGTGAGTGGGGCTGAGAGACTTCAGAGAAGTGTGACTGGCCCAAGGTCACCCAGCAGCTGCATGTGGAGGAGCGGGGAAGTGAACCCAGTTCCCCAGATTACGAGTCCACCGCTCTTAAATAAATTCAAGAAATAATAATAATATGGGGAGAGGTGGTCCTGTAGTTCACATGGGGATGACAGGAGCTGAAAATTCAACAGGATGTGGAGAGAACCACTTTGGCTGCCCCTAACAGAGGCAATGCAGAGTTGGTGCACCAGAGGTCTAACTCAGTGAAAGGTACTTTTCCTGCCTCCCTTCTCCTTGTGCTCTGCTGTTATGTTTATTAAGAAGTCCATCCCGCCTTGCCTCCAAAACAATCATCAAAAGCAGCCTTCATCACCTTAAAAAATAGCCTTCTACACCTACAGATGCACTCACCTCTCCAAACTGGCCTTCGCCCAGCTTCTCCTTGAAGACGAGCCTTTCCCGGGGGAACTCGCCCAGCGCCATGTCCTTTCCGGCGAGGGCGTCCACCGCGATAGCCGGGACCGCGTAGGTGTTCCCACCAGTCACCCCTTGCAGGTTGATGATGTCGGCTTCAGCGTAATGTGGAACGTTGTTCTGGAAGCCTGGCTGGCTTCCCGCCGTTTCCGGTTCCATGTAGTCAGCGCCACACGCTGTGTGGAAGGAAAGACAGGGGTAAGGAAACATGGAGCGAGTCCACTTTGCCCAGCTAACGCGGTAAGATTATTTGCCCCGCGCTGAGGATGGCTGCTTTTTGCAGGGACCCAGCAGCCGTGTCAAATGCAAGAGCCAGTTGGATCTCAGCTCTGGGCGGAAGGGACCCTGAACAAATCCTCGCCCCCTCCAGCCACCCCGGAAACTGCTGCGTCGCAGAACCTGCAAAGCGGAAAGTTGCAATGTTGTTTGAGCCAGAGAGAGAGAGAGGTTAGCCATGCACAGGATAGACAAGAGGGAAATGAACTGGGGACAGACATATGGTATGTGGGGAGGGTGGGTGGGAAGAGAGATGGAGACAGACAGCGCCCCCTGGCAGGAGAGGGGGAGAAATGGCAGTAGGCAGAAGGTTCTCTCAGCTTGGAATGTGGCCACCCAGGATTTTCCCCCGTCGCGCCCTCTTGGCCGCCCTCCTTACCATTGGTGTTGATTGGCTTAACCCGGTTGGGTGGCGGGAAAGCAGGCCTTCCCATTGGCTGGGCATAAGTGGCCAGGAAGAGGTGGTAAGCCGGGTTGCTGAGCAGCAGAGCTGTCGGGAGAATGGGGAGGGCGGGCGGAGAAAACAAACGGGACGGATGAGGAACGGACAGACGGATGGAAGGACGCACACGGAAGGGAAGGCGTGACACAGAGAAGAGGCAGCGCTTTAGGGATCCCTGTCCCTTGCCGGGGCGCTCTCGTCCCAAACACAACAGCCAGAGACACAGACACCAAATGACGTGTAATATAATAATGGCGACACGCCATCGTTAGCGCTTCGGAGAGAAGGAAGGAGTCTTGTCCAGCCCTCCTGCACTAACTCACTCTAAGTCCTTGCAAGGAAGCCAGTAAAGTCTTTAATGCCCTATGCGGCCTAGGACCCATGTACATAGCTGTCAACCATCACCAACCACACCCATAGCTGTCAACCGTTCCTTATTTGGCGGGAAACTCCCTTATCCCAGCGCCGTGTCCCGCTGCTGTCCCTTATTGATGATGTCCCTTAAATTTCCCGGGTTTCAAAGGAAGCAGCTCCTCTCCCTCCCTCCCTGGCCGGCAGGGAGGCTCCAGCTGTGTTGCTTGTTTGCGTTGCTTACCCAATAAGGAGTTTAAGAAGAACTGGGGGGTGGAGCTTGCATGCCTTGTGCCGATCAAATCGGCTGCGTTGCCTGGGGACTCGCCTTTGCTCAGCGCTTCCCAGCAGAGAGGTGATGGTGGTTTTCCTTGCTGCATCCCCTTTGCTGGGTTGCTGCGCTATGGGAACCACCGCTTGAGGCTTTGTTTGGCTGCTGGCTGACTAAAATCCCTTATTTTGGTTGCTGATCCCTTATTTTCGAGGCTGCTGGTCCCTTATTTTCAAATCTGTAAGTTGACAGCTATGCCATGTACCTATGGGACCGCCTCTCCTGATATGCCCCGCAGAGGACCTTAAGGTCCACAAATAACAACACTTTGGAGGTCCCGAGCCTCAAGGAGGTTAGATTGGTTTCAACCAGGGTCAGGGCCTTTTCAGCACTGGCCCTGACTTGGTGGAATGCTCTGTCACAAGAGACCAGGGCCCTGCGGAACTTGACATCTTCCCGCAAGGCCTGCAAGACAGAGCTGTTCTGCCTGGCCTTTGGTTTGGACTCAGTCTGACCCTTATGTTTCCCTCCCCTTATGGTCTTGATTTATGAGCTACTTTAAAATGAGGCTGCCTTTTAAATTGCATTTTAACCTGTATTTTAAATTGGGGTTTTTTCCTCTCCTCCCCCTCTCTTTTCCCCTCTATTATGTTTTTACTGTGATTTTATTGGTGTCAGCCGCCCTAAATATTATTAATATTTATTAATAAATTATTATTATTATTATTATTATTATTATTATTATTATTATTATTATTATTATTATTAATTTTCCTGTCATCTCCCGGTTGGGCTGGGAAATATCCCCTGCCTGCTATGAGAGGTGGAAGAAACCAAATGTCAAGGAGAAGGGTTGTGGACTAACCACCCTTCCCTCTGGCAATCTGAAGTGGTGTAGCCCAGGAAGAGCTTCGCCAGCTTGGCTCTTGTTTCTGTAAACTAGGCCTCAGGCTACAACTGTAACTAATCTCTGGGTAGTTGGCAGAAATGTGGGGTTCTCTGCAGGGTGGAGTGTGTATGTGTTGAACACACAGTGACTATGGGATGGGGGCACAGAACAAAATGCGGTAATGGTGGGAAGGGGCAGCCACAGTTGTAAAGTGTGGTGTAGTGGTTAAGAGCAGTATACTCGTAATCTGCTGAACCGGGTTCGCGTCTCCGCTCCTCCACATGCAGCTGCTGGGTGACCTTGGGCCAGTCACACTTCTCTGAAGTCTCTCAGCCCCACTCACCTCACAGAGCGTTTGTTGTGGGGGAGGAAGGCAAAGGAGAATGTTAGCCGCTTTGAGACTCCTTTGGGTAGTGATAAAGCAGGATATCAAATCCAAACTCTTCAAATGAGTGGAGAACATACAGGATCCTCATACTCTCTCCCTCGTCATATTTTTCATTTTTTTAGATGTTCTTTTTGCTTCCTTTCCCAGTTCTCCTCTCCGTTTTTTCCTCTCTCAAGATAACGGAAAAGCACTGAGCAAAGCTAAACGCTCGCCAAAATGACGTCCCTCCTAGACCTAGACTTCCTAGATGTCAAAGAGAACAACTACCAGACCTTTAGAAGACATCTGAAGGCAGCCCTGTTTAGGGAAGCTTTTAATGTTTGATGCATTACTGTATTTTAATATTTTGTTGGAAGCCGCCCAGAGTGGCTGGGGAAGCCCAGCCAGATGGGCAGGGTATAAATAATAAATTTATATTATATTATATTATTATAGACTGCACCACTCATAACCACAGGCAGTGTCACGTTATTAAGTGCTCATCCGTGCAAAAGGTTCTTCCTTGCATGTAGACAACTAGCACATAAGGAAAGAAACCTAGCCTTCTTCTTGGTGTGCTAGTTCTCTACTTGCAAGGGCTTCTTTTATGCAATGAAGTGTTATAAAAGCTAGCCCACCATTCTGCTGTATGAATAGGTATAGGCCCTTGTGATGGCTTTGCTGGACATATAGCTTGGCCCATTGATTCTTGTTTCCTTTTAAAAACACTGCTTCCTTCTTTCCTTCCTTGAATGTCACCCAGACATTCACAGCTTGCTATCAGTTCACAGCAAAAGCCCAGAATTTACAGCATATTGTATTGACACATGCAAGCAAATTCCCCCCCCCCAAAAAAAAAACCAAAAAAAGTTTGTGGTGACGTTGGACTTGATTCTTACATCTCCTTCCTACAAGCCTTGGACACCCACACCTCTTTCTCCCTCTGTCTGGCCTTCTAGACATCCCAAGAAACACCACACAATTAGAGAAATGTTCTATTATTATGAGAGTTAATCACAGGGGCTGCACAATCTGAGCCATTGCTTGCTGGAATTGCTGAACTTAACTCCAAGAGACCCTTGCACAAGATTAGCAGTGTGCTCCACCAGTAAAAGAGGTGCCTAAATACATTACAGAATTATAGTGGCTGGCAGTACTGCCTATATTTCACAATAAAGCAGCACACTTCAGTTGAGAAACTAGTCAGTAAAGCTCTCCTTTAACGATGTGGTGAATTTTAATCCACGTTTAAAAGGCCTGCCTTGTCATCGTTTATTAAAGGCATTTTGTCTCTGGTTTGTTACTCTAATGAGAAATAAAAATAAAATATTAACGACCCCCTTTCCTTTTAACCACAAAGTGGTAGTTTTGGCTTGTTCCCAACATAAATATCTCTTCAAAGTACCATAAAGCGTCTCCATCTTTATTAACTTTCAGGAGGAATTTGAAAACATTCCTGTTTCCTCAAGCACTTGAAAAGGGCTGAAAAGCCCTGAAATCGCTGGGTGGAAGATTATTTTTTTTAATAATTAAAAAAAGCAAAAAAACCTGCAGGTGGTTTCAAAAGGTTTTTAACGGTAACTGCTTTTCGATGTTTTTAACTGTAATTTTAAGACTATTTTAGAACATTTTCATTTTCAAATTGTGTATCTGTTTGCAATCCTGGGTAAGATATAAATTCAATAAATCAAGATGCGAGCACCTAAAATGATAACTCGAAAAAACAGAAATACATTACAACGAGTAGAATGTGTCCTTTTATTTAAAATGCATCTCTGGGTTATTTGTGGGGCATAGGAATGCGTTCATTTCCCCCAAAAAAATATAGTCCAGCCCCCCACAAGGTCTGAGGGACAGTGGACCGGCCCCCTGCTGAAAAAGTTTGCTGACCCCTGTCTTAAACTGTGGGGCACGCACTCTGCTCTTCAGGTGCAGCCCTTCCCCTCCCTAATGAGACTTTGGTGCTTTGACGGAAGCTCAAGATTCTTCCTAAGCAACCGTGGTCCCTTTCAGCACGAAGCGAGGCGAGCAGCAGTCTCCCACACCTCCTAAGGGCTGAGTCCACTCTGAGCTTTCCGCAAACATACCGCAGGAGTGTGGAATTTGGTGCTGGGCTGAGAATTCAACACCCCAAGAACAAGAATGTTCACTTGAACAAGCGAAAACAGGCAGGGAAGAATCGCCCTATGATCTGGGCAAAGGGCCACAGCGCAGTAGCAGGACACCTGCGCTGCATGCAGAAGGTCACTTCTGCTCAATCCCTCCAGTGGGGACTGGGAGAAAAACGTTATCGGAAACCCCAGACAACCACTTCCAGTCAAGGTAGACAATGCTGGTCTAGATAGGCCAATGGTACGAAGATCTTGTGGAGGAGCTTAGGTTTTCTATGTGCTCCCTAGCTCTGACCACTTACCTAGGTGTCCATGAGGCATTTGGGTTGCTCTGACCCTCAGACGTTCCCGTCTAAGGCCACCCCTACAAAAGCCTCTCCCAACGGTTCAACCATTCGCTCCATGCATCCTCAACAGCTTCGGCCTTCTCTTCTGCAAAACCACAACGTCCCCTTGTTTTAGTTCAGCTCCGCCCTCCCCAAAATCCCACAACCGGCCCCTCACCGGAGTTCTCGACGCTGTGGGGCAGATCTGGCAGTTTCATGCGGGCCCTGTTGGGCTCCTGGTACTCCGTCTCCCCCGAGTGGATGCGCTCGTAGCGGTTTGAGTGCCGGTGGGAGCCCATCGTGTTGTTGATGACGATGGTGTCGCTTGGCGCCGAGAGGTGGACAGTGAGGTCGTCGTCCGAGATGCGGCGTTGCGCCTAAGGGGCATGGAAGCGTCAGTCGCTCAAGAGGCCATGACAGCAGTGCACATACACAGCGAGCCTCACCTTGCTCAGGCCCTCAAGGCATTCATTCGCCCAATTCTACTTCTCCTTCGAGAAACTGAGGGGAGTCTTGACCCGCAGCCCTTTATTTGTACCTTGCCTTTCTGTCATGGCGTTGTCCAGGTGGCCGCTCACCAGGCACTGACCCAACCCAAACTTGTTGAGCTTCCTCAAGGTGCTGACTTTCTGTGTCTTCAGACCCTACCCTGGACTTTAACCCCACTGATTCTCCTGCCGCCCCCCGCCCCCCGCCTCAGATCATTCACTCTCTCTCGGCCTACCTAGTGGTGGATTCCAAGCTGGGTCCCTCAGAAATTTATCAGAGGTTACTTTATGAGGAGATTGGTAATGGCAGACAAGCTGCCCCAAAAGACTCCCCCCACCTCAGTCATACATTTAATAAATACAGTGGTACCTCAGGTTACAGACGCTTCAGGTTACAGACTCCGCTAACCCTGAAGTAGTACCTCGGGTTAAGAACTTTACCTCAGGATGAGAACAGAAATCGTGCGGCAGTAGCAGGAGGCCCCATTAGCTAAAGTGGTACCTCAGGTTAAGAACAGTTTCAGGTTAAGAACAGACCTCCAGAACGAATTAAGTTCTTAACCCGAAGTACCACTGTAATTACAAACATGTTTGTTTGATCTCTGTGGCCAGTCCTCAGTGCCCTCCATGACCAATGTTCATTTGCCCTCCATAACCAATCTTCCTCTGCATGTTGTAGGGGAGTTGCTGGTCCCATTCTGAAGCTGTTTCCCATTCAGGTAGGCTGTTAGCTGGGCCCAAGAGGCCTAGTGCCCCTTGTAGCCTTTTAAGGGTGCCCTACAAGTGCACCCCAGAATCCCAGCAGACCTAAGAAAGCCAGTGTCATTCTGGAAATGGCTCCAGCATACAAAGCCTCATGGCCATGAAGCTAATGGGCTGGTTTTAGGGCAGGCACTATCACTCAGCCCAACCTACTCTGCAGGGTTGTTGTGAGGATAAGGGGCTCTCCAGGGTCTCGGGCAGAGAAAATTCTAGCTGATATCCTTTTAACTGGAGGTGCCCTACTGCGTCCAAAGCCACCTTTTCCCACTGAGTGAGAGGCCCTACCCTGATCAGTGAATCATGCAGAGACGCAGCGGGTGGGCTCCTCAACAGGGGAGCGATCCTTAATTCTACATGCTTTAAAAACAAACCTTTATAGTAGTATATCTAAAAGTAAGATTCTATTTCTAGTCAATGCAATCAGGTGTGTCTTAGGCAGCATAAGTTGGGCTGAGTTAACAAAGTCTTAAATGCACTTAAGCGGATGTAGATTTTTAAGTTGCCCACTCCGAAGCAGTAAGACCACCTTAATTTGGGGCCATCGAAACCATGGCCACCCATTTCATCATCCTTCCCGTGAAGCAGCCCAGCTTACCTTCCCCAAGATCTTCTGCCAATATTGCCGCCAGAGGATGAGGATGATGACAACCAATAGGAGAAGGATAATGGCCACCAGGCACCCAATCAGGATGGAGGTGTTGCTGTTGTCGTCCTTTGCAATGGGCTGCCCTGATTTTGGTTCCCCTTGACTTTCCAGATCTTAAAAAGAAACAGAGAAACATAATAATAAAGCCCATTCATGGCCTCCGAGCACCGCCATTTTGAAACAGGTGGAATTTTGGGCTCAGGGTGGGCGAAATTATTCCTTAGGTAGCTTTGCTCTCAGGTTTGAGGGCTACTCACCTTGGAGCGTGAGGTTTGAGCCAATGTTGGCTTTTTCGCTCTGCGCAGAACCCAGAGCCGGTGAGATGGGAACGTCGTGGCCCGAGGGGTGAGGCAGAGCAACCACGGGAGGGCGACGGCTTGAGGCAGAGAAGGAGGGGTCATCCACAACGTCTGGAAGGAAAAGGAAATGCGAAGGATAACCAAGTGACGAAAGGAGTGGATATGACAAATAACTGTAACAACAATTGTAGCATAGCAATTTGAGTGCTGGGCCAGGAGCTGGGAGACCAGGGTTCAAACCCTCGCTCAGCCTCTTCTGCTCTCCACCTGCATGGCTCTGCGCCCAGCCAGCCAACCCCAACTCACCAGAGAGAAAGCCAACTTCACTGAAAAGCATCCACTCGCCGGCAAAGTGGAAGTGGCACTGGACGAACTTGCCGAGCCGCCCTCCCAGGTCCACCGTGAGGGACCGGGCGCTGGGATCCCTCACGTCCACAGCGAGTTGTTGCGAGACAGGCGTGGGCTCCCAGGCCGTGGCCAGGCTGCGCTTGAAGAGGCAGTCCACCTGCCGGAAGACGCTCACCCCGTGCGTGTGCATGTTGTTGCAGTGGACCTGGGGTTGGGCGGGGAGGTTGGATTGGGGCAGCGGGGGGGGGGGGGGAGAAGAGGGTTAGAGGAGAGGCCATTTTGAAGCAAGCTTATTCCCCTGGCATCCCCATCATCGTCTATAGGTTGATCGCAACCGAACGCTCATTTTACTCACACGATTGCAAGCTTACACGGACCATCAATAAATAAATAGAAAGGGAGACCCTTAACTTTTCAGGCTTTGGGGGCTCTTGAGAGATTTTGTGGGGTGTCCCACAGGGTTATCCCTGCACAAAAAAACACTTCTAAGCCTTTTGCCTTGCTTACAGGGCTCTGGGTCGTGTGAGGCCTCTGGAAGGCTCCCATGAGATCTCACAGGGACATGAGTCTCAGAGGCCTTCCACAACCCTCCCTGTGAGCAGGTGGACCAACACTATGGGCCTGAGGCCTCTACAGCCACACACACAACACACGTTTGTTAGGATGGAGCTCAGCCCCTGCAATCTTGAGGGGACAGAGGAGGCCTGGTGGGAAGCCGCCCGGGCCATGAAATGTGGGAAGACGCCATGCAGATCAGTGCGTGAATGTCGCATCAGAAGGAGGCCTGGTCAGCCTCTCCCGATGCGACAGTCATCATGCAAGCAGCGTGCAATGCCCATGATGACACACATGGTGTCACACACACACACAATGCACATCGCATGACGTCAGCCCCCCCCCCCCAACACACACACGTTGGGCGCAACTCAGCACCTGTGCCTATAAGGAAGGAGCAGAGCTTTAAAAGCTGCTTCTGCTACAGGTTTTCCTTATTTGTCACAAGAGGAAAGTGGGTTCTGATTACACAGTTCTCAAGCGTTAAAGGCCAGGTTAGAAAGCGCGTCTATCTGAAAACTACAGAAGGAGGCTGGTGGGATGACGATGGGTGTTAGATGGAGAAGAGGGAGCAGACTGGAAGGGGGAGGAGATGTCAGCAGCAGGAGAGGCGACAGGGTTTAGTGAACAGGAAAAGGCTGCAGCAGAGAGCAGTTCAGACTCCGACTCTGAGGCTGAAGTAGAGGCTGGAGGGGAGAGTAGCCAGGAGGCAGAGTGGAGACAGGCTGCTGAAGAATATAGGGTGTCTCCTGCTACTGCTGCAACCAGCTCCCCTCTCCTTCAGTTCTGGCAACTGCTTCATCGGGGCAAGACCTCCTGCTGAGACCACTAGGCCTGAGCTGAGTTTTGCTTCCTCAAATCAAGAAGAGTTTGGATTTGATATCCTGCCTTCACTCCCTTTAAGGAGTCTCAAAGCGGCTAACATTCTCCTTTCCCTTCCTCCCCCACAACAAACACTCTGTGAGGTGAGTGGGGCTGAGAGACTTCAGAGAAGTGGGACTGGCCCAAGGTCACCCAGCAGCTGCATGTGGAGGAGCGGAGACGCGAACCCAGTTCCCAGATTACGAGTCTACCGCTCTTAACCACTACACCACACCGGCTCTCAAGAATTAATTAATCAAGAATTAACTGGACTGGTCTCAGGTGAGTTCTTGTTTTTGTTGCTGCCCCGCACCTGACTCCAACCATGACACTCGCTTACCTTCATGTAAGTGAAGGCTCTGAGCTGGTCAAACTCAAACTCCATCTCGATGAAGCCCTTGGGGAAAGAGCTGTTCCTCCAGCCTACATAGTCGTACCCTGGCCAGACGCGCAGCTCTTTGTTGTGGGTGAAATCGTCCAGGCCAACCACCCCATCGGTCAGCTGGCCAAGGCCCCCGAAATGCAAGCTGTGGTTGGAATGGAATAGAATAGAGTTGCAAGGGAGTCACTAAGGAAAAAAGAAAACACTGGGCACTTGGGTTGAACCAAGGCGCCCCTTAAACGTCGCACTAGTGTGAAGGAGAGTGCATTTCTATGTGTTCGTTCTACAATATTGACATAGAATTGAAAGACTGCAACCGTATGGCCAATGCCATGATCAGCAACACAGGGATCTAGCAGGTAGAGATATAAGATACAAACAAGATTCAGCCTGTTTCCTGGGTGCAGGGAAGGAGCTGTCAATGCTTAATTATCTGGAGCCCACCTCGCTGGCTGGAAGACACAGCAGCCCTTCCACCATCCTCTGATCAGAGATCGAGTCCCCTGAGTGTCTCCAGCTTCCCCGCCTTGCAGAAGTCAAAGACTGCAAAATAAGCAAGGGCTCCTTTAGCAGCCCAGTCGGTTCCTCCAGAGCTGAATGCAGTCTGGGTCCTGGCAGCCTACATGAGGCTCCGGCTGGCTCTAGCTCCCTGCTGAGACAACATCTTCTGTGGCAAGCTCACAGGAAGGCAAGTCACAAAGGAGAAAGAAGATGAGAACGGTACCTTGGACAGTTCCAAGGGGGACTCTGCTGGCCAAAGTATAATCCTAAAGCAGATACCAAGAGGAAGATGCTTCAGCCAGTATGGTTACTTGGAGCTGCCCACGCTCTCGCTCTCCTCTGATGTGTTTTGACTTGCTACCTGCTTTCCCTCTGAGACTCAAGCTCCTCCAGAACCAGACAGGTGAGGCTGGCTGTGCAGGAGAGAAAAGGCCCCATGCCATGGGAAAGACCCCCACAGTCGTGCCTTCATCCTGGCTACGGGTCTTTCGATGCTACAGCTACACTACAGGATCAAGAACACAGAAAACTTGGCTGCCCCAGCACAGATATAGTGTTTAGAAGATTCCTCAATGTTTTCAGAATGTGGCTGGTGTGGCAGAAGGTGTAATAAGGCAGGTGGCCAATATGAAGCTAATAATTTTTAGACACCGTTATTTAGTTTTCTTCTCTCACTCAGCCCCAATCGTCTCTTCTTTCCTTTTTCTATCGCTATGGGTCACCCACCTAACACTGGGTCCTCCTGTTAATGTTCTTGTTGCTCATGTCTGCATTTTTCCCCAGCACGATTCCTGTCATAGTCCTATCTCACCTCCGTTTTATAAAAAAAGGCAACCCAGGCCGAGAACGTGATTTGCCCCAGATGACACCCTGAGCTTCCGGCTGTTTTAACTCCACAACTATTACACAATGAGAAACTCTCTTTGGGTGGAGTCACACAATCAGCTTGCAGCCCCATTCACAAGGTGACCAAATGGAAGTTCCGTTCCTGTTTTCTCAGGAGACGAACAAAACGTCTGAACACATTTTGAACTGCAACTCCATAATCCCTGGCCATTGGCCACACTAGTAAGGGCTGATGGGAGTTGTAGTCATAAACATCTGAAGACCACCAGGTTGAGGGAAAGCTGGTCGGTCTAACATAACCCAGTGAACTGAAAGGTGATGAAATCTTCAGATGCATCATGTGATGTCTGCAGCTGTCATGTGACTAACCTGGTCATCTGAACCCACCCTTTGAAGCTGAAGTTTCAGGCTGGGATTGCCATGCTTTTAGGGCCACCCAAGCACAGAATTCAACAACAGGGGGGCAGGGATGTTCACTCACTCACTTGCTGATGCTGTGCCCATCGTAAGTGGAGTCATTCAGGTAGACTGGTTCTGGAACCAGAGGCATGACCTGGCCGAGAGGAGCCGTGTACGACTGAAGTCCATCTGGTGGAAGGAAACAAACACATTCAGAAGAAGACCTCAAGCTCCTGGTCCTCAGGAGGATCAAACTTCATGTGCAGCAAAGGCTTCTGGGTATGTGGAGCAAACCCCAAGCCCATGCATACAGAGAGGGGGTGAGGAAAACAGGAACATATGAAGGAGCCTTCTGTTGAGTCAGGCGGTTGGTCTATCTAGCCTAATACCATCAAACCTGATGCTGTCCAGGTATTTCCCTTGAACTACAACTCCCATCAAGCCTGGTCAAAGGGTTGGGATGATGGGAGTTGTAGTCCAAAAACATCTAGGGGACTCAAGGTTGGGGAAGGTTGCTCTAACCACCACATCGCACCGGCTCTGCATATGCAGGTGAGTTCAGGAAAAGAGCTGGACCGTGTTGTTGTGTCAAGGACAAAAATAATAACCAGCTGGCTCACCTTTCCAGACGCAGCCATAGAGCTCCACGCGCAGGCAGACACTCATGACTCGGTCCGCACGTGGGTAGAAGCGGACGTAACGGGCAATAACCGGGGGGCCCAGGTCCTTCAGCACCACTTCTTCTGTATTTTCATTACCCGAAATCACCTAAGGGGCAGGAAGTTAGTTTTCTGTCATTGCTCGGGAACGTGCACAGGTAATGGCAATTCTGAGCTTTGGCATTTGAATAAAGACATTGGTGGACGCGGGTGGCGCTGTGGACGCGGGTGGCGCTGTGGGTTAAACCACAGAGCCTAGGACTTGCCGATCAGAAGGTCGGCGGTTTGAATCCCCATGACGGGGTGAGCTCCTGTTGCTCGGTCCCTGCTTCTGCCAACCTAGCAGTTCGAAAGCACATCAAAGTGCAAGTAGATAAATAGGTACCGCTCTGGCGGGAAGGTAAACGGTGTTTCCGTGTGTTGCTCTGGTTCGCCAGAAGTGGCTTAGTCCTACTGGCCACATGACCCGGAAGCTGTCTGTGGACAAACGCTGGCTCCCTCGGCCAATAAAGCGAGATGAGCGCCACAACCCCAGAGTCGGCCACAACTGGACTTAACACTCAGGGGTCCCTTTACCTTTAAAGACATTGGTGGAATTTTTAAAGTCAGAGATGGGCAA
Source organism: Podarcis gaigeae (assembly GCF_964106915.1). Classification (NCBI taxonomy): domain Eukaryota; kingdom Metazoa; phylum Chordata; class Lepidosauria; order Squamata; family Lacertidae; genus Podarcis; species Podarcis gaigeae. The sequence continues at coordinate 111,765,926 of NC_139679.1, forward strand.
CCTGTGGCCCTCGGGGTGCTGCTGAACTCAGACTTCCATCAGCCCAATCCATCAGGGATGACAAAAGCTATACAGTCCAGAAACAACTGGAGGGAGTCACACTAGCCATCTCTGGTTTAGGCAGTGTATGGTGCAATGTCAGGATTATACATGGGAAGTAGCGCATAAGCAAAGAGATCGGCCTGCCATGCTAGGAAAGGTCCTCTCTATTTATTAGACATAGAACCAGTCTTCAAAGAGATGTAAACCTGTTTCTGGGCTCTCCCACTTCAGAGAGCGAAAAACTCCATCCAAACAGAAAACTACAGGTCATCAAGAAGGGTTCCAACCCAGCCTTCTCCCTGACATGCTGTTTTCCCATGAGCAGGATTCCCCTTTTGCTGAGAGGCTGGCTGCAAAACCGGTTTCTGGTCCTGCCCCCCTCCGAAATGCAGGTGGAGTGGGGGTTCCCATGATGAAATACACCTTTCTCAGTAGCGGACAGCATAGGTGAGACGTTGCTGCTCAACTGACCTCCAGTCAGTTGCATCGCTTCTCCTTACCAGGAGGCAGAGAAGTAGGGGCAAGGCAGAGGTGAGGTTGGTGCAGTGCAAACACACCAGCAGGAGGGCCAGATTTAGCTCTGCAGGTGTGTTTGCACAGTGACGACTGTGCACCACTGTCTCACCTCACCCCCTCGACTTCCAGTGATGCAACTGATGGGGGGTGAAGTAAGCAGCTACACCACACCTGATGTTAGCAATTTCACTCCTCCTGGGGAAGGAAGAGAGTCTTATATCTTCCGCTGTGGGTACTATTACACTGTACTTTCGCTTTATTTCTTTCTTTTTGTTCTCTCGGAGCTGGAGAGAACGGACGCCATTTTGCTTTTGTCTGTACATAGTGTGTCACTAAACAGTAGATTAGCTCTACAATGTCTCACTTTTCTTGCTGTGTTATGCCAGAAGATTAGGGTGCATATACCAGCTGGTATAAGGGATGCGGGTGGCGCTGTGGGTTAAACCACAGAGCCTAGGACTTGCCAATCAGAACGTCGGCAGTTCGAATCCCCGTGATGGGGTGAGCTCCTGTTGCTCGGTCCCTGCTCCTGCCAACCTAGCAGTTCGAAAGCACGTCAAGTGCAAGTAGATAAATAGGTACTGCTGTGGCAGGAAGGTAAACAGCGTCAGGGGTCCCTTTACCTTACCAGCTGGTATATGTCACTAGGAAGCGCACTGGAAGAGAAGCGAGATGCCTTTTCCAGAGCTGCGCATACTGAAGGATGCTCAGAGTTTTGGGGGCTTGCAGCCCCCCCAACATTTTCCCAACACCTATGCCGTCTGCTACTGAGAAAAGGCACACTCTAATTGTAGTTTGAAGCAGGGCAGAACAGAAACAGGCTTTCCACCTGAATAAGAAAAATACTTTGTTGTTGCTACAGATTTCCAATGGGCTCTGTAAGCCTTGAAAGCAAGCCCAGATAAAAAGCTTTCACACAACCTGCTCCATTCCCATCAAACACCTGGAACTTCCCTTCCCTTGGCAACTACTTTAAGTGCTTCTCTAAACGTTTCAAACTCTGCCCTAAAACAACGGTAAGTTGCCTGGCAATTAAGATTATTTTATGAAAATCCATCTAATTTTGATCATTGAAAAATGAAATCTTTAACTGCTAAAGGTTTTTTAAAAAAATACAGAATAGGTAAACACCTGACCATTAGGTCCAGTCGTGTCCGACTCTGGGGTTGTGGCGCTCATTTTGCTTTACTGGCCGAGGGAGCCAGCGTGCAGCTTCCGCGTCATGTGGCCAGCATGACTAAGCTGCTTCTGGAGAACCAGAGAAGTGCACGGAAACCAGAACAGTGCCATTTACCTTCCCGCCGGAGCGGTACCTATTTATCTACTTGCACTTTGAAGTGCTTTCGAACTGCTAGGTTGGCAAGAGCAGGGACCGAGCAACGGGAGCTCACCCCATCACGGGGATTCGAACCGCCGACCTTCTGATCAGCAAGTCCTAGGCTCTGTGGTTACACCACAGCACCACCCACGTCCCTAATGAATAATAAAGCCTCTGCCATAATAAAGCCTCTGCAATTCACCAAATTTACCCCATATATGCGATTCCACATTTTGTAGCCGTCGACTAATATTTCTTTAAGCAATGACATCACAACTTAGCCTAACATTTGATCTCATGAGTGGAATCTGTGAATGCCACGCCTTCCGCTAGCCCCACCTCCCCGCCTCCCATTGGCTGCCTTCACCTGCGCTCACTTCAGCTCCGCCCCTCGCTTACCTCGTTGCCCCACCGGTCCCGCCAAGGCATCCAGCGGTGCCCGTCCCGGCTGTAGTGTAGCCGGTAGGAGCGGGCAAACTCTTTGCCATGACCACTCGCATGGCGACCCTGTGTTCCCACCAAGGTTAAGAAGTGCAGCCGCCGCAGGTCTATCTCCAAGTACTCCGCATCGTTAGGGTAGACGGGTCCTGCAGGGCACCAGGCTCCATCTCCCTCGCTCAACGCCAACCTGGAGAGCAAGAAAAGGGAGAAGACAGAAAGGTGGATATGTTAACGAACCTGTATTTGGGCAGGGGCACATTTCACAAATCACATTTAAGTCTCCCTAGCACCTCTTGCAAGGGACGCGGGTGGCGCTGTGGGTTAAACCACAGAGCCTAGGACTTGCCAATCGGAAGGTCAGTGGTTCGAATCCCTGCAACAGGGTGAGCTCCCGCTGCTCGGTCCCTGCTCCTGCCAACCTAGCAGTTTGAAAGCACATCAAAGTGCAAGTAGATAAATAGGTACCACTCCAGCGGGAAGGTAAACGGCATTTCCATGCGCTGCTCTGGTTTGCCAGCTTAGTCATGCTGGCCACATGACCCGGAAGCTGTACGCCGGCTCCCTCGGCCAATAAAGCGAGATGAGTGCCACAACCCCAGAATGGGCCACAACTGCACCTAATGGTCAGGGGTCCCTTTATCTTTACCTAGCACCTCTTGCATGCTATTTTTCTCGCACGCCAGGTTGAGCAGACCACCCCCATCCCTCCTTGGATGGATGGCCACAACGTTGAGCTGAAGGAATAAGAGGGCAACAGGAAGACTACGCCAAAGGGAGTTGGGGTAGGAACACGGCCCTATTTCACACTGCTCTTTATAGGGAAGGCGTCCAAGAACGCCTTCTTGGACGGTGCCGCACATGTTCATGTGGAAGGACATGTGGGAGGCCTAAACGGCCTCGGCCCAGTATACCTGGAGGAGCGTCTCCACCCCCATCGTTCCGCCCGGACGCTGAGGTCCAGCTCCAAGGGCCTTCTGGTGGTTCCCTCGCTGCAAGAAGTGAGCTTACAGGGAACGAGACAGAGGGCCTTCTTGGTAGTGGCGCCCGCCCTGTGGAACACCCTCCCATCAGATGTCAAAGAGATAAACAACTACCTGGCATTTAGAAGACAGGGAAGTTTTTAATGTGTGACATTTTAACATATTTTTAATCTTTGTTGGAAGCCGCCCAGAGTGGCTGGGGAAACTCAGCCAGATGGGCAGGGTACAAATAATAAATTAGTATTATTATTATTATTATTATTATTATCATGGAGCTTGGGGCGGGCATCCTATCTTACTGAACAGCGTGAACAGTCCTTTCCAGCTGACCTTCGTCAGGTCTACGAGGGCAGTGTACTGTGAACAACTGAAATGTATTGTACAACTGCAAGGGGGGAAAGCAAGTTACAACTTCACATTTCAAAGGCCATCGTCACCTGCTGTGTTTGGCGGCCGTCGAGTCAGACCACGAGCTGGAGGCTGAGAGGGCCTCATCCGGGATGGTGCGATCCTGCATGCCCAATGCATAGCGGCACTTAGCTGCAAAGAGGGAAGCAAGCAAGAGAATGAAGAGCAAAGGCGACCCCTTTGCATTATACACACCGCTCTGCAAAAATCATGAGCTATTAATACTGGCCTGATCCGCAAAACATCAATTATAGTATGTCACATTGAAACCAATGGGTTGCAAGTTAACCTAGGATGGGATGCTTTTAATGAGACTTGAGAACATAAGAAGAACTCTGCCAGATTAGGACAAAGGGACCCATCTATACCAGAATCCTCCCCCCCCCCACACACACACAGTGGATAACCAGATGACTATGAAGTCAATGATCAGCACCAACACAGCAGAGGTCCAAGCTGGTGCCCATCACTGCTACCATATTTTTTGCTCTATAAGACGCACCCGACCATAGGACGCACCTTGTTTTAGAGAGGGAGAACAAGAAAAAAAGCATTCTCTCCCTCTCTGTGCAGCGCCCCTTCAGTGAAGTGGCAGGAGAAACGGAGCCCCTTCCATTTCTCCTCCCGCTTCGCTGAAGGGGCGCTGCACAGAGAGGGAACGCTGCGCACTGCCTCTCCAGCGAAGCAAAGCCAGGAGAGCAAGAGGGGTCAGTGCGCACTGACCCCTCTCGCTCTCCAGGCTTCGCGTTGCTTTCGCTGAAGCCATGGAGCCTGTATTCGCTCCATAAGACGCACACACATTTCCCCTTACTTTTTTTTGGGGGGGGAGTGCATCTTATAGGGTGAAAAATACGGTAGTTGTGGGAGAGAATTCCATAGCTGAACCCTGTTCTGTGTGAAGAAACACTTCCTTTTGTCTGTCCTAGAACCTCCAATATTCAGCTTCATTGTCCCAAGCGCTAGTATTATGAGACAAGAGAAAGGAAAACTTCTTCCTATCCACTTTCTCTACAGGATGCACAATCATATTCCCTTCTTAACCTGTCCCCTCTTATAACCAGGCCTGACACCACCAAAAGGCAGGCTTGGCTAGATACTGATGCCCAAAGGCACTGAAGAACGCAGGCCTTGGGACTCCATTTTGAAAATGGGGGGGGGGGAATATGGCCACCACCATAAAAACATGGCAGCCACATTCTAGCACCATCCTGTGTTAAATTAGTTCTCTCAGTCTATATTCTCAGCTTATCCTGTGTATCATGGGAATATGCCCCGCTGGGGAAAAAGTGAGACTTACATCTGAGTAGTAAACTGTCACAGGGTTGAGCCTTGTATATCAAAACTCATTTTGTCTGTCTGTTTGCTACCAGGCCTGTTTCAAGGTGCTTGTGTTAATCCACAAAGCCCTAAACAACTCGGGCTCAAAGTACCTTAGGGACTGCCTGTTTCCATATGCTCCATCTCAGTCACTGAGATCCTCTGAGGTGTCAAGCCTCACTAGGGATCAAGCCTTTAGTGTGGCAGGCCCTGCACTGTGCAATTCCTTTTTGAAAAATCCAAGAATCTGACAAACATAAGGCTACTGTCCTACCTGGGACACAGGTGGCGCTGTGGTCTAAACCACTAAGCCTCTTGGGCTTGCCGATCGAAAGGTCGCGGTTTGAATCCCCACAATGGAGTGAGCTCCCATTGCTCTGTCCCAACTTCCTGCCAACCTAGCAGTTTGAAAGCACGCCAGCAAAAGTAGATGAATAGGTACTGCTGCGGCAGGAAGGTAAACGGAATTTCTGTGCGCTCTGGTTTCCATCACGGTGTCCCATTGTGCCAGAAGCGGTTTCCGGCCACATGACCCGGAAAGCTGTCTATGGACAAACGCTGGCTCCCTCGGCCTGAAAGTAAGATGAGCGCCGCACCCCCATAGTCCCTTTTGACTGGAATTAACTGTCCAGGGGTCCTTTACCTTTTTTTACCATTTTTACTATCCTACCTACAAAAAGCAGAACACTTAGTACTGGATGTCAACGACTTCCACCAGAGGGTGCTCTAATTTCACACACAAGAGATGGACACTTTTTTTAAAAAAAACAACCAAGGATGTCCTTTTCTAGAGACACACTAAGTTTTAACATTCTGTTAATGTTCTGCAAGCTTTCAGCTCAATGTTCCGTTGTCTGGAACACTTTGTGATACTCTGGAATATAGCCAAAAGGGCAAATTCCATGCTGGGGTGATTAGGGAAGACAGAGAGGATAAAACTGCCAGCATCATAATGCTGCCCTTCATATATTATGTATGATGATGCAGTCCCATTTTGGAATCCTATATGCTGTGCTGACGCTCCATTTCAAACGGGAAATCACAGGGTTGGTGAAAGGGGCAGAAAAGGGTAAGCAAACCAAAATAATAAGGCTGGACTGAAGAACAGGCTGGCCAGCTCCCAAGAGACTGCGATCTACTCACAGAGTCATAAACTGGCAGTGATCTACCCCCCCCCCCTTTTTTTTGTCCAGGTCAAAGTCCAGGCCCAAAGTCTGGGGGGTACAGGGGGCTGTTTTTTCAGGGGAGCCAAAGTTGTTTAGCTTCTTTGTGGGGAGCCAGTGATCTACCACAGACGTCTAGTGATCTACTGGTAGATCACGATCTACCTGTTGCACGTGCCTGGGCTAAAGCACTTGGGGATTTTTAGTTTACCAAAAAAAAAAAAATTAAAAAAATATGATATGTTAGAAGTTGATAATATTATGGAGGGTGTGGAGAAAACGGCTAGAGGTTCTTTTTTAATTTCTTAAATCTCCTCTGGTGATGCTAGAATTTTGGGGTACAGAATGAAACAGATAATTCAGAACAGACAATAAGAGCAAGGAAAACTTCCTTGCATAATGTAGAATCCACTGCTGCAAGATGTGACGGTAAAGCTTATTTCATGGGCAGAGAGGATGGGGAATCTTTGGCCCTTTAGATGTCATTGGACTACAACTGCTGTCCATTTGCCAGGCTGGCTAGGGCCGATAGGAACTGGAGTTCAACAACATCTGGAGGGCCACAGGTTCCCCAGTCCTGTTCTGCAGAAGCCAGACAGACAGACAGACAGACAGACAGACAGACAGATGATGGATAGTATCCTTACGAGTGGAACCTGCAACAAAATGTTGCAGTGTGGAGTGTTCCTATTCACTGTTCCATTCGGTCAGCCATGCCCTTCTCCAAGATACTCCATTCTGTCTCCCCCCACCCCTCAACATTCCATGGCCACTGAGGGTGCTCATTCCCCATTAGGCTGCTTCCAGAGCTTTCTCCTCCCTCTTGTGTCCAAAGATGGCGCCATTTTGGTTTCATGAGCAACCAACAGCTCTCACATCTGTGCATCGGAAATAAGATAGAAGCATCGGACAAAACTATGTTGGGAATTAACCAACGTAGAAGAAAGGCCCACTGGATGGCAGTTTGGCAACAGCCCCCTTGCCCTGAGTTCCTTTTCCCTTGCTTTGCTCTCCATCTTATACTTGGCCTTGCCCTCTCGCCCGACCTTCATATCTCCATCACTTCTGCCCAATAAAATCCTGTAAGCTCAGTGCTCCTTCTGCACCACATTTCAGCACCTCACTAAGGAACCCTCCAGTTTCCCGCTCCTCAACCAACAGGTCATAGCCTATCTCACCTGAATCCAACTCACCTGGATCAAAGTGCTCTTCCAACTCCGAGGTACCGAGGGACGCCGAGAGCAGCAAGCAAAGCGCTGCGAGTCCCACCATGCTCTCTGGGCTCTGCGATGATTACACCGACAGTTGAGTCTTCATGCCTTGTTTGCAAAAAAAGTAGATAACAGCAGTTAACCACATGCGGGTCTCGCACAGATAGCGGAGTATGACAGCAAGGTGACTCAACATGAATGGGCAACCCTCCTCTTCCGAGGGTCAGGCACTTTCTCTGTGCTAGTGAATAGCACACATTCCATGCTCAGGAGTCACCAGCATCCTGCCATTGTCCTGGCTTCCCTATTCAGGCCAGAAGTGGACTGGCGCTGACACACTGACAGCAGCAAAACACATGATTATCGCAGGCAGAAAGGCCAGATGCCAAATTTGTGGTTGAGCGAACTCGGTGCATTTGGGAGACCCCAAGGCTGATTTACAGGAACGAGAATTTGACCAGACTAAAAAAAAAAAAAAAAAAAAAAGTAACTCAATTGGTGACTAGGTCAGCTATTGAGGAGATAGGTTCCAGTGGGGTCAAACAATGCCACTTTTTATTAGAACTGGGGCTGTTGGCTGACCATTGTTCATTGCAAATGAGCAGTACAGTGGTGCCTCGCAAGGCGAAAATAATTCGTTCCGCAAGTCTCTTCGTCTAGCGGTTTTTTCGTCTTGCAAAGCACGCCATTAGCGGCTTACCGGATTAGTGCTATTAGCGGCTATTAGCGGCTTAGCGGCTATTAGCAGCTTAGCGGCTTAGAAAAAAGGGGAGAAAGGGGAAAAACTCACAAGAACTTGCAAGACGTTTTCGTCTTGCGAAGCAAGCCCATAGGGAAATTCGTCTTGCGAAGCACCTCAAAAACGGAAAACTCTTTCATCTAGCAAGTTTTTCGTCTTGCGAGGCATTCGTCTTGCGGGGCACCACTGTACACTGCCCAGTCACTCTTGTTTCACTCTACAAGAGAAACAAACTGAGAAGCCACAATTAAGCTTGGCTTTGTGTGATGTCCGGATCCAGACTCATCGGGTGGTACTCAATTGAGTTTCCCTTAGAGGAGACCCACTGAAATCAATGAACCTAACTTGGCTGTTAATTTTAATGAGCCCGCTCTAAGTAAAGGTAAAGGACCTCTGGACGGTTAAGTCCAGTCAAAGGCAACTACAGTGGTACCTCGGGTTACAGAGGCTTCAGGTTACAGACTCCACTAACCCAGAAATAGTATCTCAGGTTAAGAACTTTGCTTCAGGATGAGAACAGAAATCGTGCAGCAGCAGCAGCGCGGCGGCAGCGGGAGGCCCCATTAGCTAAAGTGGTACCTCAGGCTAAGAACAGTTTCAGACCTCCAGAACAAATTAAGTTCTTAACCAAGGTACCACTGTATGGGGTTGCAGCACTCATCGTGCTTTCAGGCCAAGGGAGGCGGTGTTTGTCCACAGACAGCTTTCCAGGTCAAGTAGCCAGCAAGACTAAACTGCTACTGGCTCAACGAGATACCATGACGGAAACCACTGCACACGCTAACACTGTTTACCTTCCTGCTGGAGGTACCTATTTATCTACTTGCACTGGCGTGCTTTCAAACTGATAGGTTGGCAGAAGCTGGGACAGAGCAACAGGAGCTCACCCCATCGTGGGATTCAAACCGCCGACCTTCTGATCGGCAAGCCCAAGAGGCTCAGTGGTTTAGACCACATAGCAACCCGTGTAAAACTTAGCTGAATGTACCTAACAAGCCATGATTCGTAAGCCAATGACGAACCATGGTTTAAGACAGCGTTGGCTGGTGCCCATTGGGACAGGTAAGGTGGCTAGAAGACCAGCAGGAGCCAACTAATTCTAGGTGTGTCCCATCCTTGACCCTGTTGAGTTCTACAAATGCAACACTGAGACTACAGAGGAGGAATCTGGCAGCTAGTACCACACCCTGGAGGAGTTGTAAGTAAAAAGGCAAGCAAGTTGGGGACTGGCTGAGGTCAAAGTGATATTGTTTATTATCTTGGGAGCTTCCAGGGCAGACCAAGGAGACACGTTTTGAAAAAAGGTATAATTACAGAAATGAAACATGCAAAAGAGCAGCTATAAAATGGCAAAGGGCCAAAGCAGGTATTGCAAGCAAATGAATGATTTTAAGTCCCAATTTTTGCTTTATGAAAAGCAATTCTGGGAAGAAAGTGGCACTTAGCTCTGTCTCCACCTGCCATTTTCCCCACTCTGTATTTGCAAGGGTAAGTATATACCTGGAACCCAAGATGAGAGGAAGTGTTTCCTGAGGCAACTGGGTTTTTTCTTTTTCTTTAATTGCATTTATATACCGCCTTTCTCCCATTGCCCAAGTCAGCCTTGGGCTCCCAGGTGGATATTCACCCAGGTACTGGCTAGGCCCAGAACTACTTCGCTTCAGCAAGGCTTCCACACAATGTGTCTTTTTCAGACCACGCACAGGAAGAAGGAAATGTCTCTCAGGCCTCTCCCCAGCCAACACTCCCTTCTCCAGACCACAAACCCCACTGCCTCCCCACTCCCCATCCTCATCTCTGCTCTAAACGGGTCCTTCCCCCACCCGCAGTCAGCGACAAAGCTATTTTCCCCATAAACAAAGTTGTCATTGGGATTCAGAAACACACATTTTTGCTAGTAATATCTAGTTTTGTGCTAATAGTGCAGAGCAAGAGGAACCTGTGGAAAACTGGGGAGGAAAGAGCCCCCCCCCCCCATATGCTGTCAGATGCAATTAAGCAATGAAATTAAAACACTGAACCAGTATCTACCCGACAGCAGCTCAGATTATTTGATAATAGTTGACCGTGGTCGTTAAAGGACAGTCAATTGACAACATTTGATTCATCAACTGGTGGGCACCCCAACCCTATTGATTTACGTCATGAGCAGTTTAAAGGCTCTTGAGTAATACAACTGGACCTTTGCCAGAGGGCCTGATCAAGCCGTTTCAACGTCAAAGTGATGACATGCAAAACAAAATGAGGGCAAAGCGGGGAACTCCAGTTCAGGGTACCAGCCAGTCACCCAGGCCCCATTCCAGGATACTTCATTCCACTCCCATTCCACCAGATTATCCGTCTTTTTCTTCTTCTTCTCAATGACTTTCTGTGGACACTTAGCATGCTCAGTCTTCAATGGTCTTTCTTCTGTGGGTCCCATCCTGAGGTAGCGTCTTTCTCCCTAAATATTTCTTGTACTTCTTGGGGTCTGTTTCTACACCTCCCCACCCCATCACTGCACTCTATCTATCTATCTAATCTATCTATCTATCTGAATCAAAATTCAAATATATCTGAGTAGGCATTTCTGGGCTCTGTGCACCTCAGCCCCCAGAGGGCAGTTCGAAACACTTGCTTCAGAACCAATATTTCTACACAATTTGTATGACATTTTCATCTGACTAGCCTAGTCACGCAGGCCAGGTGATTCCCGCAAAATGAGAACCTTCTTTCTCTGGAAAAGAATCACCTCTGGAGGGAGAAGGATCCAGACTGCGAAAGGTTTGAGGCAAAGAATTAACACACAGAGACACAGAGATTTTACCACCCTGGTCATTATTTTTTAAAGTAATCAGCCCCTCAATTTTAAGTCCTCAGCGATGTGGCATCCATTCAGGCCTGAGGCTGTCATTGTTTCGAATTACAGACTTGGCAGATTCAGGTCGTGCAATTATGGCTGACTGGGAGGTCTCACGCAACAAACCCACCCACCCAAAATACAGACTTTTCGCAATAAGGGGAAGGGGAAAGGCAGCGAGACACATGGCCCGTTGACACTTGCTCTGATGCAACATCATCTAACCACCCCACAAAAAAATAAATAAATCGGAACGAATGTTCGTTAAATAGCGAACAGTTGTCTAATCTCTTCCTGCAAATGAATCAGGAAGAATGCTCAATAAACAAACCATCCTGAAGCACCTCTGTTTCTGGAAACGCATTCTCCCCAAAATGTGTGGGCAACTGGCTCAAAAGCAGAGGCCAAAACATTTCCAGTTAACGAGTGACTCAAATTGCTTAATAATCAAGAGTATGCACACTCTACAAGACACGGGGCATTTCAAAGAACGTTCCTTCATAAGACGTTCTCATATTGTGAGGGGGAAATGTTCCAAATAAACACTCCACTAACTCGGCGCAGCTTCCCTAAGAAACAGTCGCAGGAATCCAAATCTGTTTCCTAGGAACCCAGGCCACACTCCCCTCCTGCTGTTTCTTGACCAGTAGGTTGGGGGTGGTGGGTGAAGTGGGGGTGGGTGGGGGTGAAAGGGCTGTAGGCCAGCTGCTCCCACAATCCTTTGCTGGAATGTCCCAACAGCTGCCTTGATCTAAGGCTAGTAAACAGCAGCTGACAGGCCGTGGGGCAAGGGGGTGCCAAAGTGAAAGGGAAAAGGGGGATGAATCAAGGCATTGATCGGGGACACCCCCTTCGGATTCAACGAGGAGGAGGAATCCCATATCTAGCAGAAGAATCGGGAGAAACTGCCACACTCCAGGGCCGGGAAATTTTCAGACCTTCGACAACGACTGCTCTCTCTAAAAGATGGACCTATTATATAGTACACAGTAGGGCAGATGTTTGCATGCAGAAGGTCTCAGATTTGGGGGGGGGGGAGATCCTGCCCCAAACCATGGAGAGCAATTAGCAGTCAATATAGTCAAATCTGGGTTAGTAAGGCAAATAGTTTGAACTGGTTGGACCAGATGAGCTTCAGGGATCCTTCCAATTCTATGATTCTATGGGACATCTCCCATGGGTATGGATCAGGAGGGGGTTGAGGGGCTATGGGAAATTTGGGGTGCCACCCCAACCAAGAAGTCACCCCCACCTTCCGTTTCCCTCGGGTTAAACTGACATCTGCCACTCTTGTTGTTTTTAACGCAGCCCTGTGTGTTTTTCAGTCGGATGCCGCCTTGCAATATTTTATGTGGAAATGTGGTTTATAAACATTAGTGTTCCCATATATTTCAAAAAGTGAAAATCTGGACACAAAAGTTGTTGAGCCTTTTTTTCTTTTTGGCCAAAGTTGTTAAGCTCCTCATTTCTATTTTTGTTTTGCAAAATTTCAAAAAATAATAATAAAGCTTTTGAGCAATTTTCAAGGAACTTCAGCAAAATCTAGATTTCTGACATGGGCTGCCATGAGTCCGGATTTCCCCCAGACATTTCAGCAATTTCCGCCTGGACACTGCTTCCGACTGCCGTACTCCGACTATGTCCAGGAAATTCTGGCCATATGGCGACCCTAATAAGCATGCAAACAAATAACAAATGATCCCGGGTATGCAATGGTATCAAGCAGTGATGGAGACGCACTCATCCCATGTACAAAAAATGCTTTCCTTTAGTGTTGTTTGGGTCTGTTTAAAGCAGGGGTGTATTGCTGGACTTCAACTTCCATCGTCCTTTACTATGTTGGCTGGAGCTGATGGGAGTTGGAAGCAAACATCTGGGAGCCACAGGTTCTCCATTCCAGATTTCAGAGGAAGCAAAAGGCAGAACACTGTCCTTAATGTGATTCTTCTCTGGAGAACCTATAACGCTGAAAACTGTAAGTCAGCAAGCCCAACAAAGACCTTTAAAAATCCTGTGTCAGCTCTGAAGCTCATTGGTTGAAGTTTGGGCTACCAACTATCACTGTGCCCAACCTAATCTACCTCACAGGGTTGTTGTGAGGATAAATTGCAAGGGTGAGGGAGAGAGAATCTGGAGCTATACGTATCCTAAATGAAAGGTAGGAAAGAAATGTTAATAATACAGTCGTACCTTGGTTTTCGAATTTAATCTGTTCCAGGAGTCTGTTCGACTCCCGGAACAGTTCAAAAACCAAGGCGCTGCTTCTGATTGGCTGCAGGAGCATCCTGCAGCCAATTGGAAGCTGCCTCAGATGTTCGGCTTCTGAAAATTGTTAGGAAACCGGAACAATCACTTCCGGGTTTCGATCACTCGGGAGCAGAAACGTCTGAGTTCAAAGGCGTTCGGCTTCCGAGGTTCCACTGTAGTAATAATAATAATGTTTTTTTAAAAAGTGTAAAAGCTGTGAATATGTCCAAGAGCAGGTTGGAGAAGAGGTAGAATACTGTTGTTGTTGTTGATGATGTTGATGATGATGATGATTCTATTATATCATCATCATTATTACTGATAAGGAGGGGGAAATTGAACCGTGCAGAGAAACCACAAATATATACCCAAGAGCAGACCACTGAACTTTGCTATGAGTCTCCCACCAACCCACCACTGAAATCTACTTAAACCTGAAATGGTGGCCTTGGGCTGAACTCTAAACATTAAAAACATGTTATGGGGCTAAACTCTGGCTCATATTAAAGCCTCAGCGGGATTAAAGGGTATCCCCTGCAGGGACGTCCGTCAGATAACAAATTGGGGTGCTGCTGCTGTCCCTTGCCCAGCCCACTCCACCCCCAGCTCCTGTCAGCAGCTGAGGGTGTCCTCATGTTGCCCAGCTGGTTTTTAACCCCCTGCAACCCAGAGATCTCCCAGGGCCTCCTGGAGAAAGAAAGGGGGGGAAACCGCAAAATGCGCTGAAGGGGTAAGGAAGGCAAGGAATCCCAGCTATGTAGGCAAGAATGCCCGGCAGCTGGGATCCCAGTGCCAGCCCAGCTTAACTGGCCTGCTGTGGAAAGCTGCAAAGCTCTGTGGATGCCCTACAGTCCTGACTCCCTGCCAGCAGAGAATTAACCATTATATTAAACAGGCTATAGAGCCGGACGTCATCGTGGGTCCCTGCTCAAGGGAAACGATCGGAGGCTGCGACGGAGGCCGAGGTCCTTCAATCTCTGGTTTTATTCATTAAATTTATGTCCCACTCTTCCCCCTTCCATGCTCTCCCAGACACCCCAAAAAGCCTGCCTGTCTCTTTCTTAGGGATGAGGGAGAGATTTGATTCAGCTTGCACATCCTAAGTGTTCGTAGACCAAACACAAACAAAAAGGCCATGCAGTGATACTTCTGGTTACGAACTTAATTCGTTCCAGAGGTCCGTTCTTAACCTGAAACCGTTCTTAACCTGAGGTACTACTTTAGCTAATGGGGCCTCCCGGTGCCGCCACACAATTTCCGTTCTTATCCTGAGGTAAAGTTCTTAACCAGAGGCACTACTGCCGGGTTAGTGGAGTCTGTAACCCAAAGAGTTTGTAACCTGAGGGGTTTGTAACCCGAGGTACCACTGTACTTTAAAATTGGCACTTCCCTGAATTATTATTATTATTTTATTTACACCCCACCCATCTGGCTGCATTGCCCCACCAAGTTTAGTGTCCAGCTGCATTAACATGTAGAAAAATGCATACACTGTACTATTTATTTCTACTGTACTATTTATTTGTTTGTTCACTCATTTTCAGAAGGCCTTTAAAGAAAGAATTTCGCAAACCGGTGTGGAATTTTCACAAGGCCTTAAAAAAATATATTGCAAACCGATGTGGAAGTGCGGTAAGCTAAACATTGGAAAAACGAGAAGCTGACAAGAACCAAAATTGACAGAACCACCCATCCCTCCTCCTCCTTCCTCCAGAGCACCAACTTTCTAAATCGTCTCAGAGTCACACGTGCTAAGGGTGAGAGTGAGCAAAACTGTCTCTGGACCCCAGCTTGGGCAGAATGTGACTTGCATTCCAAGGAAGTTTTAAATGCAGACCAGCTGAATGGTCCATTAGGCAAGCCCTTATTGTTCCACATCCACAGCCAGGCTATTAAAAAGTATGGGGGGGGCATCCTTTCATTTTGGACAATGGAGTGGTCGGCTGGGGGACAATCAGCTTTCCCTATCATTTTTTTCAGTCTGGACTGATTACAGTGATACCTTGGTTCTCAAACTTAATTCGTTCCGGAAGTCGGTTCCAAAACCAAAGCGTTACAAAACCAAGGCACGCTTTTCCATAGAAAGTACAGTGGTGCCTCGCAAGACGAAATTAATCCGTTCTGCGAGTCTCTTCGTCTTGCGGTTTTTTCGTCTTGCGAAGCACGGCTATTAGTGGCTTAGCGGCTATTAGCGGCTTAGCGGCTATTAGCGGCTTAGCGGCTTTGCGGCTATTAACGGCTTAGCGGCTTTAAGAAAAAGGAAACAAACCCGCAAGAACTCGCAAGACGTTTCGTCTTGCGAAGCAAGCCCATAGGGAAATTCGTCTTGCGGAACGACTCGAAAAACGGAAAACTCTTTCGTCTTGCGCGTTTTTCGTCTTGCGAGGCATTCGTCTTGCGAGGTACCACTGAAATGCAAAACGGATTAATCCGTTCCAGACTTTTAAAAACAACTCCTAAAACAGCAATTTAACATGAATTTTACTATCTAACGATACCATTGATCAATAAATGAAAGCAATAAACAATGTACTGCAGTCACACAACCAATCAGTCGGTAGCTGAACTGGGTTCACACAGCCAAAAAAACAAAACAAAGAGCCACAAAAGCAAAAACGCAAAATAAACAGCAAAATCAGACAGACCTCAGCGTAACACTCAAAACGGAGCACATTCGGCTTCTGAAAAAAGTTCGCAAACCATAACACGTACTTCTGAGTTTGCAGGGTTTGGATTCCACATTGTTTGAGAACCAAGGCGTTTGAGAACCAAGGTACCACTGTATGTCCGTTCTGGACATGGTCCAAGAAAGAAGGCAGTTTCGCATTCCTCCAAACCCAACTCTTTGCATTTTACTTTTTTTGTAAAATGCCAAGTTCTTAGATATGCTGAACTTGCTGAGAGAATGAAAATGCTTGTCTCCTCTCCAATATTCACACACAAAAACCTCCACTTAACATAACTCACCACTCCCTTTCTAGACTTTTGCCCTTCAGCTTTCACACATACAGAGAGAAGCCAATCTCTAGCAACAGGCTTACCTGCATAAGCAAACAACATTCCCCAGAAGGAAAACAAGGATGGATGAAAGAATTAAGCAAGGCTATGAAAATACCCCTTATAGCAAAAAGGTCAGATCATTTTCTAGCTAAAATGAACCAGGAAGGGGTGCATTCAGAAGGACAGATGCAAGCCACACATTTCAGAAGCTCGCAACTGCTGGAATGTCAAGTCACGTGCAATTCCCAGCTGCAAAGTTCAGATTCCATTGTGGGATTTCGCATTTCACCATGAAACACAAAGTCAGGTATTGTCAACAGCTCAAATTTCCATTTTTTAAAACCACAGATTTGCACCCAGAAACTTGAAGCACCCAGGACTCACGACAATTCACCTACATTTCAATTTTTAATTCACCCATTTATTTGAAGGCGGGGAAAGCTGTTCCTTTAAAATTTCAAAATTTACTAGCTTTGATATCATCAGCAAATGCAACCAGGTTATGGCTCACAGATAACAAATGTGATGTTCTGCAGATGTTTCTAGACTCCAGCCATCAGCCCCAGACAACATAGCTAATGTTCAGAAATTATGAGAGTTGTGGTCCAACATCAGCAGAGGATACCATGTCTGTTATCCCCAATTTCACCATTTATAAACATGTGAAAAAGCATTAGTTCCAATATAGATGCTTGGAGGACACCCTCCCTCCCCCATAATTCTATTGTGAAACTGATAATAATGATAAATAATAATAATAATATACAGGTTAGTGTTCAAGTCACAGGGGACGGGCCTGTACGAAAGTTGTCAATCTTAACTGCTATATGGTACTTCAAGACTGTCGCTATCTTTCAGTGAGATTCAGCCACATCCTGGCAAATTCAGGTTGCACAATTATAATTGATTGGGAGGTCTCACACAACAAACCCGCTTCCCCAAAAGGGAAAGGACTTTTTGCAATAAGGAAAGTGGCGGGGGAAAGTGTGAGATAACACCTGCTTTGATGCAACATCATCTAACCTCCCTGCAAGCAAATCAGAATAAATGTTCATTCTGGTAATCTGGAAGTGCTCTTCGATACTAATACACACACTCCGAAGCCTGTCCCAGGACACTTTTTGGTAGTCTCCTTCTGTTCCTTGCAGTGCAGCAAGGTCAACCAGGATTCAGCCAGTGAATACTTAAAAAAAAAACTGAGCTGGAAGTGAATTGGAAATTATGACATGATATCTCATGATCCGGCCTCATGAAAGCATCCGCCAATCAGCATTTAGATGCTCATATGTATCATCTGTTTAATTAGATCGCCCTTTCCATCCAACTCTTTCATCTTCTCTTCATTTGGTTTGATAAATGCTCCTAAGATCTTGGCTCGCGGCACAAATTGTAAAACCCAGAGGAGAAGCAAACCATTTCATTCCAATATATGGGGTCTGAGCCAGCTACACTTGAGCAGTACAAATTATACTGCAATGCAGTAAGTCCCATTTGCTGTTTGAAATGTTCTTAACGTAAAAATGTATTTGTGTTGGTGGCTCTTTCTGCTTTATTAGCAGGGAAGTGGGTGGTGCTGTGGTCTAAACCACTGAGCCCCTTGGGCTTGCCAATCAGCAGGTTGGCAGTTCGAATCCCGACAACGGAGTGAGCTCCCGTTGCTCAGTCTGAGCTCCTGCCAACCTAGCAGTTTGAAAGCATGCCAGTGCAAGTAGATAAATAGGTACTGCGGCGGCGGGAAGGTAAATGGCATTTCCATGCGCTCTGGCTTCCGTCACGGTGTCTCGTTGTGCCAGAAGCGGTTTAGTCATGTGGGTCACATGACCCGGAAAGCTGTCTGTGGACAAATGCCGGTTCCCACGGCCTGAAAGCAAGATGAGCGCCGCAACCCCATAGTTGCCTTTGACTGGACTTAACCGGCCTGGGGTCCTTTTTTTATCTTTATCTTAGTTGTCCTGCAATGCTTGCCCAGTGCTATCATACTATTGCTGTCTGGAGAAGCCAAATCACAATAAAAGCAGGACAACTAAAATAAATACCCACAGCATTTGCGGTATGAATAGTGGCAGGATTTCAGCAGGAAGCTGCAGGACATGCACTGACTGGAAATGAAGCCGTGAGACCACCCCAACTTTTAACACCTGCTGAAAACTTTTCTATCAGTCTTATACAGGCAATTAAGAACACATCCACCGTAGCTATGTCATTTCTCTGATTTTAACTTACTGATAAGTTAACTTACTGGTTTTGTATTGTACGATTTCGTGTACAGTCGTCGTGAACCGCTTTGACAGCTTCTTTGTGAATTAGCGGTGTGTAAATGTTTTTTTTTTAAATAAATAAAACGTTTGCAGGTGCAAATAATACTGGATGAGGGGTCATGTATAACCACTCCGACAGCATCGAGTGCACAAATCATAATAAAAAGGAGCTCATATCTAGAATACTGGGTTGAATGGGCCAATAATCTAACTCTGTATCAGATTGTTCCCCTGTGGTCAGTTTCCATTCGAGATCCTATGCCTTTTGAATGGCGGTTAGTAACAGTAGCACATCATGCACATAAGCAGGGAGGACGGCCTGCTGAGGGTCTGAAGGAAACTGCCCTTGCCTCTTTCCGCCTGGCTTGCAGCTGCTTTTAAATTGTTTTTAAATTTTTCTCTGTGTTGTTTTAAATGAGACCATCTCAGCTGTGAGTCCTGGAAGACCTGCGCCCTGCCTTGCTGGCCCTTTCCCATCTGGCCTGGGAGATTGGAGTGCTGACTGACTCCAGCTACAAAAGCTGAGGATGTTGAACAGATTCTTGGGCTGGAGTATTGTTTACGGGGGAGAGGTTGTTGCTGCTATTGATGTTATTGTTGTATCTTGGGTTTTGGATCTTATTATTTATGTTGAAATTGTTTTCATTTCGTTGTGTACTTTTTGACATATTTTATTTATTGTTTATGACTTTTGTTATGTTTGTAATTATGTACAGTGGTACCTCGGGTTGCAAACACCTCGGGTTACAAACACTTCAGGTTATAGACTCCGCTAACACGGAAGTAGTACCTCGAGTTAAGAACTTTACCTCAGGATGAGAACAGAAATCGTGCGGCGGCAGCAGGAGGCCCCATTAGCTAAAGTGGTCCCTCAGGTTAAGAACAGTTTCAGGTTAAGAAAGGACCTCCAGAACGAATTAAGTTCGTAACCAGAGGTACCACTGTAAATCTTGTCATGTTTCAACTATGGAAAGACGGCATACAAATAAAATGATGATGATGATGATGATGATGATGATGATGATAAGCTAAGAGCCCTGCAGGATCAGGCGAGGGTCTCATCTTGTCCAGCATTCTGTTCTCACACTGGGCAACCAGATGCCTGTGGGAAACCAGCAAGCAGGATTCGAACACAAGACCATTCACCCCTCCTGTGGTTTCCAGCAACTGGTATTCAGAAGCATCACTGCCTCCAACTGTGGGCGCAGAGTGCAGCCATTATGGCTGGTAGCCATCGACAGTCCTCTCCTCCATTAATTTGTCTAATCCTCTTTAAATAAGATTTTATTAAGGCTTTCCATAATCCACTTTTTAAATCATCTAGGTTGGCAGCTCTCACTGCATCCCGTAGCAATGAGTTCCATAGTTCAACTAGGTAAAGGTAAAGGTAAAGGTAAAGGGACCCCTGACCATTAGGTCCAGTCATGACCGACTTTGGGGTTGCGGCGCTCATCTCGCTTTATTGGCCGAGGGAGCCAGCGTACAGCTTCCGGGTCATGTGGCCAGCATGACTAAGCCGCTTCTGGTGAAACAGAGCAGCGCACGGAAACGCCGTTTACCTTCCCGCCGGAGTGGTACCTATTTATCTACTTGCACTTTGACATGCTTTTGAACTGCTAGGTTGGCAGGAGCAGAGATCAAGCAACGGGAGCTCACCCCATCACAGGGATTCAAACCGCCGACCTTCTGATCGGCAAGCCCTAGGCTCTGTGGTTTAACCCACAGCGACACCTGCATCCCTTATAGTTCAACTACGTGCTGTATAAAGAAGTCCTGTATTTTTCCGTGTATAAGACGGCCCCGTGTATAAGACTCCGTTTTTGGGGACTCCAAATTAAGAAAAGTTGTTGAGCTTTTTATGCTGAAAATCGCTGCCACTAGCACGCGTCCCAAAAGCCACCTATCGTCCGTCCCCGCGCTGGGAGAAGACACCAATCGCCCGCCCGGTTGCCATAGCGACACCCAATCAACACCAGCCCTTGCCTCAGCCAACAAGAACACGCCAAATTGCACCCCATGCACTATTGGTGTATAAGACGACCCCCAATTTTAAACATGATTTTTTAATTTAAAAAACCACGTCTTATACAGGGAAAATTAAGGTTCTTTCTGTTTTTGTAAGGGTGCTGAGAGTTGTTAGGAGACTGCAGTCCTGCTTTGCTTTTCAGAATGGCTGAACAACCATCTTCACAGGGAAATCTGGGCCTCATAACAACTCTCTTAGCAAACTACAGTTCCCAGAATTCTTAGGGGGGAATGTCATGACTCTTTCAAGTGCTTTAAATGCGTTGGTGTGAATGCGGCCTGAGTTTCTGGAGCGACACATCCATAAATAATTTTGTGTTCTTGAAACGTGACATTGGTAGCATCATTTGCGTCTCATGTAAACAGCAACACAGAGTGCTGCATCCAACAAAGTTCCACTAAGAGAAACACACCCTCCAATATCCTGCGGATCAAAATCAGGACGCCTCGGGCAAGAGCACAAAACCCAAAAAAAATGCTTCTGGAGGAAAAAATCTTCTGAAGATAGTTTTCTGTTTAAGTTACATTATGTCCAAAGGCTATTCATCAGGAAATTAGGATTTGTTTTAAGTTTTTCATGTGTGCTAAAACTCAGTCTAAGTTTTGGTGTGTTTTTTTAAGTTTAACCACATCAGTTAACAAACATGGATACATATGCTATACATATGCTATGCATATGTTATTGCTTTAGTTAAATAAATTGTTATTAAGTAAAAGATTATTTTTCTCCTTCCAATAAAGTACAGCAGAAAAGTTGTCCAAATATAAACAGTTAACTTATTAAACCTCACAATAATTTCATAATTATCTATGTATTTCTAATAGTATAACCAAATCAGTAATTTTTGATATAACTGTAAAAACTACTCTGAAAAATTATTATTCCAAAAATGAAACCTTCATCTGGTTGTAAATATTAAAATTATACAGTGGTACCTCTGCTTAAGAACTTAATTCGTTTCGGAGGTCCGTTCTTAACCTGAAAGTGTTCTTAACCTGAGGTACCACTTTAGCTAATGGGGCCTCCTGCTGCCGCTGCGGCGCAATTTCTATTCTCATCCTGAAGCAAAGTTCTTAACCCGAGGTACTATTTCTGGGTTAGCAGAGTCTGTAACCTGAAGCGTCTGTAACCAGAGGTACCACTGTATCAGCAAGAATGAGTCTTTCTGTAAAAAAATAAAATAAAATAATTGATTTAAATCAAGTCTTACTGACTAGTGAATTAAATCGTGATTTAAATTGATTTGATTTAAATCAAATCCACCCTGGTTAGACCCAGTGCAATTAATGGGCCTAAGTTAGTTGTGTTCATTACTTTCAATGGGTCTACTCTTGAGTATGACTAACACCACTGCTGTTCCCTGGAGATCAGTTTTAGAAAAGAAAAGCAATTCGGAGTAAGGGGCTCCATGTGGGATTACGTGACTTCTGCGTCACCGCCAAGCAATGCTCCCTTCTAATTATAGGGTGGCCTTTGCTGCCCTATAGCGAAGGTAGCCCCAGCATCCTGTTTATTAGTAACTCCATTTCTGGACTGCCTAGAATTTCACACCGTGACGCTGTCTAGCTTCAAATAGGGGAAGGGGTCGGATTAGGGGCCTAGATGTGGAGTCACGCCATCAATAAAGCTTCAGAGATAAAGCCCACAGGAAACAATTGCTTTCCCCCCATGGATGTCTCCACCTGTTCGCCTTGACAGATCCCTGTCGAGAATTTGAAACGTAATTCATGCAACAACAGAAAGCAAAAAAAACCCACTAGCCCTGCCACATTTTGCAGCTGAATGTTAACATCAAGTGGGGAATAATAGTACAGTGGTACCTCGGGTTACAGACGCTTCAGGTTACAGACTCCACTAACCCAGAAATAGTACCTCAGGATAAGAACTTTGCTTCAGGATAAGAACAGAAATCGTGCTCCGGCGGTGCAGCAGCAGCAGGAGGCCCCATTAGCTAAAGTGGTGCTTCAGGTTAAGAACAGTTTCAGGTTAAGAACAGACCTCCGGAACAAAATAAGTATTTAACCCGAGGTACCTCTAGGAATTTTATCTCCCCCCCCACAATAAATTTTTATTGTTTTCTTTAAGTATTCTTTTTCCAACAATCTGTACCATCACAATATATTCTCTTTGACATATACAATTATTTAGGATTGCTCAAAGCACTTCACATATCTCAGGGCTCGGCTAGACACAATGGCGGGAACCCTATTTCCCTGCTCACTTGACAGCCCTGCTCATGTTTTCAAAGCAGGTGGGGGGTGTCTAATTTTAGCATCTATAAGGGCACGCAAGCGAGGGACCTAAACCCTTCCCTGCCTCGCTTTACCTCACCCAAATCCTCTGCCTGAACTCTTTCCCCTCCTGCTTTTTTTGCCAGTCTGCCTCTCGTGCTGGAAGTGAGCTGAGAAGGGAAGTTAAGGCTGCAGAAGGGAAGTTTAGCTCCCCTTTTACCCGTTCATCCCTTTCAATGCTAAAATCTGACCCTCGCAACTCTGCCTTTTACGTATGAAAGGACCAAGCAAGCAAATGGCAACTGTTGTCCTGTCCGGTGGCCTTCCCTAAGCCCTGCAACAGCCACTGTGGGGTAGTGCTTAGAGCAGGGGTCAGCAAACTTTTTCAGCAGAGGGCCGGTCCACTGTCCCTCAGACCTTGTGGGGGGCCAGACTATATTTTGAAAAGAAAAAAACAATGAAGGAATTCCTATGGCCCACAAATAGCCCAGAGATGCATTTTAAATAAAAGCACACATTCTACTAATGTAAAAACACCAGGCAGGCCCCACAAATAGCCCAGAGGTGCATTTTAAATAAAAGGACACATTCTACTCATGTAAAAACACGCTGATTCCCGGACCGTCTGAGGGCCGGATTTAGAAGGCGATTGGGCCAGATTCGGCCCCTGGGCCTTAGTTTGCCTACCCATGGGTTAGGGCCTGGGTTCAAATCTCCCACCCAGCCATGAAGCCCACTGGGTGGAACCAGTCCCCATCTCTCAGCCTAACCTACCTCATAAGACTGTTGTGAGGAGTCGAAGACTCTTGTACACCACCTTCAGCTGTTTGGGGGAAAGATACCTGTAGATGTAAATAAATGCTACTGCAGTCGTACCTTGGAAGTCGAACAGAATCCGTTCCGGAGGTCCATTCGACTTCCAAAACGTTCAAAAACCAAGGCACGGTTGGAAGGGTAGAGCAAGGGTTAAGCGCCCATATACTCCGCTTCTCCCTTGCAAATGCCAGCACAGGATTCAGGCATCTAATAAAGAGAATATTTTAAAATTGAAGACGTTTACATAGAATACGAATCCTCAATATTTCAAACACATACTTCGGGAGAGGGAGTTGTGCTGACCCATACAAATTCTTGATGTTATTGCCAGATACATACTGGCTGCTTTCAGATGCAAAATTAAATCATATGTCAACATTATGCGCAGAGAGCAGTCATAAGCCCAGGGCTTATGCACTGCTTCCTCGCCTTCCTTCATCTGTAAGGGGAAATCAGGAGCTTTTACGGTCGTACCTTGGTACTCAAATGGAATCCATTCCGGAAGTCCGTTTGACTTCCGAAAACATTCGAAAACCAAGGCACAGCTTCCGATTGGCTGCAGGAACTTCCTGCAGCCAATCGGAAGCCGCGGAACCCACATCAGACATTCAGGTTCCAAAGAACGTTCGCAAACCGGAACACTCACTTCTGGCTTTGTGACGTTCAGGAGCCAAAATGTTCGAGTCACAAGGCGTTTGAGAACCAAGGTATGACTGTAGTTGCATTTGACTGCTAGTCAGAGCTCACCCACAAACTGTGGTTTGCACTCAAACAGCAAACTGATCTCAACTGGAAGCTTCTAATTTCCTCTCCCCACGAGTGAAGGAAGGAGAGGAGGGAGAGCAAAGATTCTTGGCAGCTCATCCCCATGACAATAAACTCCGGTTTAGCATTATTTCTGAATGCAGTCACAGCATTTGAACGGGTCAGCACTGCTGTGCAACAGGTAGTGTTGGCTGTTTCTCATCAGAGACCAGTGTTTGCGCTTTGACATATTGGGTAGCACACGTTAAAACGGCAACTTTGCTTTCCATTTTCCACAAAACATTGCAATGCGCAGGGTAGAGTCTGCGATATAAATGGACCTTGCGTTAATTCTTGCACGGTTATATTTAGGCAATTGTCAATTACATCACCGTTTCTTTTTGAGTGTTTTTGGTGTTCGTATATTCTCCACTGCACCTTTTTGGCAAACGTCCAGCTCTCTTTGCTAGGACGAGGCCCCTCGTGCCAAGACCCGAACTCAAGCCCCCCCCCTCTTCCCATCATGCCCGGCTCCAGCCAGTGCGTCTACATGATTCATAAATTTGGAAAGCGGCCGGAGGGATTATCTGCACCAGCCTCCTCCGAAAGCAGGATTCCCTAAACTTAAGCCATAACCACTTAGAGATCCCCCTCCAAACATGCTTTTTATTAGCTCGTTTCCTTTTAATGGCTTTAATGCTTTCTTTCTCATGTGCTAGGCATTGGTTAGATTCCTGGTTTTTTGTGTGTTTTCTAAAGGAGCTTCCAAGGCGGTTTACAAGCACCAAAATAAAATACATAGAAGCGTAGAATTGGAAGGGACCCTAGGGTCATCTAGTCCAACCCCCTGCAATGCAGGAATCACAACTAAATAATCCCTGAGAAAAATGGCTATCCACTTAAAAACATCCAATGAATAAGAGTCTGTTCTTCTGAGGAAGTCTGTTCCACTGACAAATTGCTTTTAATGTCAGAAAGTCCTTCCTAATGTTGAGTCGGAATCTCCTTCCGTGTAATTTGAATGGTTTGGATCCTACCCTCCAGAGCAGGAGAAAACAAGCTTGCTCCAGACTTCCAGGTGACAGCCCTTCAGATGATCTGAAGATGGTTGTCATTTCACCTCTCGATCTTCTCTTCTCCAACTCCCTCAACTGTTCCTCCGTAAGGCTATGTTTCCTGAACCCTGATAATCTTGGTTGCCTTCCTCTGCACATGTTCCAGCTTGCCAATATCCTTCTTAAATGCTGGCACTAGAACGGGACACAGTATTCCAGGTGTGGTCCGACCAAGGCAGAATAGAGCGGGACTATTGTTTGATCTGGACACTATACTCCTGTTGACGTAGCCTAGAATAGCATTAGCTTCTTTTGCTGCTACATCACACTGTTGACCCGCGTTAAGTTTGTGGTCTACAGTGGTACCTCGGGTTACATACACATCGGGTTACATACACATCAGGTTACAGATGTTTCAGGTTACAGATTCCACTAACCCAGAAATATTACCTCAGGTTAAGAACTTTGCTTCAGGATGAGAACAGAAATCGTGCTCCGGCGGCGCAGTGGCAGCAGGAGGCCCCATTAGCTAAAGTGGTGCTTCAGGTTAAGAACATTTCCAAGTTAAGAACAGTTCTTAACCAGAGATACCACTGTACTTGCTTGTTGCCCCCATGACTATCATTTTTCTACAGCGCCTCTCCACAGCATTTTTACTAAGCAAAAATACTTACTAAATTTTACTCCCACCAGGTAAGATTGTGAAACAAGACAAAATGTGAGTAAGGTGGCCTTTTTCTGCAGGCATCAGGCCAACATTCAACATGTGCAGTAGTTCCTCACATGAGCATGAGGCAGTGGAGGAAGCTGCACCTGAATTTCTGCCCGCTACACAGTCCTTAAGGGCACAGGATTCCGGCCAAAGAGTGGAGAGAGAAAAGGATGGTGTATTCCCATGACATTGCCTCCAACTACTCAGGGAAGACTCACTGAAACTAAGGAAGATACCATATTTTTCGCTCCATAAGACGCACCAGACCACAAGACACACCTAGTTTTTGGAGGAGGAAAACAAGAAGAAGAAAAATTCTGAATCTCAGAAGCCAGAACAGCAAGAGGGATCGCTGTGAAGTGAAAGCAGCAATCCCTCTTGCTGTTCTGGCTTCTGTGATAGCTGAGCAGCCTGCATTCACTCCATAAGACGCACAGACATTTCTCCTTACTTTTTAGGAGGGAAAAAGTGATTCTTATAGAGCAAAAAATACTGTATTTTAGGCATATCTAGTAACTTCAGTAGGTCTACTCTGAGTAGGACTAGCATGGAATACAACCCTTTATGGCAAAATAAACATCCTCTGATAATAAAAATGAGATGGGGTGGGTGGGAGAAGAGAGAATTCTGGGCCTTTCACTGAAAATCAAGCGTTGCTTGGAGAGAGGATGAGATTCACCAAGCCCTTTTCTGTTGCAAAGTCTCCTTTGGCATATTCAGAGGTAGATTGACTCTGAAACTGGAGGTTCTATCTGGCCATCAGTTGACTGATGTCTTTCCTTTTCCAGATCCAGACACAGTCTACTCTCCGAATACGCCGAAGGAGACAAACGGCAGAACTGGATGCAACCCGTGATTTCCCAAGACGCCAAACAAGTCTCATCTCTTTCTTTAAAATGGCCAAACCCACAGCATGTGACGAAGCCCAACCCACGCACAGCACAACAGCTGTAGTAATGAAAAGAATGCCACATGGCGTGAGGAGATGCGAAGGAGGGCACAGCAGCCCCTGGGTATATAACTGCATCGCAGAAGAAAGAATCTCAGCAAGCGAAGGTGGTCATGCAGGGGTTAGGAGAAAAGGAGGGGGGAACTGCCTTTACTCTTTACTCTTCAGGGCACAGCAACCCGCCCAGCTGATAACCTGGTACCACAACTGGCCAGGGATTATGGGAGTCGTGTTTGGCAGCAACACCCAGAGGGCTACAAATTCAACCTTCCCTTTTCTGAGGGAAAATCTGAGCTGTCAACCTTCCCTTTTCTGAGGGAAATTCTGAGCTGTCAACCTTCCCTTTTCTGAGGGAAATTCCCTTATTCCAGCACCGTTTCCTGCTGCTTCCCACTGCTATCCCGAATTGTTGGATATTCCGTAGACTGTCCCAGTGACAGGTGAGGCTGCTGATCCCTTATTTTCGAAGCTGCTGATCCCTTAATTTCAAATCTGAAAGTTGACAGCTATGTACAGATCCCCCAGCCCAGCACAGAACTATGAACGGTCTTAGGAAATCTAAGAAAAGACCGATAACAGGCAAGCACACCGATCAAAGCAGCAACACTATCCAGGAAGCTACTTTTGCCTGGCACTGTCCGCTCTGACTGGCAGCTGCTCTCCAAGGGTCTCTGACAGAGAAAGGTGTTTCCCATCACCTGCTAGCCTAAGATGCGAGGCTTTGAGCCTACGACTTTCCATATGTACAGTGGTACCTCGGGTTACAGACGCTTCAGGTTACAGACACTTCAGGTTACAGACTCCGCTAACCCAGAAATAGTACCTTGGGTTAAGAACTTTGCTTCAGGATGAGAACAGAAATCGTACTCCGAGCGGCGCGGCAGCAGCAGGAGGCCCCATTAGCTAAAGTGGTACCTCAGGTTAAGAACAGTTTCAGGTTAAGAACGGACCTCCGGAATGAATTAAGTTCTTAACCTGAGGTACCACAGTATTTTGCAGATGGCCTGAGCTTTATTGGGGCAGGGAGTGACTGTGTTCAGCTGATGATTGTTTCCAGAGTAATATAATAACCAGCATGCTGTCCTCCGCCCAAAGCCCTCTCAAAATACACTGAGCCTCAGTTTCCTCCCCAGAACATGAGGATTGCCGTGCTAGGTCAAGCCAAGAGTCCACTAATCTCAAATGTTTTATCAGCTGACAGTGGCCAGCCAGATGGGGAGGTCACACGCAGGGCACTATGAGGTTATCCTTCCCATTCCTTAAAAAATAAAATCCTTAACATCTGGTGGCCAGAGGTAGACCATCTCTGAACATGAAGGATGGATTTTTGTGATCCTTCACAGGTGCATTCTTTAAAAGCTATTTAGACTGCAACCCTATTCTCATTTAGCTCAGAGTAATTCCCACTGAACTCAAATAGTTCACAGAGCGGCAACCCGAAAATGGGCATTTTCCACCATCACCCTTTGGCCATATGAGAAGCAACATCCATCAGTTGTTTCCAAACATCTTGTACAGACATCTTGTTCTGCCCGGGCTTTTGCTGACTATTACTGAATGTTTTTTTTAAAAAATCTCTTTTTCAGGATGCTGCTTTGCTCCTTTTACATTTGTTATCTCTTGTTTTTATTATACTGATTTATTGGGTGGTTTCCAAGTAGCACATTCCATTAGCACAAGGACTTCCGCCTTTGCCGCAGAGCTCCCCAACCTTCTTCCCAAATCTGTTCTGGGGCTCACCCACCCTCTGGAGCAGATTTTTGGGGGGCACAGGATGTGCACGGGGAGGAAAGTAGGGGGGGAGTTCCGTTACACAAGTGAAAATCCTTGCGTTGATGGGACGACAAGTTAGCTAGATGCCACCCATTGCATTTATGTTGGGTTTCTCTGTGCCGCTTAGAGATCTTTTAAATACTAAGTGGTTTAGAAATGCTAATAAGCAAACAAATACAGTCGTACCTTGGAAGTCGAAAGGAATCTGTTCCAGAAGTCCAGTCTACTTCCAAAATGTTCGAAAACCAAAGCGCAGCTTCGGATTGGCTGCAGGAAGCTCCTGCAGCCAATCGGAAGCCGCTGAAGCTCCGTCAAACGTTTGGCTTCCAAAAGAACATTTGAAAACCAGAACAGTCACTTTCGGGTTTTGATCGTTCGGGAGCCAAAAAGTCAGAGAACTAGGCTGTTCGACTTCCAAGGTACAACTGTAGTTCTGCATCGAGATGTATAGGACTCCAGAGTTAATGTGGTAACTGCCACCATTTGTGGGAAGTGACTATAGGGGCATTCTGGTCTCCTACAAATGTACAGCTTTCTTTCTTTTCTTTTAAAAGGCTTGCTCCTTGCTCTTTTATATTGCAAAGATTCTTGATTAGGCCAACCTACACTCACTTATCTAGAAACATAAATCTACTGAGCCCAAAAACACAGGATCAAGTTGCTTATTTTGCTCTTCCAGAGAGGCGCATACCGAAGTCATTCTACTGCCTGCCTTCCCTCTGGGCCCCACTCCCAAGCTTGTCTTCTTAACCGTGTTAAGGACTAGAAACTTGCATTGCAAGCCACTGAAAGAGTCTCAGTTCTGCAGCAGAAAAACTGCAGCAGCACAGAACTGCTTGTGTTCAAACCTGAATCTTTCCTGAAGCAACCACACACCGACGGGGGATAGGCTTGCGCTAAGGGTCGATTAATGTGCCCCGACGGACATGAGAATATTGGGTTGTCAGAGAACGTTCTTAATGTCCTTTTGCTGTGTTCATCATTTTACACTGCCCCAGACAACTTCACCTTAGCTCCCTACAGGTTTCTATCTAAGAGACTGCTGATTCAGCCACAGAATCCCGCAAGGAGTGATTATTGGCAGAGGCGCCTGAACGTGTGGAGTGAGTGCTCCATCAATGATATGTTGCCTTTATTAACATGTCAGCTTAGTTAACTATTGCATATTACAGTTACAGAGAGAGATATGCCATAACGGTGCAGCAGAGAGCAAACCGCCCAGGAATGCTAGAAATCTTGTTGTCTTGTCCTCTACCTTTCTTCTTGGGCAATTTCCCCTACCTTTCATGTTCCCAATCTCCCCATGGTCCAGACGCAGATTGTAAACTCCTTGGGGCAGGGGTCTTTTCACTTTGATTAAATAACAAACAATAACAATACTGACAGTGAATCAAAAAGGAAAAAGGCTGCAGCAAAGGGAGATACGGAAAGCGGCAACTGTTCCACTGTTTTTGCTGAGAGACAAGCGCAAACATCTCCTCCGCTCCAGCAGATCAATTATAATTACAGTGGTACCTCGGGTTAAGTACTTAATTCGTTCCGGAGGTCCGTTCTTAACCTGAAACTGTTCTTAACCTGAAGCACCACTTTAGCTAATGGAGCCTCCTGCTGCTGCTGTGCTGCCGCTGCACGATTTCTGTTCTCATCCTGAAGCAAAGTTCTTAACCCGAGGTACTATTTCTTGGTTAGCGGAGTCTGTAACCTGACGCGACTGTAACCTGAAGTGTCTGTAACCCGAGGTACCACTGTACTAGCTCAAATGGTGGTTGTGTTTGCTTGTTTTCCTTTTCCCTCCCCATCCCCATTTCCTTTTGTGTCGTGCCTTTTAGATTCCGAGGGCATAGACTGTCTTCTTTGTTATTCTGGGAGCCTTTTTTGACTGAAGAGTGGGGGGGGGGAGAATGCTTAAAAGAAAGAAATATGAAGTCCCTTCAAGCATTGTCATTTTAAAGATGTGCTCATAAAATGTTTTATGTCTACATATGAGAATGTAATGCGTGGGTAGACTAAAAAAATGTTTGCAAACGAGTATTCACAGGTGCAATTGTCAGGGAACTGGGATCGGCCGCATCTCTCTACTAATGAGTGTGCATGTGAGAATCAGGCGGTCAGAGGGCATTGCTAATGCCATTCCGCCTTGTTCGTTTACACATGTAGCGTGCGGCCTTTGACAAATTGCAGCCTCAGCTACTTATCTGCAAAATCTCCCTAAACAGAAACCAGAACTGAAGGCTCCACCGCTGGTGCGATCACGAAACAAGAGCCGGGAGGATTATCGCTAATAGCGAGCTCACTCTCCAAGCGCTGGTCCTTATGTAGCCAAAAACAGCTCTATCCTAGGCACAAGATATCCACAAGCTTGCTGAGCCCCTAGATTTGCAAAAGTACACAGAAATCTACAGGAAGTTGGGGAGAGAAGGAATAAAAGGCAAGGAGGCCCCCAAAACAGCCTGATGCAAACTGAGCGTGCTCAGTGGACACAGAATGCTGAGTGGCTGCTGGACAAGGTCCAGGAAATGGAGATAAATGGAGCGTCCTGGAAATGGGCACTTGTGGTTAGCTGGAACCCTGAACAGGAGCACACTACACTGCAACATTTTCTTCCACGTCCCGCTTATTTATTCCTAGCCTCCTCGAACCCAGAGTTATCTGGGAATTCTAATAAACCAAAAAAACCAGTGTTCAGAAAGCTTCCGTCCGCCATATTGATTCAAAATGGTGCCCAACTGTATCCAAGCACAGAAGCAAACCCACTCCTCGTTCTTAGGAGCCATTGTGCAAAACGCGGTTAAGATGTTTTTAAGAGAGACATCCCTACATATAGCAAACAAGCAACTTTCCAAAATATATAGAAGATGGTGATTATGAATATTATTATATTCTGCCATTCTTGGAAGGAGTTCAGGGCAAAACACAAGGTGCTTTGCTCCAACCACTTTTATCTTCCCAATAAGCCTGTGGGGTAGGCCATCTAGAGACAGACTGACTGACTCATGGCCTCTCAGTGAACCTCCTAGCTTTGTGGGAATTTGAGCCTGAGGCCTTGTCTGCAGAATGATCTCCAAACTGAAGGGTGTCTTGCCCTAACTTTCGATTCTACTGTACTATTTATTTACTTATTTTGTTTGTTTGTCACTCTTCTTAGGAGGCAACTCAAAGCAACTTGCACCAAAATAAGTTAAAAAGCAACAATGAGACCTAAAAACACGATGATTCAAATAAAAAACTGAAAACAAAGTTAACAACAACAGGAAGAAGAAGAAGAAGAAGAAGAAGAAGAAGAAGAAGAAGAAGAAGAAGAAGAAGAAGAAGAAGTAGAAGCAGCAGCAGCAGCAGCAGCAGCAGCAGCAGCAGCCAGGACTACAGATCCCATCCCATGAAAATAAGCCAGAGTGCTACTCTCCAAGTTAAGAGCCAAAAGCTCAGAGGAATAAGAAAATACACTAGGTTAAAAACACACCATCACACAAACACAAAAACACCCCTTTTCCACTGGTCTTTTAAGAAGCTGATGGGTTAAAGTCATTTCTGAGATGTTGTTAATTATGTACCTCATAATTTTAAGCTTTCTGTTTTATGATATACAGTGGTACCTCTGGTTATGAACTTAATTCATTCCGGAGATCCATTCTTAACCTGAAATGGTTCTTAACCTGAGATTCCACTTTAGTTTATGGGGCCTCCCGCTGCTGCCGTGCAATTTCTGTTCTCATCCTGAGGTAAAGTTCTTAACCTGAGGTACTATTTCTGGGTTAGTGGAGTCTGTAACCTGAAGCGTATGTAACCTGAGGGGTTTGTAACCCAAGGTATCACTGTATTCCCCACCCAGAGTGGCTGGGGAAACCCAGCCAGATGTAAAGGTAAAGGTACCCCTGCCCGTACGGGCCAGTCTTGACAGACTCTGGGGTTGTGCGCCCATCTCACTTAAGAGGCCAGGGGCCAGCGCTGTCCGGAG
This sequence comes from Podarcis gaigeae, assembly GCF_964106915.1. NCBI lineage: Eukaryota > Metazoa > Chordata > Lepidosauria > Squamata > Lacertidae > Podarcis > Podarcis gaigeae. Next base: position 111,798,666 of record NC_139679.1, read on the forward strand.
ACACTTCCGGGTCACGTGGCCAGCGTGACATCGCTGCTCTGGCGAGCCAGAGCCGTACACGGAAACGCCATTTACCTTCCCGCTGGTAAGCGGTCCCTATTTATCTACTTGCACTCGGAGGTGCTTTCGAACTGCTAGGTTGGCAGGCGCTGGGACCGAGCAGTGGGAGCGCACCCCGCCGCAGGGATTCGAACCGCCGACCTTTTGATCGGCAAGTCCTAGGCGCTGAGGCTTTAACCCACAGCGCCACCTGCGTCCCATTATAAAGTTTTATTTTTATTTTTTATTGATGATGATGATGATGATGGACTGCCTGGTGACCACCTCTGGGGAAGGGCAGTCCAGATATATAGATATAGATATAGATATAGATATAGATATAGATATAGATATAGATGATATAGATATAGATATAGATATAGATATATAGATATAGATGTAGATATATGGAAAACCACCACAAAACAATCAGCAGCATCTCACTTAGTATGCATTGGGTTGTTTCCACCCCCTTCCCCCCGTCAAAATAAAGATTTATTGTACTTCTACAAACCTCAGGGTTCCCCCAGGTCTCCAACTGACACCCCCTTTGTGCTTGGGTGGTGTTGTTTTGGCTGTGTAAGCCACGGCCCTCACTGGCTGGTGTCATTCAGACAGGTAAGGTGGGATGCTGGGAGCCCACACAGGATGTGCAGCTGCAGCCAATGGCAGGCCGAGCCAAGGAATCCTGGCTTTGCCCCAATTCCAACATCATCCCCACTGCTGAGGTCCAGAGGGAGGAAGAAGCTGGCAGGCAGTTTCATTCACCCCCTTGGATGTCTATCAAAAGGCAGCCAGGTGGACGCGAACTTAAAGAGGACTTGAGGTTGATGGGACAGTGACCCGTTTACCCTCCTGGAAAAGCCTCCACCAGCCTGAACACTGGATGCAGATGGCCAGAGGGAACTTGCGCACGCAGAAAAGGCATTGCAACAAATTTCAACTGGGAAGCAACACTTGTGGCAGTGCTGCTGCCTCCTTGCCCTATGTTGCGTCCTTTCCCAAAGGCATCCAACCGTCCACTGCAAGAACAATTGGGGGACAGAGCCAGGTACAGCAAGGAACGCACAAAGCTTTTATTGAGTCTAGCCAGCTTAGTGTCGTCTACTCTGCCTGGCAGCAGAAGCTCCCCAGGATCTCCCCAGTCCTACCAGAAGTGTTGGGAATTGAACCCACAACCTTGAGCCAAGAAAGTGCTCTGCGGTGGATCCCCAACCCTTCTCTGAGATCCCTGTCCTTTGGCTAATTAAATATTGTTTGCAACATGCACATGTCCCCTTTTACCCCAAATCAATCCATCTCAAAGAATGACCGCCCTCTGCTTCTGCACACCACTAAGTTTTACCCTGAAATGAATGCACCCAAAGTTGCTCCTCACTATTCATGTTATTCATGTTACTGTACTTCCCTGCCAGTGTTAGTGCTTCAGATTTATGCTAATCGCCAAATGGCACCTTAAACCTAGCTTAGGGTCACCACCACAGAATGTCTACGCACCATCTTCTTTCCGAATGAAATTGCCAGTATTAGCATTCATTTTATTTCTATAGCGCTTTATGTTTTAAAGACAAAATCTCAAAGCAGTTTACAACACATTAAAAACATCAAATGAAGCCACCCAGAATAAAACAAATTCAAGCTTCCAAGGAAATATTTCACATCCTTCTCTAAGTGACATTTTGCTTTCCCCATATTTATTTACCTGCTTAATTTATATAGTTGCCCATAGTGGAAGTACTCTAGGAAGCCAGTGTCGTGTAGTAATTAGAGTGTCAAACTAGGACCTGGAAGGGTGACCTCAGACAGGTGAACTAATGCCAGTGTACTGGAAGAAGCAAAGATCACCATTGTCAAAGCAAGGATTCTTCAACATCAACTTTGTTGGACTGGTCGTATTGTGTGGATGCCTGATTATCATTTCCAAAGCAATTACAGTGGTACCTCGGATTACATACGCTTCAGGTTACAGACGCTTCACTCTGCTAACCCAGAAATAGTACCTCGGGTTAAGAACTTTGCTGCAGGATGAAAACAGAAATCACGCAGCAGCGGCGCAGCAGCAGCAGCAGCAGGAGGCCCCATTAGCTAAAGTGGTGCTTCAGGTTAACAGTTTCAGGTTAAGAACGGACCTCCAGAACGAATTAAGTATGTAACCAGAGGTACCAAGGTACTCTATTCCGAACTTAAAAATGGAAAGTGTAATGCTGGTGGTCAACAAAAGAGGTTTAAAGACTGTCTCAAGGCACATTTTTTAAAATGTAGTATACAACAACTGGGAAACATTTGCCTGAGAGCACTCCAATTGGAGAACAGCCTTTACCAAAGGTGTCATGGGCTTTGAAGACGCTCAAACTCACAACGCAAGGGAGAAAAGTGCTAAAAGGAAGGCACGCTTGGCAAATCCACACCGTGATCAGCTCCCGCCCGGAAACCAATGTCCCCACTGTGGAAGAACGTGTGGATCCAGAATTGGCCTCCACAGTCACTTATGGACACACTGTTAAAACTGTGCTTATGGAAGACAATCTTACTCGACTACGAGTGATCACCAAAGAAAGAAGAAGAGTGTCAAACTAGGACGTGGGAGGGTGACCTCAGTGGGTGACCTTGGTCCGGTCACAGCCTCTTAACCTACCTCAAGGGGTCATTTTAGGGATTAACCAAGATTGGGAGTGGGGGTTGAATCATGTACTCCTTGGAGAAAAAGGCGGGATATAAACTAAGCTACTCTGCTTGCCTGCTTAAGAAAACTGGAGGGGCCAGCCAGATGGAGATGCCCGTTGCCAGCCTGGCATCCACAGATCTCCATGCAGTTGCAATTGGACCCGTGCCACTTGCAAAACGTGCCTGACGAATTTCGAACACTGAGTATGACAAACGTTGGATACAAGCCAATATCCCCACTGGCGGTTTGAAGCCCCTTTTGGACCATGTGGGGCTTCTGGCTACTGCTGCTGCCTCATTAAACAGGGTGATTACAGGACAAGGTGGTTTAAAAACATCAGAAATCTGCCTTGTTGTGATGAACACCAACCCTGTTAATAAAAATAATAATGCTTGTCTGTATGCACAGTGCTCTTCCAAAGCGCTCAAGAGTGCTCTCCCTGAATAATCACCATAATAAATCTCTAGCATTGCAACCCTGGTGCATTATAGTAATAGCCTTGATTTCTAAACTCAAGTCCACGGTTGCTGTATTAAAACGCCAAGGAATTATTTGCCGCTGTTAGAATCCTGGCATTTCTCAGATGCCCAAACCTAAAGGGAGCCACTTTTTTGCCCTGCTTGGAACCAGAGAGAAAGGTTAAGAGCTGTTCATCCATCGGCAAGCAGCAGAAAAGCTAAAAACCCACCTGCCTTTTGAAAAGCAGCTGGCGTCACGGCTGAAAAATGGGAAATGAAGGGCAACTTTGCACACGCTGGAGTTTCAGGCCCCTGGCCGTAAAGCCTCTTGGTCAGAAAAGCCAGGTGAAAGGGGTGGAGAAGAGGGAAATCAATCAAAGGGTGGAATCTGATCTCGTTTTTTACAAGATGCACATTGTGGGAAACACAAATCAGAAATGACACCACGTCTCAGATAAAAGGTACTGGGCAGGGGGTGTTTGGAAACCTGTTTTCTCCTAATCCCAGAAAACCAGGGGGGCAGGGGGAAGAGAACCTAGCTGGGGTTGCCTTGGGATGTTTCACAGGTAATAAAATAATAATAATAATAATAATAATAATAATAATAATAATAATAATAATAAACCCTTCCCTACAGAAAGCACTCACATCCACAAACTAGCGTGCAATCTCTGAATCATCTGTGGTTAGATGTAAATATATATCTGTACACTAATGCCAGCAGCGATTTCAGTATGTATTACTACATTTCTCTCCCACCTTTTCTTCAAGGCTAAGAACATTGGTTCTCGTCTCTCCATGTCACTCTTACAACAACCCTGTGAGGTAGGTGGACTCAAACCCTGGTTCCCCAAGTCCAAGACCAACACTCTGACCACTCCAACACACCGGCTCTCTTTGTGCAAATCCCCTAACGACATGAACAGGTGCAGCCCAGAGCCTAGTCCCACACTCTAACCACTACACCACACTGCCGACTCTCTTCCGAAAGAGATCAAGAGCAGTGTACAATTGAGAGCAGGGGAAATTTAAGCAAAAAAAGGGGGGGACTGGAAAACGAACGCATATTATACATGTGCGAGTCACTGCGCATTCAGCGGTGCACACAATTGTGGGTAGGACGAGTTGGGCTGCATGCTAATTGCCACACAAAGCGCAGCCCATTCGAGATGTCTGCCGCAGCCATTAACGGTGAGGGAAAGGCACTCTGCCCATGATCAGGGACACTCTCTTCTTCGCACGTTCCAAGAGTTAAACCTGACGCGGAGGAGCTTCTGTTGCTAAGCGATGGGGAGCCCCAACGCTGCCTAAACTCAAGACCCCGCTACGCCCCGAATCCACTTCTCTTGACACGTATGTATACAAAGCAAGCAGGCGGCAGGTGAGAATGGCTTGAAGCCAAGCCCAGACCAGGAACTGGGAAGAAGTCCCAGTTTGTTTTCATTGCTATATCGACTCCTCCTGCCTCGCCCGGGTTCGTCTCACTTTCAACGGCGGCTCAAAGTTACAAAAGGAAGGAAAAGGAAAAGGCGCACGGGGGGGGGGGGGGGTTACCTTTTCTGGATTCTCCTCTTCAAACTCAAACAGCGCTTAAATCCAGCCAGTTACAGAACCGGGTAAAATGCGGCGGAAAGGAAAGAGAGAATTAACTCCGCCAAGACAGAAAGAGAGAAATTCCAGCTCCGGAGCTCACTTGGTAAGAGGAATAATCCAGCCGGGAACCAGGGCGCAGAGAGAAGGTGCGTCTGCCGTGCGCAAAAGCGCGAGCCGGAGCCGAGCCTCCTTGCAACTGGCGAGGGAAAAGAGTCCTGCTCCGAAGTTGCACAGCCAGTTGCTCCCGGCTGATCTCATCCAGCCCGATTTGCATAGCTCTCTCTCTTCCCCTCCCCGCCTTGGCCGTCCTTGGCGGGGCGGGGACTCGGCTGCTGCCCGCGGCCAGCTGGCGCAGGAGGCGTTGCAACGCGCGCGCTTCCCTCCCTCCTTCTCTCCCTCCTCTTTCCTTTCCTTTCTTTTACACCCACCTCTCCAGCCCGGCCCCCTCTCGCTTCGCATCGCCACCGCGCCAGCCTCTCTGAAATTAACTCACGCCTTTTTTTGCTCAGCTGTTTCTTTCTCTCTCTCTCTGTCTCCCAAGAGAGGCCCCCCTCGCCTAGTTTGGTGGCGCTTGGATTGCGCTTGCAAGAGAGGAGAGGGAGAGAGAAAGGAGGGTGGAGGCAACGGCGGCTCCTCCTGGGCTGCTGTACCCCAAGGCGAAGCTGAGCTCCGAAAGTCGCCGGGCAAAGGTCTCTCCTCCCTCCGGCTTTTTGTCTGGACAGAAAAGGGCAACCTGGGAAGGATCTCTCTGTGGTTACTTTGTGAGAGATAAGATAAAGCCAAGTGTTCTTAAAGCGCCACTTCTCCAGCCTGCTCAGGAGGGAGAGGAAAGTTTCTCTGCAGCAATCAGTGTTCCAGATCTTTTTCTTTTATTGTAACTGTTTGCTATGCCATGGCATGCGTGGCGCTGTAAAAAAAATACAATAGGCTGGAGGTGCTTTTATAGAATCATAGAATTGTAAGGTCGGAAGGGATCCCCCGGGTCCTGTAGCCCAACCCTCTATTATGCAGGAATAAATCTAGAAGTTGAGACGGTGGGAAAAGGAGGAAGAAAATGAAAACACTGCCAGAGATAAACAGTGGGAGAATACATGTATGTGTGTGGTTGTTTAAACTACAGGTGATTCGTTGTGGGATCATTATTTAGTAATGTGTAATGAACTTTGTATAATAGAATGATAGTTATTTCCTTTGAGTAAACAACACTGTCCTTCCTCCAGGGAGCTCAGGCTATCCCAATTTTAACCTCACAACAATCTTTTCAGGCAGGCTAGGCTGAGGGAGGGGACGCGGGTGGCGCTGTGGTCCAAACCACGGAGACTAGGGCTTGCCGATCAGTTCGAATCCCTGCAACGGGGTGAGCTCCCGTTGCTCGGTCCCTGCTCCTGCCAACCTAGCAGTTCAAAAGCACGTCAAAGTGCAAGTAGATAAATAGGTACCGCTGCGGCAGGAAGGTAGACGGTGTTTCCTTGCGCTGCTCTGGTTTTGCCAGAAGTGGCTTAGTCATGCTGCCCACATGACCCGGAAAAAACTGTCTGCGGACAAACACCAGCTCCCTCAGCCTATAGAGCGAGATGAGCGCACAACCCCAGAGTCGTCCGTGACTGGACCTAATGGTCAGGGGTCCCTTTACCTTTTTAGGCTGAGGGAGAGTGGCAGCTCAAGGTCACTCATCAAGATCCTGAAGAACTGTGACACCACGGCGGCTCTCACTTTCTAACATGGCACAACAGTGTACAGAGGTGGCATTTACCAGCCTCCCCCCCAAAAAAATTGTTTATTCAAGTTGGCACCCCTGACAGTGTGGGGTAAGTTTAAAGAGGGAGGGGGCACAGCGGGCATCAGCAGCAAACCTTGCTGGTGGGTCTCGAGGAGAACCCACAAGTTCCCACAGGTGCCCCATCCTTACACAACTGGCTTGCAACCTGATCTAAGCTAGGTTGCAATAGCAACATTAAAGGTAAAGGTACCCCTGCCCGTATGGGCCAGTCTTGACAGACTCTAGGGTTGTGCGCTCATCTCACTCTATAGGCCAGGAGCCAGCGCTGTCCGGAGACACTTCCGGGTCACGTGGCCAGCGTGACAAGCTGCATCTGGCGAGCCAGCGCAGCACACGGAGCGCCGTTTACCTTCCCGCTGGTAAGCAGTACCTATTCATCTACTTGCACCCAGGGGTGCTTTCGAACTGCTAGGTTGGCAGGCGCTGGGACCGAACGACGGGAGCGCACCCCACCGCAGGGATTCGAACCGCCGACCATGCGATCGGCAAGTCCTAGGTGCTGAGGTTTTACCCACAGCGCCATCCGCGTCCCCAATAGCAACATTATCACCGTGCAAATATATGGAGGAGGACGAGGAAGAAGAAGAAGAAGGTCCCCAAATGGATCACGGTAGGTTGGATCTGAAAAGGTGAAGATTACTAATCAGGGAAGAGTGAGAAGAGTTCTAAATATCACACCACCGGGGTTTGTTTTGAGAAAGATATGTGACACTATAGAGGCCATCCAAGGTATTTGATGGTGTCCGCAACTTTCCTGGACATTGCAGCGGGGGGGGGGTGAATCATGCCATTATCAAACCCAGGATTTCCTGACTTCAGGAATGACTTAGATCCTGCTTCTGTGCTGCCTGTGGGCTTTCCACAACGCATCTCCTCTCTCTGGACTGGAAATTAAAATTACAGAATTGCTGAGAGTGAAAGCTAAGCTGGCACAAGGGCAAAGCGTGACAATGGAAAAGCATTCTCCAGCAGCAAAGGTTTCCCCTTTGATTATGGATGAGCCAGAATGAGAAACTGATTAATACACGTGGACTTGACTTATTTCATTTTATGTAGCGGGGGAGGGGGAGGACATTTTGCAGAACTTAGGAGCCAGCCAGGTATTCCAAGGAAAACCTGCAGAGGAGACCCAAATGCCAAGGCATGGAAGGTTCCTGCTCTTAATTGGTGGGTGCTGATCTCCTCCCCCTCTTCACCTCCATATTCTCACAGCCGCTCTTATTATGACCAGAAGGGTAGCCGCGTTCGTCTGTTACAACAAAACACACACACACACACACACACACCAGAGGGGAGAGAGGGAGAAAGGGAGGAAGAAGGAAAGGAATTGCTGAAACAGTTAACTGAAGTGGAATACAAAAAGGGAGGTGTGAGGAGGTCCTTGAAACAAGTGAATGAAAGATAAGATATTGAAACTATTGGATGTGTTTTAAATCGTTTTTGTTCTGTTTTGTTAGTTTAATGTTTTAGTGTTAGTGTTATGTAGTGTCTTTGTTTTTGTACTGTACTGTATTGTCTTGTTTTAATTTTTTTTTCTTTTGTAGTGTCTAAACTGTTAATAAATATTATTTTTTTTTAAAAAAGAGAGAGGGGGAGAAAGGGCTGTAGCGTCTTAAAAACGAACAGATTTATTGTGACATATGCTTTCACACGTCAGATGAAGTGGGATCTAGTCTACAAACGTTTATGCCCTAATAAATCTGTGTAAGTATAAGGTGCCACAGAACTTTCTCCCGTGTGCACAGTTGCAATTAAGTCACATTTTTTAGAGCTGTGCCCTAGCACCGAGAGAGGTTCTACAGATGTGGCCCAAGAAGCCCTGGTTCAAATTAGGGAAGAGGGTTTTAAAAATCTGTATCACTCTATGGGTGCTTCCATGGGAGTGAGCATGCATCCTGAATAGTTGGCAGAGAAGTTGGCTGCAGCAGACAATGGATTCCTTGGCATTTCTTGGAGACAGGAACTGCTGCCCCAGCAGATCCTGCTGCCCGAGGCAGTTGCCTGACCTTGCCTCATGGGTGGGCTGGCCCTGAAGACCAGTATACATTGGGGGACTAGAACCCTTTGGCTCACAATTTGGATAGCCATAATAGGAGAGAGAGATCTTCATAATGCATTGGGAGAGGAGAGACACCCAAATGCCCTTGACTGCACCACTGCTATCTGACCTTGACATAAAAACATGAGAAGAGACTCCTGAATCAGGCCAGAGACCCATCTAGTGAGAAGCCAGCAAGCTGGGCCCGAGCACAAGAGCCGTCTTCCTCTCTGGCATTCAGAAACTAGGACTGCCATATGTCCAGATTTCCCTGGACATTACCGGGATTTCAAAGGTGCAATTGACGTCTGGGGGTAATTTCTGAAAGGCGGTGCTTTGTCTTGGATCTTAGAGGCAAGTCAATCGATAAAACACAGATTTGGGGGGGGGGCATTTTTGTAAAAACAACTTTCAGGGTGTCCTCGTTTCTACTTTTTGATACAGTGGTACCTCGGGTTAAGAACTTAATTCGTTCTGGAGGTCCGTTCTTAACCTGAAACTGTTCTTAACCTGAGGTACCACTTTAGCTAATGCGGCCTCCCGCTGCTGCTGCACCGCCGGAGCACGATTTCTGTTCTCATCCTGAAGCAAAGTTCTTAACCTGAGGTACTATTTCTGGGTTAGTGGAGTCTGTAACCTGAAGCGTCTGTAAGCCGAGGTACCACTGTATTTGGGAATCCTACAGAAGCTCACTGCCTCTAGCGTAACCATCATGGCTGTTAGTCATCGATAGCCTTTGCCTCCATGATGTTATCTAATCTTCTTTTAAGGACTTATGAAGAGCCTGACATACAGATGATCTCAGTAAGAGGGCCCAACAGAATGACTTACTATGGCACAAGGCCTCCCTCATGGGAATTGAGGTAGCCTTATTTTGCTCGCTGGATGCTTTTACTGCTTTTTTTTTTTTGCCGCTGACTATTTATTGCATTTCATGACGACTTGAGATGTATGATCTATTGATTATTTTTACGATCCTGTTTGCATGGTTTTATGCTCCGAGTTGCTTTGAGAGCTCTTAAGGGTCAGAAAGGAGATTTCTGCCAGGGTGCTCCAGTAATTTCTAGTAGGGAATGCTAGTACAGTGGTACCTCAGGTTAAGAACTTAATTTGTTCCAGAGGGCCGTTCTTAACCTGAAACTGTTCTTAACCTGAGGTACCACTTTAGCTAATGGGGCCTCCCGCTGCGCCACCGCCACACAATTTCTGTTCTCATCCTGAGGCAAAGTTCTTAACCTGAGGTACTATTTCTGGGTTAGTGGAGTCTGTAACCCGAGGTACCACTGTACTGCATAAAGGAAGGGAGCAGTTTGTGTCTCCAAATACCCAGTAACTGTTTTCTGTTTGCTGTCCACTTCAAAGCCTGCCCCAATGTGCGCAGAGTTCAGAGCACTCAGGACACTTCCATAGAACCAGTTTATCTGAGGATTCACCCTGATCTCTTTGCACAAAGTTTGCTGGAGGTTAGACGGCACTGGTTATTTACTGCACATTTGCCTTGACAGTTTTGCAGGGAGGTTATAGGATGTTGTGTTGAGCAATTGCCGTCCCGTGCTTTCTAGTAATAATAATCATAGAATCATAGGACTGTAGAGCTGCAAAGGACCCTGGGGGTCGTCTAGTCCAACTGCCTGCAATCCAGGAACATGCAGCTGCCCCATATGGGGATCGAACCTGCAATCTTGGCGTTAGCAGCACCAATTCTAACTAACTGAGCTATCCAGCCCGTCTGATTGGGTTGCCCCAGCCATTCTGCACAGCTTCCAACAGAATTGACAAAAACACACCAGAACATCAAATATTAAAAACCTCTGATGCATTTTGCCATTACTTTCTCTATTGCAAAAAGTTCAGTCGGGGGGGGGGGGCAGAGCGGGTTTGTCGTGCAAGGCAGAGCACCCAAAATCCACTTTAATTGCACTGCCCAAAGTTGCATCTGGTTGGCTACTGTGCAAACAGGATGCTGGACTAGATGGGGCCTGATCCAGCCGGCTCTCTTTACGTGCTTTTGCTGGTATGCTTGGGTGAATTCCCCAAGATTTGGGAAAGACGAAGGGAGCAGTTAGCGTTTAAGCAAGGTCTGTGCTTTTCTCTGCCGCTCAGCTACTCTTAAATTAAAGAGCAGGCGAGAGAGAGGTCCTGTCTGCACAGATCTCCTGTGTCATGCCTAATTTGGCCCTTAAAAAACCGGAAAAGATTCGGAGGAGAGCAACATAGATGATTGCTGGTTTGGAATGCATGATTAACGCCGGAGGAAAAGCTGAAGGAACGGGGCAGGTGTAGCCCCGCGTGAAGGAGGATTAAGGAGAACATGGGCAGTGATTTTCCAAGAATCAGAAAGACTGTTGTAAACAAGAAGAAGACCACAACCTTGAGGGATGGGTCAAGAAGCAAGGCAAGGGTTTTCTGTGCAGACGGGCAGGTTCAGGTTGGGCAACATCAAGAATGACAAGGACACAGAAAAAGGGCCCTTCCAAACTAAGGGTTCTCTTCGCGGCTGCATTTTGCCACATTTCATCATCATCATCATCATCATTAATTTATTTATACCCTGCCCATCTGGCTGGGTTTCCCTAGCCACTCTGGGCTGCTCCCAACAGGATATTAAAAACACGCTAAAACATCAAACATTAAAAACTTCCCTAAACAGGGCTGCCTTCAGATGTCTTCTAAAAGATGGTTGTTTGTTTCCTTGACATCTGGTGGGAGGGCGTTCCACAGGGCGAGCGCCACCACCAATAAGGCCCTCTGCCTGGTTCCCTGGAACCTCACTTATCGCAATGAAGGAGCTGGATCTCAGTGATATGCAATAACAGTGCATTAGGAGTTAGGCTGAAGCATATATGCTTTGTTCTGTTTTGTTCTGCAGTTCTTCTCTAGTGTTACCACATTATTGCTCGAAGGGGAGGGGGATATTTTTGCATATTGTATGCTGCTGGAAACCAAAGGAAGGGAGAGTCGCTCTTCATTTCAGTCCCGTATTAGGCAGCGTGATCTCAGCTTTCCCATTTAACTCAGTGCATTGCTGTAAGCCACCCAGAGTGGCTGGGGAAACCCAGTCAGATGGGTGGGATATTATTTTTATTTTTTATATTATTATTATTATTATTATTATTATTATTATTATTATTATTCCAGCTGGTGCTGAGCCCTCCTGCTAGTGTTCTGCAGTCTTCCTCCACCACCAAACAGCATTTAGGTGCTGGCAGCTCACCAGGGCTGAATCAGCTCCATGGGCTGAATCAGGTCCACGGACCACTAATACAGGCCTCTCAGCTCCTAGTGGTAGCAGCAAGAAAACACCTAGAATGTTTGCAAAGCTAAGTTCCAAACTGGATGGGAGACTGTGTATTGAGATTCCTACAGTGCAATTGGTTGGATTACACTGGACTAGATGAACACCCATGGCTTCCCCCAAAGCATCATGGGAACTGTACTTTGTTAAGCGGAGGAAAGGGGGTGCGGGGGGGTGCCGCCCCAGGTGTCCCCACTGAGGGGGGATGACAAAATGCCGGGCAGCACTCACCGTAGGGCCCGCAGCACGCCTGAGCAACGCATCTCTCCGCACTGCTGAAATGGTCCACCTGCTGCCCCCCCCCCCCCGCTCTAGGGTGGCTGAGTGGGAGGAGGCAGGCAGACTCTGAAGGCCCCATTGTGTGCCCTGCCCTCACGCCGTCCCTGAGCACACCACGCCAGGCGCCCAAGCGGCTTCATTCTCCGCCATTGTACTGAGAGTTGCTTGGAGACATTTATTCCCCTCACAGAGACACAATTACCAGAGTGTTTTATTGAATCACAGAATTGTAGAGTTGGAACGGACCACAAGAGTTCATCTCATCCAACCCCCTGCAATGCAGGAATCTTTTGCCCAATGTGGGGATCGAACCCACAACCCCGAGATCAAAAGTCTCACACTCTACTGACTGAGCTATCCATTCCTCTTCCCAGGGAACTCTGGGAACTGTAGATCTCCTGACAATTCTCTGTGCCCTTAACAAACTATAGTTCCCAGGAAGCCACGACTGTTTAAAGTGGTATCATACCGCTTTAAACGTATAGTGCAGATGGAGCCAGAGTCTCATAGACACTACCATCTGCAGCTAAGACCAGTTGTGTGTTTGCGTTTGTCATAATTTAAATTGGAGAAAAGAGCTGGTTCAAAGGGTTAACTGAATTCTTCTTCCACATTACAGCCCTGATCCAGCCTCCCCTCCCCACTGGGATGCTTTTAAACAAAGGCAAAACCTGTCCCGCGGTGATGCAATCCTGGATCTGCCATGTGACACATCTAGGTATGGCCTTCGAATAATAGGCTCTCAAGGAGAGATTTTGAGCTCCTCCAGGTCCTTTTCAGATTGCCTGCCTGCCTGCCACCCAGGCATTGGCTGTTGCAGGCCCGGGCAGGTAAAACATCAACCCCAAACAGCTTGCTTAATAGCGGCAAAGGCTTGAGCAGGGCAGGTCTAGACGTCTCCTGCTGGATTAGCTGAAATGACTCAGAGAGCAGCTGGGAGGGGAGAGGGAGACACAAGGAAGCTGGAATTTCATGTGGGTTACGCAGCGGGTTGGGGGGGGGGAGAGGCAGGGAGACAGAACCCCCTGGGTTCCCAAGGGTGAAATCCAGCAAGTGGGAGAAGGCCAGGGTGACTCTCTTTCTGGGCCTGAATATTCAAGGAAGAGCGTGGGGTCAGCCATGGAAGGTAGCCGAGGGGTTTTCTGAGAGGGGAGTTGGAGCCCAGCTGGGGCAACACAGCCCCTTGGGGCTGGGGAGAGGAAATAGAGCTGTCTGCCTGTCTACCCACATAGTTCAGGAAGGCAGCATGGGATTCTGGAAGCAGGATTCTCCCGTTCTCTGGAAGGCGGCGGCGAACGGAATGTGCCGGCCCTGTCACGAGGCAAGTGGAGGAGGCTGCCTCAAGCCACGTTTCTTAGGAAGGGCCGTAGCTCAGTGGCAGAGTGCTCACTTTGCAGACAGGGGGTTCAAAGTTCAGTTCTCAGCACCTCCAGGTTGGGCTGGGAGAGACACCCCCCCCCCCCTGGAATCCTGAAGAGCCTCTGAGCTACATGGACCAGCACTGAATCGGCATAATGTTCTGAGGCATTTCTCTGTGACATGCTAGTTTAAGGGAAGGGCTGTAGCTGAGTGGCAAAGTGGGAATCTGGAGCAGTAATAAAGCACACAGCACCAGCGAACCTGTTTCTTCTAGGGAAGAAGGCCAACTCAGGAGGGCAGGCCTAGTGGGCACAGCAACTCGTCCTGGTAGAACCTGCCCCTATGAGGCAGTTGCAGGGATTGAAGGTCCAAAACTGCCTAAGTCTCCTCCTGTCCTGGGGCCTTCCCAAGCAATCTGAGACTACGCCAGTGCGTCTGTCTTTGCTCCAGCCTGCTTCACACCTCTACTAGTTCTGGGAGGCCAGTGGGGAGGGGAGCTGGTCACAGCAGGAGGGGGAGACCGCCTGGCTTCTTCAGCAGCCTGACTCAGCTCTGTCTCTTTGCCCCTCTCCTCTCCAGCTGCCACCTTTTCCTGCTCACTAAGCCTCTGTCAGCTTCTGACATCTCCTCCTCCCAGTATTCTTCTTCTTCTCCCTCTGATCGCTCGTCATCCCCAGCCCCAATCTCCTGGCTCTGAGTCTTCTTCCCTTGGAGTTTCCCCAACTGATGCCTTCCACTGCTCCTCTGCCCCAACCAGTCCATGGCAAGAGGGTCGGATGCCATTAAGGACAGCAGAGCATGTATCAAATATAGCTCCAGGCCACACAGAGCACAGGTCGTCCTCTTGCACAGCAAGACACACTGGAAAGGGCAGGAGCTGCACGAGAGCACATGGTGTGGGTGGCACTTTGTGAGTAGGAGGAGTGCAATTTGGGTTTCCTGCCCCAGGCCCTGATTAAAATACCCGTGCAGAAGTTCAGATATGTTTCTCAGGTTGAGAAACATTAAGGCATGCCCTGAGGGTCAGATCAAAGCTGCCACCAAGTCCAGCCTCTGGTTTCTGAGAGCGGACAACTCAACGTTTGTGGCAAGCCCGTGTAACCAGAAAGGTGGATCCAAGTGCAGATTGTTGCTGGTTCAAAGCAGATTTGCAGGACCCAGCCTCTTCCAAGTGGGCCAGTTCGGGTGAACTGAGAAGCAGCCCTATCTGATTATTCAACAACTGTAAGTCTAATCCCCTATGGGGAGAGACCATCGCTGGGGAGCTCAGTGGTTTTGTACATGTCCGAGGTTCTTATCTTGGCATCTCTTGTTAAAAGGTTTCAGGTAGCAGTTGATGGGAAATATCTCTGCCTGAGATGCTGGAGAGACAACACACCATTAGACAAACAAGCAGTCTGATAATGAAAGGTTCCCAAAGTCAGGAATCATATGGATTAAGCCCTGAACGGAGAAACTGTGGCCTTTTAGATGTTGTTGCACTGCCCAGCTGCCATCATCCCTGACCTCTGAGCATGCTGGCCGGGTCTGATGAGCAGGGCCGTCTTTACCTGGGGGTGCAAGGGGTGTGGGGCACCTGGGTGCCAAATTCTGGGGGGTGCCAGGCGCCCGCTGCTGAAGCCGCCTAAGCTCTTAACTATCTTGTTGTTGTTGTTTAGTTGTTTAGTCGTGTCCGCCTCTTCGTGACCCCATGGACCAGAGCACGCCAGGCACTCCTGTCTTCCACTGCCTCCCGCAGTTTGGTCAAACTCATGCTGGTAGCTTCGAGAACACTATCCAACCATCTCGTCCTCTGTTGTCCCCTTCTTCTTGTGCCCTCCATCTTTCCCAACATCAGGGTCTTTTCCAGGGAGTCTTCTCTTCTCATGAGGTGGCCAAAGTATTGGAGCCTCAGCTTCAGGATCTGTCCTTCCAGTGAGCACTCAGGGCTGATTTCCTTCAGAATGGAGAGGTTTGATCTTCTTGCAGTCCATGGGACTCTCAAGAGTCTCCTCCAGCACCATAATTCAAAAGCATCAATTCTTTGGCGATCAGCCTTCTTTGTGGTCCAGCTCTCACTTCCATACATCACTACTGGGAAAACCATGGCTTTAACTATACGCTTAACTATCTACCTGTTATGACATAATAAATAATTTTGATCAAGCTAGAGAAACAAAATACATATATACCTAGGTATTACCAAAATGTATAACTACTGTTCCACTAAAAGACTTTTGACTTTGTGTTACCAAAGACACATCACGGGTAGCTTCCGTGGGGCCGGCGCCCCTCTCCTCGTCCCCCTCCTGGTCCTGCTCCAGGGTGCCCAGACCCGCGCCCCCCTCCCAGCCCAGGACCCTCCTTCTCTCACTCCCCCTACACCACGCTCCAACGAGCAGGCTTAAGCACCAACGGAGAGCCGCACCGGGGAAGAGGAAACATGCACTGCTGCCTGCCCTTCCTGGACTCGGAGACAGAGCGGGACAGGCTGTCTCTTGACCGGCTTCGGGGCTGGTGGGCTGAGGGTCACTTCTGCTCACCGGCATGGCAAAAAAAGGGTTTTTTTTTTCACTTTGGCGAACTCCTCTGCCCCCTGCCCTATGGCGTAAGCGTGGTGTCTGACATAAGAATAAAAGTTAATTTGGGGGCTAAACTAAATTTGGGGGCGCTGGTCGGATCTTTGCACCCCAGAGGCGCATCTGCTAAAGACGGCCCTGCTGGTGAGAGTTGGGAGTCCAGCAGCGCTTGGAGGACCACAGATTCCCTATCCCTGGACTACGGTCTGGGTTAAAATTAGGTGGCGGTGGTTGTGAGGAATGGTAGCTGTCCCAGCGCCCTGGTATTTCTGACTCATCCTTCCAAATGAACAAAACATTCTGAGCCTGCCTGGTTCAAGAGAGATTGCAGAAGAAAGGCGAGAGCAGTGATTTGCCTTATAAAATCCCCGATTGGACTTCCGATCTCTCAAGTTAAAGGATCTTGGGCAGATGTGCTCTTTCTGAAAATATCTTTGTCTGTGGTTTTAAGAGGGATGCTGCCTGCAAGTGGAGTCAAAAGATCAGCTGTCTTACAGCGAAAGAACAGCAACAAACTTCAGGAGGTTATGTACAGATAAGAATGGACAGAACAGCCAGGCTTGGCTCTCTCGGGTTCCTCCTTTTTCCCATATTTAATTTGGTTCTAAATGTCTCTGCAACAATTTGCTATTAAAAATATATATATATTGGAAGTTCTCCAGTATTTTCATGCAAATTTCTCCTAATGAGCACGTGTCAGTATGCAATTTTGATTAAGGTACGCCGTTTTTCATAATACAACGCATTTCCGTAGGTATGCTATTTTCGTTTTTTGCACTCACTTTCCTCAATATATTCATTTTTTGTAAACTTTGGTTGGAAAACTGCATTGAAAAAATAATACAGTGGTACCTCTGGTTACAAACACTTCTGGTTACGAACACTTCAGGTTACAAGCTCCACTAACCCAGAAGTAGCTGCAGCTGGTTGTGAACTTTGCCCCAGGATGCAAATGGAAATCGCGCACCAGAGGTGTGCGTGCAGTGGGAGGCCCCATTAACAAAAGCGCACCTCAGGATAAGAACGGTTTCATCTTAAGAACGGACCTCCGGAACGAATTAAGTTTGTAACCAGAGGTACCACTGTAATAATAATAATAATAATTTATTTATATCCCACCCTCCCCAGCCAAAGCCGGGCTCAGAGTGGCTAACCACCGTAAAATAATACAGCATTCTAAAAATCAATTCATTCTAAAATCAATTCAAATCAAATTAATGGCAACCATTGGGCTAGAGTTCTGTGAGGATTACCAAAGGAGGGGGTCAGACTGTGCCTTGGCCACAGGCCTGGTGGAACAGCTCTGTCTTGCAGGCCCTGCGGAAAGATGTCAAGTCCCGCAGAGCCCTAGTCTCTTGTGACAGAGCGTTCCACCAGATTGGGGCCACGACCAAAAAAGCCCTGGCTCTGGTTGAGGCCAGCCTAACCTCCCTGTGGCCCAGGACCTCCAAGATGTTTTTGTTTGAAGACCGTAAGGTCCTCCATGGGGAGGCGGTCCCGTAGGTACAGGGCTCCTAGACCTTATAGGGCTTTGAAGGTTAATACCAGCACCTTAAACCTGATCCTGTACTCCACCAGGAGCCATTGCAGCTGGTATAGCACTGGGTGAATGTGATCCCATAGCGAGGACCCCGTAAGGAGTCTCACTACGGCATTCTGCACCCGCTAGAGTTAATCCAGAGAAGTCTGACTTATGAAGGCTAGCTGCGTTTGCACACTGGTTCAAAAAGTGTGAGTTGGGGAGCTTCTTGTTAAAATGCAAACAAAATCAAAGTCTTCCCCCTTCCCTTTTGTTGAGGCTGATCGGTCACTACGTTCCTAGCACGTCTCCATCTATGGCAGGACTTCCTCTGAGGGATATAAAGTTCAAAACTAGGAAGCTCTGGGAATGCGTTCCTTCTGTTTAGGAAAGTCTGGTTAACTGAATCAGTCTGGTGCCAATTCTTACGTTTGCGAGAATACCACTGAAGCTAAGGGGGAAACACCTAAGAAACGTTGGCTAGGAAGAAAACAAAAGACAAAGGGCTAAGAGCAGGGGGGGGGGGGAGGAACTGTATCAACCTGCCTTGCTCAAATGGTGGGGCAAGACAGGTTGTTACATCTCCTCCTTCCCTGGCTCTTGGGTTGTGTGTGTTGCCTTTCTCCCTTTCCTCCTTTTCCATTTGTCCTGGGGTGAACTGGAAAGGTTCCTTGTGGTTTGGGATTATAGCTATGGAACTTTCCACACCCAACTGCACTCTAGCTGTTGTGTATACCTTTAACAAACTACAGTACCCAGAATTCTTTGGGGTGCTCTAAAACAAGGTGGGTGGGTGTGTTTGTGTGGGCAGAGGCTTAGTTCTCTGCTTTGAAAGTGACCTGGAAACTACAACTAATCCAGAATGCGGCAGTTAGACTGGTGATTGGGAGCGGCCGCCGAGACCATATAACACCGGTCCTGAAAGACCTACATTGGCTCCCAGTACATTTCCAAGCACAATTCAAAGTGTTGGTGCTGACCTTTAAAGCCCTTAACTGCCTGGGTCCAGTATACCTGAAGGAGTGTCTCCACCCCCATCATTCAGCCCAGACACTCAGGTCCAGCTCCAAGCGCCTTCTGGCAGTTCCCTCACTGCCTACTGTGAGGTTACAGGGAACCAGGCAGAGGGCCTTCTCGGTAGTGGCGCCCGCCCCGTGGAACGCCCTCCTGTCAGATTTCAAGGAAATAAACAACTATCTGGCATCTGATGGCATCCCTGTTTAGGGAAGTTTTTAATGTTTGATCTTTTATTGTGTTTTTAATATCCTGTTGGGAGCTGCCCAGAGTGTTTGGGGAGGCCCAGCCAGATGTGCGGGTATAAGTAATAAATTATTATTATTATTATTATTATTATTATTATTATTATTATTATTATTCTCTCATTATCTTCCACTTCTCCTAAACGAAAAAGGAATGGACTTCAACTCCATGCACACAGCACAGCTGAACTAGCCTTAGGAATCAATAGATTCCCATGGATGGTGCTTTAGAATAATCTGGGGGTGGGTGGGACTAGCCTGCCAGGAAGAATTAGTCTGCTAGCAAGAACACTATGAAAAGCTGGGAGGGGGGAATGGGAGAGGGGCAGCTTGAGAGTCAGGATGTGCCCCCTTTGTGTTGAGACTTCAATGGGTCAAATCAAGCAACCACGGTCCAGTGCCTCTGACAGGCAGCCGGCTCCCAGCAGGGTCCTCGCCTTTCTCTAGAGTAATAATGGCTGTGAGAGGCATTAATTTGTGGAAGGAGCAGGAAGACAGCCATTGGATGGACTATATGGGCATTATCTACACCACAAATGCGAACTGGTTTAACAGCCATCGTTAGAATGCAGGAAGCAGATATATACTATTGGAGTGCAGAGTGTTTGAGGACAAGGACATTCGAAAGGGAAACCCAAATGCTTAATAATAATAATAATAATAATAATAATAAATTTTATTTATATCCCGCCCTCCCCAGCCAAAGCCGGGCTCAGGGCAGCTAACAATAATAAAATAATACAACATTCTAAAATCATTTCATTAAAATTAATTCTACTCAAATTGATGGCAACCATTAGGCTAAAGTTCTGTGAAGATTGCCAAAGGAGGGAGTCAGGCTGTGCCCTGACCAAAGGCCTGGTGGAACAGCTCTGTCTTGCAGGCCCTGCATAAAGATGTCAAGTCCCGCAGGGACTTGTTTAAAAAGCTATTGTACTACCAACCTTACTGTATGCTTGTGAAACGTGGACTGCTTATAAATGCCATCTCTAACACCTCAGAAGTTTCCATCAACAGCATCTCTGAAAATTTTTACACATCACTTGGGAAGACAGGCAAATCAATGTACTAGAAGAAGCAAAGATCACCAGTGTCAAAGCAATGATTCTTCAACATCAACTTCGTTGGACTGGTCATGTTGTGTAGATGCCTGATGATCGTCTGCCAAAGCAACTACTCTATTCCGAACTTTAAAATGGAAAGCGTAATGCCAGTGGTCAATAAAAGAGGTTTAAAGACTCATTCAAGGCAAATCTTAAAAAATGTATAAACATCAACAACTGGGAAACTCTGGCCTGAGAGCGCTCCAATTGGAGAACAGCCTTTACCAAAGGCGTAATGGGCTTTGAAGATGCCCAAACTCCGGACGCAAGTGAGAAACATTCTAAGAGGAAGGCATGCTTGGCAAATCCACACCATGATCAATTCCCACCCGGAAACATATGTCCCCACTGTGGAAGGACGTGTGGATCCAGAATTGGCCTCCACAGTCACTTACAGACTCATTGTTAAAACCATGTTTATGGAAGACAATCTTACTCGGCTACGAGCGATCGCCAAAGAAGAAGACTGCTCTCAGTGGCATCTGGCTGGCTGCTGTGGGAACAGGATGCTGGACTAGATGGGTCATTGGCCTGATCCAGCAGTCTCTTCTTATGTCTTTATGGTCCTAATGATCCAGGGCCTAACACAGCAGTCTTCCACATTCACTGGTATAGAATCCTATTTTTTTCTTTTTAAATGGAGATGCAGGACACTGAACCAGGCAGCTTTTGGACGCTGGGGATTGAATCAGGGGGTGTTACAGTCAGCATTTTTGTGGGAGGGATTCAAGCACATGCCAGAACTTCAGGTTTGCACATTTAAAGTGGGTTCTCCTTCGCCCTTGCACAACAATTACACATTTTTAAAAACAGACTTCTTTTGATTTGGAAAGCAACTGAGAAATGCATTGTGTCGGATGGACGCATGACTAACAGGGAAACTTGCAAATGCCCCACAGGAAATCAGGGTGAATGGTTACATCAGTGGTTCTCAAACTTTTTTCCTCCGGACCACACTTTCAAGTTAAAAATTTGCTCACGGCACACCAGATTTCTTATTGATAAGAAATACATTGGAAAACAAAAAGAAAGAACTCCCAGCATGGCTTGATTTATAACACAGAACATAGCTCCTTTATAATATGATCATGGGACAGCAGCTACATAAGAACATGAATTATTCCCAAAATACATTATTGATTGTCCTTGAATCTTACTGTCCTCTCCTGCCACACCAGTCCTTGAGAACCATGTGGTTAGATGCATTCGCATTTTGCAAAACCTTAAATAGGCTCCAAGGCACACAGCTGTTGGTAATGATTTTCTCCTAAACAATGAGGACTATAAACTTTTTAAAGCTGCGGTTCACAGGATTCTTCAGCCACCCGTCTGGGGCAAAGAGCCAACTGGGCATTTCAATGTGAAATGATTTAAACTTTGAAACTGTAGCTAGACAGGTTACTCTCTCCCTCTCCCTCTCCCTCTCTCTCTCTCTCTCTCTCTCTCTCTCTCTCCCCCCCCCCCCCTTTTCATTTTGCAATTAGTGGTGCTTGCCTGTTGTGCATTTTCTCCCATGGGGTTGGATAGACAAGTATAAAAGGGTAAAGGCGAATTGAGTGGCTGTTATTGACTGGAACTTAGCTGCATAGCAGTGCAGCACCTTCACCCCCACCGCTCTTATCTTCAGACAGGCTCCTCCTCTTCTTCAAATCCCAGACACCAAAGATAAGAGCTGCGGGTTCCAGTTGGCTTGCTGCAACCTGCGATGTCATTAATCAGAAAGCAACACCAATGTCTCACAACAAATGCAACTGCTCTGTAGAAAACACAGCCTGAAGAAAGAGGCAATGCGTGTGATTTTGTAAACGAGGAAAACCTTTAATAAATATTATTATTTTTTAAATAACAAAAAAACCCGTTCTCTCCTGAAAGGGAACTGTGTGTCAGCTTGAAACCTCCTCAGAAAAAAGGCAAGACTCCCGGCGATTGGCATAACTTTTCTCTCGTGTCCTGTTGCCCCAAGCCTCCCACTCTCATCTAAGAACTGGTGGCAACAATGGCCTTCATTTCAACCACCTGTAGAAGATGTGAAGCTCAATAATAATCATAGAATAGAATCATAGAATCATAGAGTTGGAAGAGACCACAAGGGCCATCGAGTCCAACCCCCTGCCAAGCAGGAAACACCATCAGAGCACTCCTGACATATGGTTGTCAAGCCTCTGCTTAAAGACCTTAATTTATTATTTATACCCCACCCGTCTGGCTGGGTTTCCCCAGCCACTCTGGGTGGCTCCCAATCAAGTGTTAAAAACAGCGGAAAGTGTTTTAGACCATGTGCAGAGTGCTTTTCCTTCCTGAACATCCCTAAGATTTATCAGTTGATGCACAAGCCTGCCATTACAGTGGTACCTTGGTTTAGGAACTTAATCCGTTCCGGAAGTCCGTTCTTAAACCAAAGCATTCTTAAACCAAGACTGCTTTCCCATAGCAGCAGGGGACTCAGTTTACAAATAGAACTCACTTGACAGGAAGCGGAACATGTTCTTATACCAAGGCAAAGTTCACAAACCAAAACACCTACTTCCGGGTTTGCAGCGTTCTTAAACCAAGTTGTTCATAAACTAAGCTGTTCTTAAACCAAGGTGCCACTGTACAAAGAAAGGTTTGTGGATGTTATGTCACATGCTATGGGACAGGGACTAGCCCAAGGCCACCCAGTGAGCTTCATTGCAGGCTATGTGATGATTTGAACCCTTGTTTCCCAGCTCCTAGCCCAGCAGTTCTGACCACTACACCGCACTGTCTTGACCACTGAACATCACATTTTCTTCATTGAAATGGTCTGGTCCTCTTTTAAAGCCATCCAAGATGTGGCCCTCGCTATCTCTGACGTCGCCTTTGACCATTTCCCAGAGTCTCGGGCAGAGATCTTAGATCACAGAATTGTCGAGTTTAAGAAGGGGACCGTGGGGGTCATCTAGTCCAGCCCATTGCAGTGCTCAAACCCTGAGATTAAGAATCTATCTCTGCTTACCTGGATCTTTTTAAATGGGGATGCCACAGAGCAAACCCAGGGTTGTTACTGTTTTTTTGGTTGTTGTTTTTTGCAAGCAGAGCATATGCTTTTCCACAATCATGGCCCCTCCCCCTCCTTTAACAACATGCCCTGGGTCAGAGTTGGTGCCCTACTAGTGATGGGGGTGGGATCTGATTCAGTTTCCATTTAAAGGCAAACCTACACGAACTGCACTTTCCAAAACAAAGGAACGGCAGCTTCAAAAACCCATGCTTAGCCAAATCTTGCAATGCAATTCTCCAACCAACCAGCATCAGCAGAAGTGCATGCACTAGGAAGAAGTGTGCAGAAAAAGGCATATATTTGTGAAAATAACGTACCCCCCCAAAAAAAGGATTACATTAGGAGGAATTGCTTGCAAGCATATATGCATTAGTCAAAAATGCACGCCAACGTAGGTTTATTGGGAGAAAACTGCATTTGTGGGACATTTTCACGAGTCACAACAACACAGAGATTCCAGCTGAAATGTGGAGAACCTGGATTTAAGATTGGGAGGAAATGAGAAATGGAGAGGTCCAAAAGGGACAGATCCAGTGATCCCCATGTTCTCCAGCACGCAGAGTGTTAACTTGAATGGCAATTGTCCCGTTTGCCTTAGGCCCGTGCCAGCCACTCCCTGACTGGCATTCCTTTGCCCGGCAGAAGCCACAGAAGGAGAGGGCGAAGTGCCAAGCTCCTGAGCCTGGCACGCCCCGCAGAGAACCATGGTGGGTGGGGGAGGATCCTGCAGAGGGTACTGCCAAGGGATGGCTGTGCGAGAAGCCTGCAAGAGGGAAGGGGAGGAGGGTGGAAGGGACAATGGGGGGCATTGTTGGCTTGGGTTTGGCTTGGGTGCGTGTGACTAATTCTCGGTTTGGGAAGGCAGAGGGAGAGAGGCAGCACGACAATGGCACACAAGGGACGCTGTTCCCAGAGCAATGGATCAAAGTCAGGGCTAGCCCAAGACGTCTTGCTGCCTAAAGCAATGGACAAGATTGCGCTCTCTCTCTCTCTCTCTCACTCACACACACACACAGAGAGAGAGAGAGAGAGAGAGAGAGAGAGAGAGAGAGAGAGACAAAAACCCACAACAATTTTGTATACAGAAGCTGGCCAGAATGGCAGCTGCGTTTTAGGAAAGTGCTTATGCTGAGTCGGACCATTGGTCCCTCTTGCTCAGTATTGTCTACACCAGGGGTCAGCAAACTTTTTCCACTGTCCCTCAGACCTTGCGGGGGGCCAGACTATGTGGGGGGGGGTATGAATGAATTCCTATGCCCCACAAATAAACCAGAGATGCATTTTAAATAAAAGCACACATTCTACTCATGTAAAAACAAGCTGATTCCCAGACCGTCTGCGGGCTGGATTTAGAAGGTGATTGGGCCGGATCCAGCCCTCAGGCCTTAGTTTGCCCACCCATAGTCTACACTGACTGTCCAGGTATCCCGCCCATCTGGCGGGAGGACCAGCTTGGGAACCCCCAAGGGAAGAAGGCTCAGAGCATCTTTCCTTCTCTCCTTCCTTGGAGGTTTTTAAGCAGAGGCTGGAGGGTCTTGGATGCTTCAGCTGAGATTCTTGCATCACGGGGTTGGACTAGAGGACCCTAAGGGTCTCTTCTGACTCTATGAGTGGTGGTGGGGCAGCAATGAGTGGTGAGAGGGAGAAGGCTGGGAGGAGGTGTTGGAAGCTGAAGCTGAAGAGGAAACAGGGCTTAGTGAGCGGGGGGAGTCTATGGCAGAGAGCAGTTCAGAATCAGAGCTAGAAGCCGCATCAGGAGAATAGGATGAGGGAGGGCAAGAGGCAGGGATGAGTCAGGCTGGTGAAGAGTCCCGGGTGACTCCCCTCCTTCTGTGACAAGCTCCCCCCCCACTGGTCTCCCAGAAGCGTGAAGTGGAAGGAGCAAAGATAAGCAAAGTCTCCACCCCCATCGTTCTGCCCAGACACGGAAGTCCAGCGCCGAGGGCCTTCTGGTGGTTCCCTCACTGCAAGAAGCCAAGTTACAGGGAACCAGGCAGAGGGCCTTCTCGGTAGTGGCACCCGCCCTGTGGAACGCCCTCCCACCAGATGTCAAGGAAATAAACAACTACCAGACTTTTAGAAGACATCTGAAGGCAGCCCTGTTTAGGGAAGCTTTTAATGTTTAATAGACTATTGTCTTTTAATATTCTGTTGGAATATTATGCCAGATGGGCGGGGTATAAATAATAAATTATTCTTATTATAAAATATGCAGGGATTTATGATATGTAAAATGAAGCATGGAAAGAGAAAGGAAGTCATTGATATCTTAAGGATGTAAAATGAGTATTTTAAATTGTAAAATAGAAAACTTAATAAAATTATATACAAAAAAAGAGACAGTAACTGGCCAAACTTAGCACCTGCAACTTGTGCCGCTACCAGTTGTCTAAATCTACCCAGTCCAGGAGTTGTCTAAATCTGTCCGATATTTGGGGTGCCAGTAGTTAGTTGCAAGCATCGTCGTGGCACAGATACTTGATACTGTGGGGCGCTGGAAACAGCCGGAGGCCTTGGGGAAAAGGAGGGCAGAACACGCACACCTCCGAGCCGCAGCGACAGCCATGCCTCGGAGCCCATTAGTTTCCCCACTGGCGTCTCTGCCCGTCTCTCTAAGTGCATAAATGTGACAACGCGTGACCCGGCCCCTCCCAAACCGTCTGGGCTCTGGGTTGCCAGCCAGGAGAGGTTTTTTCTTGGCTGGAGAAGGAGATTCTGATTTCCCAGGGAGATTATCTCCTAAGAGAAGAGAGGGAGAAAGTACCCCAGGCAGAAGAGGCACTGCTACCATCCTCCTACAGTTCTGCTGGAAGCCTTGGCCCCCTCCCCAAGGCCCAGCCCACCCACCCACTCCCCCTGCTCTGTTCTGTCCCAGCCACTTAGCTGTCACTAACTGAACCTCTTGTTCAAGGTTTGGCAGGGATCAAAGCCCAGGCGCCTCTGGGAGAAGGACGGGCTTTGTCTACTGTGATTCCAGGCGGCTTCGTGTGGTTAAATTTAGTTGCAAAGAGAGGGGGCAGAGAGGGGAGGAAGAAGGGGAGTCAGACAAGCAAAGGAAAAAACGGCAAAATAGAGGAAGGCAGATGGGACAACAATCTGATGGCTCTTGTATTCACACTGCATGCTAAAGAAATCAGAATTCGGCACCAAGGTACAGTGGTACCTCGGGTTAAGAACTTAATTTGTTCTGGAGATCCATTCTTAACCTGAAACTAGCTAATGGGGCCTCCTGCTGCTGCCACGCCGCCGGAGCACGATTTCTGTTCTCATCTTGAAGCAAAATTCTTAACCCGAGGTACTAGTTCTGGGTTAGCGGAGTCTGTAACCTGAAGCATCTGTAACCTGAAGCGTCTGCAACCCGAGGTACCACTGTGTTTCAAATTCTGTGTGAAGAAGAAAAGCTGGATCAAATTAGCCAGATGAAAAATATCCGCATGTTTTCTATTTTGAATTATTTTTTCCCCTTCCATTTCTTTAAAATATATCTTTGCAAAATTTAATCTGGTTTTGCTAAACCACCTGCTTTAAAAATAAATTAATAATATGTGTTTAGGGGTACTCTCATTTTGACTCAAGAAAATCACTGTTTTATAGTTCGAATCAGGAAAAATAAATACAGTAAAAGGACAAAAGTACAAAGATTCACAAAATCTTTAGGGGCTATGTGTACCCCCAGGAAAAAGCACTGGCTAACCAAAAGAATTTTCCAGACATTGCTGGGATTCAGCCACCAAATTTCCTTAAAAACAGCTCAACAACTTTGGGAAAAACTTTAAAAAAGCTCAACAACTTTTGTGTCCCTTCTGTCAACCACTAGAAATGTGTGTCCTCTTGTTACACTAGAAATCATGCTTAGCCGGTCACTTGGCTTATGATATGTCAGCACGCACTACTCCCCCCCCCCCCAAGCTATCACTCCTGTCAAATACTAACTGCTATTGCATGTCTCCTCTTGAGTTTCAAACTCTTATTGTGAGGTGTCAGGTATGCAATTCAGGCAGAACTGGGCATCAAAGACATGCAAACCTAGCACAAGAGTTGATCGTTCAGAGTATGAGAATCAGCAACATTTGCAAATTAGAATTTTGAGGAGCAAATTAATTTCTCCTCCGGAAACAGTAGTGACATTTGAATTCAATTTTTAAAACCTTAAAAGATGAAACCTGGCATAAATATAAGCACCAATTCTGTGAATTGGCCATATTTCCACTGGTATTTGTAGCACAATACTACTTATAATGTCATATTTTTTAAACTGCTTTCTGGTCATTGACCGTATTAAAGATATTTGATTTGGCTGTTATCCAGCCTGATTGAAATCAGTGGAAGTGAAATTCACGTTTTCATTTGCAAAAAGAATCGAAACCTTTCAACCTGGAGATGGAGTGCTTTTCCTCGGAAGGAAATTTCACTGGTGTCCATGAAACTGGCTCCCATCCTTGCAATTGCATTGAAGGTGTCAGATTAGGCTGCAGTTGCTCCATTTACCTGGGAGTAAACCCCCACTGAAATCAGTGGGGTTTAGTCCTAATTTAGTGGGTCTTCTGAGCAGATACATTGAAAGCACACCCCGCCAAAGAAACCCGGGAACTGTAGTTTGCTGAGGGTGCTGAGAATTGTAGCTCTGTGAAGGAGGGTGATGTACTTTAAAAGGGACTTGGATTTGTGATGTGTACACAGCCTGAGTTCTCAAAGCATTTCAAAACACTTTGTTGTTTCTCATCTGTCTCTGGTTTTATTCCATTTCATCTGAGTCTCATGTTTCTTGTTTGTCCAGTTTTTCTGCTTGGGTATAGCTGAATGCTAGAGCTATTGCAGGCCCCAACAAACCCCCATGAATCATACACATTCAGCTTCTTGAGAAACACAGACAAGTCAGGTACATATAATGGTTTTCCAACAGACGGAAACAAAATTGCATGGTCTGTGCTGCTCAAAGCACTCCAGCAGTGTGTGTGTGTGTTGTTTTGATTTTGATTATATATTTTGTGGTTTTATATTCTGATTCTGTTCTGTGAAGAACCCTGAGACCTCCAGGTATAGGGTGGTACAGTGGTACCTCAGGTTACATATGCTTCAGGTTACATACGCTTCAGGTTACAGACTCCGCTAACCCAGAAATAGTACCTCAGGTTAAGAACTTTGCTTCAGGATGAGAACAGAAATCGTGCTCCAGCGGCACGGCAGCAGCGTGAGGCCCCATTAGCTAAAATGGTGCTTCAGGTTAAGAACAGGTTAAGAACGGACCTCCGGAACCAATTAAGTACTTAACCCAAGGTACCACTGTATATAAATTCAAAAACTAATAATACAGTGGTACCTTGGTTATCGAACGGCTTGGGTCCTGAACAAATTGGCTCCGAAACACCACAAACCCAGAAGTGAGTGTTCAGGTTTGCGAACGTTTTTTGGAAGCTGAACATCCGACGTGGCTTCCGATTGAGTGCAGGAAGCTTCTGCAGCCAATCGGAAGCCGTGCCTTGGTTTTTGAACAGTTTCGGGAGTCAACCAGATTCCCAGAACAGATTAAGTTCGACAACCAAGGTACCACTCTAACTATAATAGAAGAGAAAGAAAGAGAGAGAATGTAGATTGGATTGTAAGCTTACCACCAGGATCCTAAGAGAAATTCAAAGTGCTGATTTAATAATACTAATACTAATAATACTAATGATAATAATAATATTTATTTATACCCCGCCCACTCTGGGCGGCTTCCAGCACATATGAAAACATAATAAAACATTAAACAATAACAATCTGATCCAATATAAAAAGTCGCAATAACTTTAAAATAAACAACTTCATATCAAACAAAGCAACATTCAACAATCCATCAGAATCAGTGAACAGTAAAACTACAAATCGGAAAATAATAATTAAACAGTTTGCATTTATCAACCACAATAAAGAATTACCGTACTTTTCCATGTATAAGACGAGGATTTTTTTACGTGAAGTAATGTTTAAAAATTGGGGTCGTCTTATACACGGGTAGTGCTGAGGGGGGACGGGTGATTGGTTGCTGCCGCGAGCCAGAGATTGTCAGCGGTGGTTAGTGCATGTGATTGGTGGCTGCGGAAATGGCTTTTCTTGATTTGCTGTTGCAGCGGCAGTTGGGTGGGCGATAGGTGGCTGCTGGTGGTCTGGGGGCCGGATCCGGCCTAATCACCTTCTAAATCCAGCCTGCGGACGGTCCAAGAATCAGCATGTTTTTACATGAGTGGCATGTGTGCTTTTATTTAAAATGCATCTCTGGGTTATTTGTGGGGCATAGGAATTCGTTCATTTTTTTCCTTCAAAATATAGTCTGGCCCCCCACAAGGTCTGAGGGACAGTGGACCGGCCCCCTGCTGAAAAAGTTTGCTTGCCCCTGGCTTAGTCAGACACAAACCTCTGAGAGGATCGTACTGTGACTCTCTTTGCTTGGGAATGAGCATTTCTCAGCTATAGCTGATTCTGGGTGAAGCAAGTCTTGATTTCGTTCCCAGGCTTAGGCAGGGTGTTGGGTGCAGGATTTGCGCAAGGGAGAAAGAAGGAGCGGCCTTGCTTTTCCTCCTTATTCCCCCTGATTCATAGGCACCAGCTGCCTCATCTGCCTTTGTCTCCCGCTCTCTCCTTCTCTCCTCCCACGGGGCCGATGGCGTCCTCATTATCAGGGGCTTATTCATTCATTATTCACCATCGGGGTTGCAAAACGGCCCATCTGGCACGATTGCAGCACAGCTCGGCGTCCAGGGAGAGAACCTGCTATTGAATTATTCAGAGATTGCTCAGATGCCCCCTGCCATATCAATACACAGAAGGGGGCAGCCAGGAGACACCAACGTATCACTGTCATGATCCCACTTTCTAATCCTATACAATCTGTGCACACACACACACTAGTCTTATCAGGCTGTGTCACTCTGGGCCTTATCAGGCTTCAAACACAGACTCTCAGAGTCTTGGCTCCTTTGATCAATCAATAATCTTTATCGATCGATAAATATCAGTCCTCTGAGAGATTATTTTTCCGGAGGATTCTCAGAAAATATAACCTCTGCTGTGCTCTCTTCATCAGGTCTTTACTGTTTTCTCCCCAGGTTAGGTCATCTCTCAACTCCATTCCCAGAAATCGAGGAACACAGAAATTAGGGTTGCCATACGTCCTGGAATTCCTGAACATGTCCTCTTTCAGGAGTCCTACATGCCCATCTGGGCGGAATTTTACATTTTGAAGCAGATGTTCTGGATTTGGGGTTTAAATTTTGTGTGTGTATGCATGGACAGCTCTGGTTCAGGCTCGGGCAGAGGGCCTAATTGCCCTAAAAAAGCTCGACAACTTTTTGTTTCCGGATTTTTACCTCTTGAAAATATGGCAACCCTAGGAAATCATCTCTTGCTCATTTCTTACACACACTAAACTTTTAAAGCACATTTGAGAAACATTTCCTCCGTCAAAGAATTCTGGGCACTGTAGTTTGTTAAGCTGCAGGGAACTGTAGCGCTGTGAGAGTTAAACTATACAGGACCCAGAAGCCTTTGAGCAAAATAATGTGCTTTGTCCACAGACAGCTTTTCCAAGTCATGTGGCCAGCAGGACTAAACTGCTTCTGGCATAACGGAACACTGTGACAGAAGCCAGAGCGCATGGAAATGCCATTTACCTTCCCATTGCAGTGGTACCTATTTATCTACTTGCGCTGGTATGCTTTTGAGCTGCTAGGTTGGCAGGAGCTGGGACAGAGCAATGGGAGATCACCCCATCGTGGGGAATCGAACCGCCAACCTTCCAATCGGCAAGCCCAAGAGGCTCAGTGGTTTAGACCACAGCGCCACCCGCGTCCCTTTTGTCAATACTGTATTATCAGACGCCAGCCCCCACCCTTTCTCCATCAAGATGTTGCAGGGGTGGACAATACAATGTGCAAGGGGAGGAACCATAGAGACAATAGCAGCTGTTTGGGCAAGTACTGTAGAAAGGCAGAAGGGCTAAACACCATCACACTTGGTGCCTGCTGATATTGACAATTCATTCCACCAACCCCCCTCTGTTTCACCATGAGGGACGGGGACCAGATATGAAGACAAGGGCAGTAGGGTGAACAAGTACAATAGAAAGGGCTGGAGGGCCTTTTCAGTAGTGGCTCCCCATCTGTGGAAGGCTGTTTGTGGTGAAGCCTTCTTGGCAATTTTGCTGATATCTTTTCAGCACCGGAATTACCTTTTTTGATAGCTGGTTTTGTGCTGCGCAATCATGCTGCCTGTGACCATTATGGTGTGTGTGTGCTTTTCTCTCTGTATGTATGCATGTTTGAATCATAGGTTACTGTATGATAACTTCAATGTTTTATATGAACTTTAATGGTATGATATATTTAGGTTGTTAAATGTAAGTAGCTTGGACACCGTGAAGACTACAGAATCTAACTAACAGCATACTGTCCAACTTTTTATGATCGGAAACCGGGTCTTCTGGGGCATGCTCCCAGGCGAATCACGTGACCCACGCCATGCTCTCAACCTCCCCCCCCCCCTGTGCTTTTTTTGAGGCGCGGTCTCACGTGGCACCCCAAAACACACCTTTGGGGGTGATGCGTGAGATCGTGACCCCAGAAAAAGCGCTTTGGGGGGGACAACAGCACAGCACGAAAGAGTGCAAGAGAACGGTACCCAAAATGGCTACCACAACCTCAAGCAAAAAAAAAACCACAGGCTGTCCCGTTTTTTCCAGGGCAGTTTCACAATTATGAAACAGTAATAGTGTTCAAAGCTATCCCTCATCGCTTTTCCAAAAGGAAACAGTAGGGACAGCAATTTTCAAGGGCAGATACTAGAAAACAACAACCTTCCTTAGAGCCATTGAAGTGGGTCCTAATCAGCCATGGCTCTCTCGGCTCCTGGAGAGCCCTGGTGTCCGGCAAGGCCCTCAGAAACAGGATGAAAACGGCCATGCAACTTGGGAGGAAGGGTTGGGGAGATATCTACAAAGAACCGACTCTGAAATATTTCACCCCAAGGTGTGAAATGTTGCAGTATCTCTCTCTTGCCCAAAACATATAGCCGCTAATCGAATCGCACCGTTTTGCAGATGGGCCTGTGGCCATGAGGGACTAAGGAAGGTGATGCGAGAAAGCCTGGCCTGAAACCCTTTGCATGCTGGGTAGTGATGGGCAGGCACAAAGGGATATTGTTTTCCGCTCCCTCGGGAAGAAGTGTGGTGCCCAGCTGATAAAAAGGTGCTGGGGCTACGAGCTTTGGTTCATCTGTTTTTTTAAAAAAGAGCTGAAACCTTCCTCGCAAATCTCCTGGCTATGTTTTGTACCAGCTGGGGTAACCAGGGCAGTCATATGCAGTGCTATTTTTCTTTTTTAAAAAAAATGTTTAGGCGTACTCTCCTTTTGACTCAAGAAAATCAACATTTTATAGTTCAAATCGTGGAAAATAAACACAGTAAATGGACAAAAGATCAAATCTATGCTGCCAGGAATTACAAGAAAGCTGCAAAGATAGTGCAGGATAGTGTGCACCCCGGAAATTATCTCTTTCGGTTTCTGCCTTCTGGAAGAAGGTATAGGGTTATAAAGACTAGGACTAGCCACCTAAGAAATAGTTTCTATCCAAATGTGATTTGGGTTTTAAACACAGTGTAAGGTAGTCTCTATGGGAGTATATTGTATTTAATTATGGGGTATCAGAGTTTTTAGGGGGCTACCCAGGCTGGGATAGCTGGGATAGCAGGCTTGTTGGTTTTTGAATGTCTGGTGTAGATTTTTTCAATTTCGTTGTTCTGTATGGGACAATGACAATAAAGATTATTGTCGCAGTAACAGCGGCAAGAACATTAATGGCCCGAAAATGGAAACAAGAGGAATTACCGACTTTGAATGAGTAGAGAATGAAACTTATGGACTATGCAGAACTGGATAAAATGACTGGGAAAATCAGATACCAGAAAGATCACAAATTCATCGAGGACTGGGGAAAGTTTACGGATTATCTGAAAACCATATGTGACGAACAGACAACGCTAGAGGCTTTGTGATAACACAAGGCGTATTGTAAAAAAGAAATAGAGATGGAAGGTTAATATTAAATAGGCAATATTACATAGAAAATGTGTGAAGATAAGAAAAATGGATGATTGAGGGAGGTGCTGGTGGAAGTTCAAAAATCAGCAAATTTGTAAGCATGGTTGTATGAATAATATGTAAAAACTAAAAAAATTCCTTTTTTGTTTTGACTATGGCAGACCAACACGGCTACCTATCTGTAACTGTAATATGTAAAAGAAAAACTTAATAAAAATTTATATATAAAAAAAGACAATAAAGATTATTGTATCATATTCACAAATTGTTTAGGGGTATGTGTACCCCTACATCCCCTCAGGGAAAAAGCACTGGTCATCTGTAAACTACAGACTGGAAGCAGTCAACAAACCATTCCCTGTCTCTGAAGAACCTCCAGCCCTGTCATGGGTTATCTGCAGCCTCGCCAGACTAGATTTCCCAGAATTCTTTGGGAGAAGCCATGACAGTTAAGCTAGCAATAGTTTCTTGATGCTGTTACATCCACATCAGAATCTCACCTCAACATCTGCTGGAAGGAGGACCAAAACCACCTCTCAGAATGGCTTAAATTAGTTGACAGTACAGTGGTACCTCGGGTTACATACGCTTCAGGTTACAGACTCCGCTAACCCAGAAATAGTACCTCAGGTTAAGAACTTTGCTTCAGGATGAGAACAGAAATCGTGCGGCGGTGGCAGCGCAGCAGCAGCGGGAGGCCCCATTAGCTAAAGTGGTACCTCAGGTTAAGAACAGTTTCAGGTTAAGAACGGACCTCTGGAACTAATTAAGTTCTTAACCCGAGGTACCACTGTACTGCATTTCCATGCATGAGAGAAAAAGGGTGGAAAATACGATGGCCGGTCCAGATCGTTGCTCATTCTCTTCTTTGGTTTCCTTCTCCCTTCCTTTCCATGGGATTTTCTACAGTCTCAACATTTTCTGTTCACGCTCCATTTGCCTTTGGCCTGATAAGCACACAAAGATTAAAGGAAGCTTGCCTCTGCGATGCAAGGCTACAGGGTCTTATCTCTTGCTGGGAGAGAGAGAGAGGTCACTCTTGCAGATGACATGTTTACTGAGCATTTCACCTTCATTCCCTTGGAGCTTTTTCCTCCGCTTACCCCTCCACCAGCAACAACCCAGGTCCTCTTTCAGAAGATCTACACTTGCAACAAGGAGACAGTAAAGAGCTACACTGGGAATAGAATCATTGTAGAGTTCAAAGGGACCCCAAGGGTCATCTAGTCCAACCCCCTGCAATACAGGAGTCTCAACTAAAGCAGCCATGACAGGTGGCCATCCAACCTCTGCTTAAAAACCTCCGAGGAAGGAGAGGCCACAACCTCCGGAGTGAGTCCCTTCCACTGTGAAACATCTTTTAGTGTCACAAAGTTTGGTGTTTGATCAGAATCTCCTTTATTGTAATTTGAAGCCATTGGTTCAACTCCTAACCTCCGGAACGGGAGAAAACAAGCTTGCTCCACCCTACACCATGTGACAGCCCTTTAGATATCTGAAGATGGCTATCGTATCTCCTCTCAGCTTCCTCTTTCCCAGGCTAGACAAACCCAATTCCCTCGACGGTTCCTCATAAGGCTTGGTTTGCAAACCATCTTGGTCACCCTCCTCTGCACACATTCTAGCGTGTCAATAAACATCTTAAATTGTGGTGCCCAGAAGTGGACACAGGGAGGAATCGGAGGTGTTATGTACTGAGCTGAATCCTAGAACTATAGGATCCAGAATGCAGCAGTCTGATTGGTCCGCAGGAGCCACCCAATCCAGCTCCAGGTGGAAGTGAATCAGTGACCTGATTGGCCTGCAAGAGCAGCCCGGAAATAGCCAATCATGTGGGGCCCATTGTGTAAATAATGTATATATAGCTAGATGTCCCCAGAGCAGTTTCCCACCCTGACCTGGCCACAGTGATCCATGTGACGGTCACTTCCAGGCTTGACTACTGTAATTTGCTCTACGTGGGGCTGCCCTTGAAGCTGTCCCAGAAACTCCAGCAGGTGCAGAATGCTGCAGCGAGGCTCCTCACGGGGTCTCTGCCATGAGATCTTTTCCATCTGCACTGGCTCCCAGTGGAGTACAGGGTCAGATTTAAGGTGCTGGTTTTGACCTTTAAAGCCCTCCACAGCCTAGGACCCTCGTACTTATGGGACTGCCTCTCTCGGAATGCCCCACAGAGGACCTTAAGGTCCATAAATAGCAACACCCTAGAGGTCCCGGGCCCTAAGGAAGTTAGATTAGCCTCAACTAGAGCCAGGGCCTTTTCAACACTGGCTCTGGCCTGGTGGAACGCTCTGTCTCTTGAGACCAGGGCCCTGCAGGATCTGATTTCTTTCCGCAGGGCCTGTAAGACAGAGTTGTTCCGCCTGGCCTTTGGCTTGGAGCCAATTTGATTCCCTCCCCCTGTTTCTTTTTCTTCTCCTCCTGTTATGAGGCTGCATTTTAATATTTTATTGTTTCAATATTTTAATGTTGTATTTTAATCTTTTTTTTCAAGTTGTATTCATTCAATTTGTTTTTATTATTGCTTGTTAGCCACCCTGAGCCCAGCCTTGGCTGGAGAGGGCGGGGTATAAATAAAAATTATTATTATTAATATTATGTTTTGGGGAAAGTTTCATTCATTGCTACTATGAGCTGAATAAAAAGCATGAAATCCACACTCAACTCCAAGTATATTTCAGGATCAATCTTGCCAGATGTTGAAGTGGGAATCAAAGAGGGAAAGGGACCTGCTCTGAATCATGCTGAGTGCAGACCCCAAGAGACCCCAGAGCTCAGCCCGACACGCTAATTCCTCTCTAAGAGTGGCAGGAGACCAGCAGCGCCTCCCATTCAGCAAAATGAGGCATGGAGAAAGCAGATCTGGCCTCCAAGGAGCGTACCACAGTCATTGCTACAGCAGCAGCAGTGGTGGACAACGCATTCCTTGGAGACTGGATCTGCCGCCCCTGTGAATCCTGCCGCCTGAGGCAGTCGCCTCACCTTGCCTCCTGGGTGGGCTGGCCCTGCCTAACCACCCAGGCACCGCTCTCCCTTCCCTAAGGAAGCCAACAGCCCTGACTACTAAGTCTCCACAGCCACCTATCAGGAATGGACTGCGGGGATTTGCGGGGGAGAAAGAGATGGCTGAGACATGACCTAATGTGTCTTTTCCAGCCATGACCTTCGCATCTTCAAATGCAAACAAGAAACCAGAGAGAGCTAATAATACGCAGCTAGGCTTGCCTGGAGTAAACAGTCCACTGCCCTGGCTGGGGAAGCAAGGAGCTCGGGTGACACCCGCCTGGAGCCAGCGTGCACAGCCAAGAATGCGCCGAGGACGGGGATAATGTTACTGGGCTGCTGCTGTCCTAAGCGAGTCGCCCATGTTCCTCCATCCCAACGCACTGAGCAGCGGCGGACAATTTGCAGCAAGAGAGAGGCGCTGGGGACGAAGTTTGCCCCCAAATGAGACTGTCCCTTTGGAGCAGGCATAGGCAAACTCGGCCCTCCAAATGTTTTTTGGGACTACAACTCCCATCATCCCTAGCTAACAAAACCAGTGATCAGGGATGATGGGAGTTGTAGTCCCAAAACATCTGGAGGGCCAAGGTTGCCTATGCCGGCTTTGGAGGCTCTGTCCCTTAAACAAAGGCTTTATAAGGGGGCTGGACAAAGCCCTAGAAGCCGCCTCGGCCAATGGCAAATGCTAAATGAAGACTCCCTGTTCAGCAGCAGCGACTGGTGTTCAGATCGCCACATTTCCAAATCAGTTTGCAACTTCCCGTTTCTAGGTCCTCACGAAAATTCACCGGCATTTTAATGCAGATCGCTCGACTCTGAGTATATTTCAATTGGTTTTTCTGTCGCTACACCTCAAGCTACCCTGTTATTAGTCCCTGATAACCAAGTCTGTAGCTGGGGTGTCTCTGCTGTCCGAAGTCTCCTGACTGCCACTCGATGGTTAATGTCCCAGAAATGGATGGACGCTCACAATCCAGCTGCTGCGGTGCCTTCCAAGAGGAAGTGGTGAACTTCAGAATATGTGCAAAATATATTACCGCCACGTCCAAGGTTGCATACATGCCATGCATTTAAAGAACAAGACTTTCCTCCAGGAATCCTGGGAACTTTGCCTCTCGCAAAGCTATAATCCCCAGGGCTCTTAGCAAACTACAGTTCCCAGGATTCTTTGGGAGGGAGAGTCATGTGCATTAAATACACGGTGTGTACGCTGCCTAATTTAACTGTGTTTTGCGTGTTGCCCTTCTTTTTAAAACTCTTAGCTCTACATCAGACTGATTCTGCAAGATCAAAGCTGAATTCTGCAGCTTGCTTATGTCATGCAAATTCAGCAGGCAAAGACAACATGATTTATTCCACTTCTGGAAATTACAGGGAGAGACAAAAGTGCTGTAAAAAGGACTGAAACGAAACAGAAATCTCTGACCAAGGGGAAACCTTGGCGCACACAACGGAGGGAGACTCTCAAATTATCTAAGAAACAGACAAAACAAACTACTGGATATAAGGAGACAAAAAACCTAAGGTACAAATCACATATTTAAGAGCACAGAGATGTAGTTTACAGATTTTTAAATAGCCACAAGACAATAAACGATGCAACATAATTCAAAAGTGTACCGTGCTGCCCAGGTCTCAGCATCTGGAGAAATCTTAAGTGTTTTAACATTTTCAGGACACTACAGTTGTGAGATAACGTGGAGCAGCCTTTCAGCCAAAGATCTACGGTATATGAGAAAGGTCTTGACCTTGTGCATCTCACAACAAGCATCTCACGACAAGTGTTTTGTTTCCATTGTTCCGGAAGAATGACTAAAAGGCTCCAAAAATGTAAAACATGCACTAACACACAGTAGAGGGGGAGGCAGTTATCTCAGACAGAAATCTTACAAGTGGGCCCTGACACAAAACGTTGCCCTTTGAAAGCCGTTCCAGATTCCAGACTCTGCAGTCAGTCAACATGTCAGCGGCTGTTGAACACACACACACCCTTGTTGCTCCCAGGCAGGGACTTAATATTGCAAGTGACTGCTAGAAACAGGCTTATTCTAAGATCAGATTTTCTGCAGGAAGGGTAAATTTGTGTTGATTGGGGGAGGCGGATACAAGTGAACATTTTGGTGCCATAACATCAGGTGGAGGCTGAGAGAAAACTTATGTTTCACGGGCTGGGAGTTGCAGTTTTGTTTCAGATTTTTTAATTAAGTTGCTTATAATTTTCTTATTGCATTATACTTTATCCTAATGCTGCCTTATTTTATTTCTTGGTTCAGGAGATGCCCAGAGAGCTTCTGTTAAGGGCTGTGTGAATCTAGGATGTAGTTTGCCCTCCCAGCTCCACATTAGCTCTCTGAAATCCCTGTTTCCCAGCAAAACTCTGCTGCCAGGCCTGTTAGCAAATAATGCGGCACTTTTCCCTATTCTTTACTAGTTACCCTTGACTACAGTAGTTGCCTCCTCCTTTTCTTCTTTTTCTGAGGTCCCTGTTTCCATATTTGGATAAGAGGCCCCCATTTTTTTGTTTTAAGGGGCAGACTTGTACATTAAAGTGTAGCCCAAATATATTTACAGGCAACTCCCGTAAGTGTGAAATCACATATATCATCTCAAAAGCCTGTAAACACTCTCTAAACTTCTGGAAGCCCTAGAAAAACCCTTTAAAAAACAAACGAACCAAAAGCACTTACCAGACTGGCATGAACTATGGCAATGGTGGCTCTCGGTTTTCCTCTGCCAAAAATCCACAAAAATCCACCCAACTCCACCACAATTGCTCCCACCAAACCTCTTTTCTCAAACTCCCAACTCTCCACAGGCCTCAGAGGTTGGTGCAAAGGCTCCTGGGATTGCTAGCTGCTTTTCTGCTCTTGTCGTGCCATTTTTTGTGCTTTTCATGACTTTCTGCAGTTGAAATTGATTTCTTAAATTATTTCCCGGTGCTGCTCGCC
Source organism: Podarcis gaigeae (assembly GCF_964106915.1). Classification (NCBI taxonomy): domain Eukaryota; kingdom Metazoa; phylum Chordata; class Lepidosauria; order Squamata; family Lacertidae; genus Podarcis; species Podarcis gaigeae. The sequence continues at coordinate 111,837,657 of NC_139679.1, forward strand.
CGCCTTCTGCATGTACCAAAGAGGAGTTTTAATCCAGACCTACCACAAAGGCTCCCTCGACTCGGCCAGCCCTGATTCACAGATACTGTGGGTGACAACTGTTTCCACAGCTCCTAGAAAGAGACAACTGTGTGTCCCGGACAGTTGTGAGGTGTGGGCTTTGCCTGCATGTGGCAACTGCTGCCAAAGGGGAAACAGGTGGGGGACACTGTGGAGAGGGAGAGAGAGGGCAAATCTCTCCTCCACAAGCCGACCTGCACAGAAAATCCAAACTTCCACCTTTTCGTGCTAGAATTCCTTTTCCCCCTGTCCCTTTTCTGTTAGCGAGTCCCCTTTCATGCCCCACGGTAGTTCACTGTCGCTTCTGATTTACACTTCGTGAGAGTCCCATAGACTGCAAGAAGATCAAACCTCTCCATTCTGAAGGAAATCAGCCCTGAGTGCTCACTGGAAGGACAAATGCTGAAGCTGAAGCTCCAATACTTTGGCCACCTCATGAGAAGAGAAGATTCCCTGGAAAAGACCCTGATGCTGGGAAAGATGGAGGACGAGATGGTTGGACAGTGTTCTCGAAGCTACCAGCATGAGTTTGACCAAACTGCGGGAGGCAGTGGAAGACAGGAGTGCCTGGCGTGCTCTGGTCCAGGGGGTCACGAAGAGTCGGACACGACTAAACGACTAAACAACAACAACAAGGCCACCATTTCATACTACATGGCTCAGGGGCAGAACTGTTTGCACAATCGGCATGAGAGCCTTTTTGGAGCGGAAGTAGCGGTACATTTGACCTTAGCAATCCCACCCTAAACCAATTGTTATAGTTTGTTTGGAGGGAGAGAACCCCGCTACTAAACCCTAGGGGAAAGTGGGATCAAATCAGAAACAGGGACAGCTTCTGTGAATCTAGACTGTTCCTGGAAAACAGGGACACTTGGAGAGTTTGTGGAGCAGGAATGCTCCATTCACTTTCTAGTCCATTTCTATGGGTTTCCAGACTTCTCCCAGAATAGAAAGCAGGAAGTAGACTAGAACACAGAAGTGTCTACTGCTGTGAGTAGCTCAGTTGTCCAGCATAGCAGCAAACTGGTGGCCCAGGAAACGACAACAGATGTCTGACTGCAGGTGGTGAGAGTTAAGAGGAGCAGGGATGCCACAACATCCTCATGGCACTCCCTACGGCCTGAAATAGGGTTGGGTTGCAGCGGTAGGGGAGTTCCTCGCTGGGCAGAGAGGGGGAATCCATTTATGGCTCTCTCTGTACAGCTGCCAAGTTGATAATGCCTCAAGTGGCCTTGCTTCCATTTCTCTCCTCTCTTCTCCAGAAGCTCCTTCTTCCCGTTTCAGAACATCTGCCCAGGCAGCTTGCCCTCCCCCCTTCAGCCAGCCGTAGGGCAGCACTTTGCTTTTTAAAAAAATAAATATTTATTTATTGAATTTTACAAAAAAAGAAAAAAGGGGGGGAAAAATACATAACACTGTAAATACATTTATATACATGTTTTCCAAAATGCAAACTAAAAAAGAAAATACTTTTCATAACCAATAATATTACCAAATTCATGCTTCAAACATTACAATATATAAATCTTAGTTAAAATATTATAAAAGACTTCCACCGCATTCATCGCACATCTCTTAGTTATCTTGCTCACCTTTACATCTGTTCTTCAATCAGTTCCCTTCCTTAGATTCTTCCATAATCAGTCAAATCTTTATGTTCTCTATATTCTTCACAAGGTTAGTCTAGGCACAACCAAACTTTCGTATTTGAGCCCTGCTTGTATAAATATTTGTTTAAGCATTCCCATTGATTCTGAACTGTAATTTTTGATTTATGCCTTATTAAATCCATCAGTTTTGCTAACTCCAGGTACTCACATAGTTTACTTAACCATTCCCCTTTTCTTTTTGATGGTGGTCTGGTGATGTGCAAAGGAAGGACGTTGTGCTGGGCTGCATGTGACTAGGTTGCTGTAGCAGAAGATGTTTGCACATTGAGGAGGCAATGTTAGCTGTTTTCTGTGTCTTAAACAGTAGGTTAGGCAGCAGCAGCAGGTGAAACAAAAGCAGAAGGAGGGGAGAGAAAGAAAGGATAGAAATGTGTGAAAAGGTAAAGAGAAAGGAGAAGAAGATCTTAGCAGGGAGGAAATGGGAACAGGCGGACAGCTGGCAGCTGAGGACTGAGAAAGAAGGTGAGTTATGGGGCAGGATGGAAACAGAAAGGATTAAGAAATGCTTCCTGCAGAGCTGCTGTCGGTCAGTGTTGACAATACAGTGGTACCTCAGGTTAAGTACTTAATTCGTTCCGGAGGTCCGTTCTTAACCTGAAACTGTTATTAACCTGAGGTACTAATGGGGCCTCCCACTGCTGCCACACCGCCACCGCGCGATTTCTGTTCTCATCCTGAAGCAAAGGTCTTAACCCAAGGTACTATTTCTGGCTTAGCGGAGTCTGTAACCTGAAGCATCTGTAACCTGAAGCGTATGTAACCTGAGGTACCACAGTACTGAGCTAGATGAACCTATGTCCCCCCCCCCCCCATGCTCCTAAGCAGCATTGGACAACAGTATTTTTGTTGGGAAAATGGCACAGGGGGAAGGGAGAAGGGTTTCAGCCCTGACGGAACAGCTGCTATTTTTAAAGCAACAACCAGACATTCTGCAATCGCACATTTCCATGTATCATCAGGGATGGTGCCCCCAGATTTATTCACACAAACCAGCCGGGACCAAGAGGGAGGCAGTCGGGCGTCCGTGGATTCTGCGTTGACGTTAATGAGATCTTAAACAACGCCGTTTGCTTGCAAGGTCTGCTGGGTGAATGTAAAAGTCACACCAGCAGCAGCATTCGCCGGGCTCCCAGGGGACAGATAACACCATGTCTGCCCGTCCTGCATCTAGCAATGTCCCATCCATCACCCGTGTCTCTGGGTCTGCTCAAAACTGCTTGCTACCATGCAGAATCTTTCGTAAGGTGGATGTAGTCGGCAAACCCAGGAGTCCTGTGCCTCCGCCCCCCTTGTTCCAAAACCTGCACCATTTCCTCCTAATTTAAATTCTGTTTTCCAGACAATTGAAAGGGATCTGGCCACTTTCACCTGCTGTTTCAAGACAGACATTGTAGGTTTTTGTGTTGTTCCAAAAACGTGTAGAACCCCATTTGAACAGAAGTGAGGGGAGATAACAATGTGTATGAGTACCCTATTGGAAGCAAAAGCTTTTTAAAACCACTTTTCAGTGCATATCAGGCTCCTGCCTGGAGTGTGTGTGTATCATGCAAAAACAGAATAATAGATTCAAAGAACTGTAGAGTTGGAAGGGACCCTGAGGATCATCTAGCCCAACCCTCTGCAATGCAGGAATATGCAACTGTCCTATACGGGGATCGAACCTGAAACCTTGGCTTTATCACCACCACGTTCTAGCCAACCTAGCTATCCAGACGACTGACACTGATACAATAATACCACATTAGTAGTGGATTTCTACTGGGACATCCACATATCATTCCACTTTATTCCTTGTTCTGTGATGCTTCCCCAATTTTTTATCACATTATTACCACAGTGGTACCTCGGGTTATGAACTTAATTCATTCCGGAGGTCTGTTCTTAACCTGAAACTGTTCTTAACCTGAGGTACCACTTTAGCTAATGGGGCCTCCCACTGCCGCCGTGCGGTTTCTGTTCTCATCCTGAAGCAAAATTCTTAACCCGAGATACTATTTCTGGGTTAGTGGAGTCTGTAACCTGAAGCGTCTATAACCCGAGGTACCACTGTGTTTCAAATTCTGTGTGAAGAAGAAAAGCTGTATCAAATTAGCCAGATGAAGAATATCTGCATGTTTTCTATTTTGAATTACAGTGGTACCTCGGGTTAAGTACTTAATTCGTTCATTTGCTTACATTGTTTTCATACTAGTGAAGCGTGTCAAAGATGGCCTTTCCTTATAACCACGAGGGGTGGCTCTTTCTTACTACATCCAAAGTATCAAAGAAAGGGCTCAAGACGGTTTGTTCTCATCCTGAAGCAAAGTTCTTAACCTGAGGTAATATTTTTGGGTTAGCAGAGTCTGTAACCTGAAGCGTATGTAACCTGAAGCGTCTGTAACCCGAGGTACCACTGTATTTGGAGGGGCGCTCTTGTACTACAGCACAACTAAAACAGGGCAAAAACAAAACAAAACCCCAAACTGGAAAATGTGAGTTATTAAAATTATAGGATTTCAGCAGGAAGTTTTGGGATTGGGACTGGAAATGAAGCAGGACGTCTGCCCTTGAAACTATTGCAGGTGCAAACAGTATTGAACAGTACTGATCATGTATGACAGCCCTGAGCACAAATCATCATGAATGCACAATAAGGACAAGTGCTAAGGCATCTTGGTGTCCTGGAAGGGGAGCCAGGAGTGTCATTAGCAGGAGGAAGATCTACAATCCATTATCCTTGTATTCTCTGGGAGGGTAATATGAGGTGGAGAGCAGCATCCAGATCTCAGCTGCTGTAAGCCACATGCTGTCCTGCTGTGTGGCTTGACCCCTACCAACAAATGCTGATTGATGGGACATCAAGGTCTCATCTAGGACTGCAGGTCATGCGTTCTTGGCCATCAGGGTGGGGGCGAAGGAGACCAGTTTTGCAAGGAAGGGTGGGCGGGTGGTGGCAGAAGGGGGAAATACAGTGGTACCTCAGGTTACAAACTTAATTAGTTCCGGAGGTCCGTATTTAAACTGAGGCGCGCTTTCGCTAATGGGGCCTCCCACTGCCACCACGTCACGATTTCTCTTCTCTGGTCATTTATCCTTGCTAGATTCAATGTGCTGCCATCTGTCTTATTGCAGGGCAGATTCGAGGGTAACCATATGTGGAACGAGTCGGCCCCTGCGGCTCGATGGAGGTAGAAACTGTCTCTCATGTCTTGTTATGCTGCCGTTTCTACGGGGATATACACTCGGTATTTATCACTCCTGCTATACAAAAATCTCCAAATGAGTCCGGAACTTCAATGTCTAAAACTCCTGGTAGAGGACAAGGATCTAGAGATCACGCTAAGGGTGGCCAAATTCTGTGCGACTGCCATAAAACTTAGGGAACAAGCTGTACTACCAAAATGATTAAGGTTTTAAATGACAATTTTAGGTTATATTTTAGTGATCAAGATTTAATATATATTTTTAACTGCCGCTATATCTGAATTGTCTCTGTTATACCCAATTGCAATTCAATGTATTCCTGTTGTGTTTTATGATTTTCCTGATATTGTAAGTGAGCCGGAACTGGTCTGTGACCGTAATAATAAAATTCAATTCTGTTCTCATCCTGGGGCAAAGTTTGCAACACAGAGCAACTACTTCCAGGTTAGCGGAGTTTGTAACCCGAAGCGTTTGTAACCTGAGGCACCATTGTAAGCTGATGTGGCTGCAACCAGCAAAAAAGCAGCAAGTGCCAAGTTTTTGGAGGGGGCAGCAAGAAGCAGCTTCAGAGAACAGTAAAAAATGCTGTCAGTATCATGCAGAGATGAGCAACCTCAGCTCTGGGGGTCTAAGCGTGGCCCCCAGGCCTCTCTATCTGGCCCTTGGCACTGTTTGAAGGCCACACACACACCCTCCCCAGGCTACACCCTCACTGGCCTTGCTTCACACCCTCCTTGAGTGCATTTGCTTGGCTGCAAAGCATCCTTGAACTCTGTCAGAGTCGCTTTTCCTCTCCAGAACTCGGAAGCTGCCACAGCCGCTGCTCCTCATTTTTCCGGCAATGGGTGCACTCGCAGCACACCCCCTTGGACTTTGCCAGCTGAGGCAGCTGCCTGTTTGCCTCATGAGCAGGCTAGGCTTGATGATGGCTAAAAGCCAAGGGTGGATAGGCTTTTTGTGGATGTCTTCTGCAACATGTTCCTCAGGCAGTAATAAGGCAATAAGGGTGTGTTATTATACATGATTCATTTTGCCTGGACTACCGCAATGCGCTCTACGTGGGGCTACCTTTGAAGGTGACTCGGAAACTGCAACTAATCCAGAATGCGGCAGCTAGACTGGTGACGGGAAGTGGCCGTCGAGACCATATAACACCGGCCCTGAAAGATCTTCATTGGCTCCCAGTACGTTTCCGAGCACAATTCAAAGTGTTGGTGCTGACCTTTAAAGCCCTAAATGGCCTCGGTCCAGTATACCGGAAGGAGCGTTTCCACCCCTATTGTCCAGCCCGGACACTGAGGTCCAGCGCCAAGGGCCTTCTGGCGGTTCCCTCGCTGTGAGAAGTGAGGTTACAGGGAACCAGGCAGAGGGGCTTCTTGGTAGTGGCACCTGCCCTGTGGAACGCCCTCCCAGCAGATGTCAAGGCAATAAGCAACTATTTTACTTTTAAAAGACAACTGAAGGCGGCCCTGTTTAGGGAAGTTTTTAATGTCTGATGCTTTATTGTTTTTAATATTCGGTTGGAAGCCACCCAGAGTGGCTGGGGAAACCCAGCTAGATGGGCGGGGTATAAATAATAAATTAATGTTATTATTATTATTGCGATGCTTTCCTGATGCTACCGCGTTATCGCTGTCCAGATGGTCTACAGAGCAACCAAAGCAGGCCACAGAAGGGAGGGGGGAACCCTCTGGAACATTAGGGGTTATGAAAAGTTTCGGGATTTCAGAAGGAAGTTACAGGATAAGCAATGACTGGAAATGAAGCAGCGTGGATAACCCCCCAGGTGCTTAAAAAGGCAAAGCGCCGTCCCAGAACCTGAACTCAGAGGCTCCTGAATAAACCAGTGCCGTGTAAACTTAACCCGCATCAAATGAAAAGGCTTTTAAGAACTTTTAATAGATCTTAATTTTAAAAAGAAAAAAAGAAATGCTCTCAAAGCAGCCTGCAATTATGAATAAAGCTGTTTTAAGTACACATCAAAGTCTACCTTACAGAACGTTACCCTGCACGGGGCATGAGGGCCTCTTTTAAGATTATTTTTGAGTTTTGCCTGGGTTCCCAATTTTAATCCCATTTGCCATCGTCCCAAGAAAAGTCATCCCGGCCCTGCTGCTGCTTCAAGAACACAGAAGGTCAGAAGGGGCGGGTGTCAAGTCATGGGACAGAAATTCCTGAGAAGCATGAATTAGCATTTGCTATCTGGGCAAGGGAGGGGAGCTGTTAAGAAGACTTAAGAAAGGGCTCATGGGTAGGAGGAAGAAATGGGAGGGGGGAAACCCGGCCGGCACCACCACCACCCTGCGCCCAAAGCCGTGGCAGGGATCCAAGGAGAGAGAACAAGTTAATAGTTTAACGAAGGCGCAAGCTTTGATGGGGGGAAATATGCTGCTGAATGGACGGTTGCTATGGAGGCCTGTCTGGAGGTCATTGGGATCACAGGCATTTCGTACAAGGCTGGTTGGCGTTATTGGATTAAATCCATCAGGCAAAATGTTAACTGATATATCGGGCAAATTGGGGCAGGTGGGTGCTGGCTGGGACCATAAGACCGCCATTTTTAAAATTTTATTGTATTTTTTAAACCAGCTCCTGCTTTTCTGCCTCCGTCACGCTAAGGAACAGTTCACCAGCCACATATCCACACGGCAGGCTGGTGTAAACAGCAGTGGAGCAGAACCAGGTCTGTTTTTCTTTTAAAGCAGCAACCCCGACAGAAGGAAGGATCATCATGTAGCGTGAAAGCTGCAGGGGAAATGTTGCCATGTGGAAACCAAGTTTCCGTGCCCTTTCCCAGAATACTCCATTCCATTTTCCCCTCCCTCTCCCCCGCCATTTCCACTTTCCCCTCCCTGCATTCTGTGCCCGCTCTCCCTGCTCAGTCCTCATTGGACAGTTTTTAAAGGGGTGGAGCTTCTGTATGTCTAGGCTAGTATTGTGTATTCTGATTGGCAGCAGGGTCTTAGGCAGAGGCTACCTGTTCCCCGTTGTCTTTGTCCATGGAGTTTTCTTGGCAGGGATACTGGAGTGGCTTGCCTGTTCCTGCTCCAGGTGGATCACATTTGGTCAAAACTCTCCACTGTGACCTGTCCATCTTGGGTGGCCCTGCATGGCATAGCTCATAGCTTCTCTGAGTTATTCAAGCCCCTTCACCATGGCAATCCAGTGATTGCCAACAAAGGTCTGTATAGGTAAAGCTATGTTTTTCCCAGTAGTGACATATGAAAGTGAGAGCTGGACCATAAAGAAGGCTGATCGCCGAAGAATTGATGCTTTTGAATTATGGTGCTGGAGGAGACTCTTGAGAGTCCCATGGACTGCAAGAAGATCAAACCTATGCATTCTGAAGGAAATCAGCCCTGAGTGCTCACTGGAAGGACAGATCCTGAAGCTGAGGCTCCAATACTTTGGCCACCTCATGAGAAGAGAAGACTCCCTGGAAAAGACCTTGATGTTGGGAAAGATCAGGAGAAGGGGACAACAGAGGACGAGATGGTTGGACAGTGTTCTCGAAGCTACCAGCATGAGTTTGACCAAACTGCGGGAGGCAGTGGAAGACAGGAGTGCCTGGCGTGCTCTGGTCCATGGGGTCACAAAGAGTCGGACACGACTAAATGACTAAACAAAAAACACTTGTTCCCCACCCCCCGACTCTAGTGATGGCCATGATGGCACCTTGGGCCTTCTGCATATAAGGCATAGGTTCTGCAAGTGTGCAACGCCCCCTGCCCGTTGCATTTTGGTACGCATCATATTGCTGGTGAAAAGTGGCGATTGTGTCAAGCAGAGGCAAGTGAACAAGCTTTTTCGTACTTGCCAGTTCTCAGGTAGTTCAGGGATGGAGAACCTGTGGCCTTCCATATGTTTCTGCGTTGCAACTCCCTAACCATTCAATTGAGGTTGGAGGTTTTCAAGCAGAGGTTGGACAGCCATCTGTCATGGATGCTTTAGTTAAGATTCCTGCATTGCAAGGGATTGGACTAGAGAACCGTCAAGGTCCCTTCCAGTTCTACAATTCTATTAACCCAAGACTGGTTATTATGGCTGGGCTGATGGGGGTTAAACAGTGTATGGAGGGTCATTATTATTAGTAGTAGTACTTCAGCCCTCTAGATAGCTTCCAGCATATACAAAAACATAATAAAGCATTGATTAAACATTAAAAAGTTCCACGTACAGGGCTGTACAAGCTTCCCATCTCCGGTGGAACGGGTATGATACTGGATTTGGAGTCGGGCCAAGACTGAAAAAAGAACAGTTCAGCAGTGAAGCTGGCTGGGTGACCTTGGGTAGTTAACTCTCTCCAAATCTCACCTTCATCACAGAGCTGACACAAAGATAAAATGGAGGGAGGGAGGAACATGCCTGCCAACATGCGCCCTTTGGATTAAAAGGCTGCTGAACACGAGGATGATACCAGGGTGCCCAGATGCAAAAGACGACTGCATTGCAAGGGGTTGGACCAGATCAGGGGTCAGCAAACCTTTTCAGCAGGGGGCCGGTCCACTGTCCCTCAGACCTTGTGGGGGGCCAGACTATACTTTGAAAAAAATACATGAACAAATTCCTATGCCCCACAAATAACCCAGAGATGCATTTTCAATAAAAGGGAACATTCTACTCATGTAAAAACACCAGGCAGCCAAACAAAAACAAAAAAATCCCAAGAGATGCATTTTTAATAAAAGGACACATTCTACTCATGTAAAAGCACAGATTCCTGGACCGTCCGGGGGCCGGATTTAGAAGGCGATTGGGCCGGATCTGGCCCCTGGGCCTTAGTTTGCCTACCCATGGACTAGTTGGCCCTTGGGGGTCCCTTCCAACTCTAATAATAATAATAATAATAATAATAATAATAATAATAATAATAATTTATTTATACCCCACCCATCTGGCTGGGTTTCCCCAGTCACTCTGGGTGGCTCCCAACAGAATATTAAAAACACGATAAAACATCAGTGTTTCTATGAAAAGAGAACAGGGCTCCCAAACCTTGACTAGCTAATTTGTATGCCTTTCCCCTTTGCTAGATCGTGACTTAACATAAGCATTCGCATTTATGCTATCTATAATTATTTAAAGCATTTGTAGTCCATGCTTCGGGTATTTAAAAAAAAAGCAGCAGCAGCAGCTCCCAGCGCCACTTACAAATGCCGTTGATGAGACAGTTGCTGCTCCCAGGCTTAAAACCTAAAGGGCACAACAAAAAATGGAAAGGGTTTGGAGAGAGGACAAGTGGAAAAAAGAAAGCTGGGCACTGTTGTTGTTTTCAGTACAGTCCATACCTTGGGTTACAGATGCTTCGGGTTGTACGATTTTGGGTTGTGCACTGCGCTGAACCCGGAAGTACCGGAACAGGTTACTTCTGGGTTTCGGCACTAACCCTAAATCACGCTTTGCACATGTGCAGAAGTACCAAATTGCGACCTGTGCACAAGCAGACGCGGCACTGTGGATTGCGAATGCTGCGGGTTGCGAACGTGCTTCCCGCACGGATCACGTTCGCAACCCAAGTGTCCACTGTACAATATTCTTGCAGCGACCTGTTGGAATTGAAAAATGTCCAGGAGAGGAGCCCCCCAAGTTGCTGTTCTTTCAGCAGACCCCCACACTATGCTTCCCCCTCCCTCTCCTATAGCCGGATGGCAGGGCTACTCCTAAGAGGCGAGGTAGGAGCAAGTTTTACAGCAGAGCAGATGAAGGGGCCCTCTCTCCTTCTCCTGCCGCCTGATGCAGGTTAGGCTCATCCATCTTTGGCTTTGTTCTCGACTCAGGCGGGCAAGGAAGGTGAGCCTGAACGATGCAGCCTGTCTCTCGTGGATAAGAAGCTAGGAAAGTTTTGTTGTAACTGTGTGTTTCCCCCTTCCGCCCCACAGACTTACCATGGAGAAACATAAACATGTTCGGGACAGGTTGTTAAAAGGAAAGATATTATACACCAGGGAGCCCTGGCAAAGCGAATCCTTTCTTTCGGGAAGCCAGAAACCACAGCTGAACTTTCCGCTCGAAAACATGTGACAGCACGCTCTCGGCTGCGAGGGTTCTGCTCCAGTCGGTCTCCCTGCATCTGATCACAGCCCAACTCAGCCTCTCCAAGACATTTCGAGCACTGTGGTAACACTTTAAAGAGTCATGGCCGCCCCCAAAGAATTCTGGGAACTGTAGTGTCAAGGGTGCTGAGAGGAATTTGGAGACCTCGCTATTTGCCGCGCCGACTACAATTCCTGAGGTGATTTAACAACCCACCATTTTTTGCCGGGCGCTCTGGGAATTTTGTAGCTCAGTTAGGCGTCTCCTAACAACTCTCAGCACCCATAAAAACCACAGACATACCTCATGTTACGTTTGCTTCAGGCGACACGTTTCAGATTGCATCCCACTGTGACCCGGAAGTACCGGAAAGGGTTACTTCTGGGTTTCGCCGCTCGTGCATATGCAGACGGGCAAAATGACATCACGCGCATGCGCAGAAGCAGCGAATCACAACCCTTGCACGCGCAGACATGGGTTGCGTTCTGCTCATGTTGCGAACAGGCCTCCGGAACGGATTCCGTTCGCAACCAGAGGTACCACTGTATAGCTCCCATAATTCTTTCATTATTATTATTTTTTTAAAAGAGGGAGAAACATTGCCTTCTTCCCTCACTGTCCATAATTCTATAAACATACAGGCATTGCACTAGTGGTGCTAAGCCCATTTCGACCAAAACAAGTCAATTAGTTCAAGTCCAAAAATGCTAACAGAATAAGACAGGAGGGGCTGTTGCAAAACATCCCCTTTCTCCGAGAAGAGGAAATGGGGGCTTAGCGGACGGCCTTGAGAGCATGCACTGAGGGTGCCCACCTGTTCCACAGCACTGCAGAGAATGCCTCCCACTCTTTTCCCATTCTGCCAGTTCCCACCAGTCCAGGCCCCATGACCAAAGAACCATCCTGGCCGGGACAATGCGCTCTTGGCGTCAGGGTTGACTTGACCGGGTCACCCATGAACAGATGCTTTGCCAATGAGCTTGTGGCATCAGCTGGGGAGAGAAATCAGAATTGGTTTCAGTAAGGCTGCAACTGCAGGCTAATCCGGCCTTCCCGGTTCATCCTGGGGACTAGTAGGACAGAGAGGTTCTGGCTGTTATAATAATAACAATAACAACTCATTATTCAGGGACTAAAACCGTCTTGAGCAGTGCTGCCTAACGTTATGACCTGCAGGTGTCTTGAACTACAACCCCCATCAGTCCCCAGCGGCTCTCACAGGAAGAACTCGAACTCGGATTACGGTTTCTACCCAAACCTTAATACAGTGGTACCTCGGGTTACAAATGCTTCGGGTTACAAACGCTTCAGGTTACAGACTCAGCTAACCCAGAAATAGTGCCTCGGGTTAAGAACTTTGCTTCAGGATAAGAACAGAAATTGTGCTCCGGTGGTGTGGCGGCAGCTGGAGGCCCCATTAGCTAAAGTGGTGCTTCAGGTTAAGAACAGTTTCAGGTTAAGAACGGACCTCCGGAATGAATTAAGTTCTTAACCAGAGGTACCATTGTAATAATAAAACAATAAAAATTTATACCCCGTCCATCTGACTGGGTTTCCCCAGGCACTCTGGGTAGTTCCCAACAGAATATTCAGAACATGATAAAACATCAGACATTAAAAAAAACCCTATACAAGGCTGCCTTCAGATGTCTTCTAAATGTCAAATAATTGTTTATTTCTTTGACATCTGGTGGGAGGGGGTTCCACAGGGCGGGCGCCACCACCGAGAAGGCCCTCTGCCTGGTTCCCTGTAACCTCACTTCTCACAGTGAGGGAACCACCAGAAGGCCCTCGGAGCTGGACCTCAGTGTCCGGGCTGAACTATGGGGGTGGAGACAAGGAACTGTTCCATTCCAGATTCCTTATTGTTTTAGAGGGGCCTTTCGGCATGTTGTGGAAGCAGGTCGGATAAAAAAAAACAGTTCGATGAGGCTGGTGGCTCCGATCTGCAAGCAGGACAAAGAAATAGTTTGTGAGGGCAATACCAGGGACATGATGGCTCGCAAGACCGCCTCAACTTCTGTGTTGAATTTCAAGGGACTATCAAGGGAAATTTACCGTATTTACGCGAATCTAATGCACCATGGAATCTAATGCGCACTTCAATTTTCAAAACTTTGAAGCCAAAAAAGTATTTGCTGGCGAATGTAGATGTGCCGTCAAATCTAATGCACACCCTAATTTTCATGATGTAATTTGGCCATAAAAGGTGTGCATTACATTTGAGTAAATACACTAGAAGGGGCTTCCCCCTTATGGAATTTTCGGAAGAGACACCCGAAATAAAAAGGCCTTAGGTTGACACCAAGTGGCTAATATATGTTACAACATCAAATTAATGTGTTTCCTCCATGCGTGCAAAAGTAATTTACGTTCTCCCTGTTAGCCATTCTCTTTCCTTCTTCCCCCCAAAAAAGTCTTCGTCCACTTCTAAATGACCTGCTTATTGAACATTCATCCTGGTTTATTTGTTGGCTATTTACATGAGCATTCATTGTGATAAGTTTGTGGGAAGGTTAGATAAGGAAAGTTCTTCTCGCACATTTTCCACTGCGGCATCTCTGGTGCTTTCCTTACCGCAAAAGAATAAAATTAAGAATTCCAACCACCCGGGAAAGTGGATTTGTTGTGCAAGACCTCCCAATCAACTATAATTCCACAAGCTGAATCTGCTGGGTACAGGATCCCACTCAAGCACCTAACAGAAGCAGAAGACATCAAGAAGAGGTGGCAAGAATACACAGAGGAATTATACCAGAAAGATATGGATGCCTCGTACACCCCAGGTAGTGTGGTTGCTGACCTTGAGCCAGACATCCTGGAAAGTGAAGTCAAATGGGCCTGAGAAAGCACTGCTAATAACAAGGCCAGTGGAAGTGATGATATTCCAGCTGAACTATTCAAAATTTTAAACGATGATGCTGTCAAGGTGCTACACTCAATATGCCAGCAAATTTGGAAAACTCAGCGGTGGCCAGAGGATTGGAGAAGATCAGTCTACATCCCAATCCCAAAGAAAGGCAGTGCCAAAGAATGCTCCAACTACCGCACAATTGCACGCATTTCACACACTAGCAAGGTTATGCTTAAAATTCTACAAGGCAGGCTTAAGCAGTATGTGGACCGAGAACTCCCAGAAGTGCAAGCTGGATTTAGAAGAGACAGAGGAACCAAAGACCAAATTGCAAACATTCGCTGGATTATGGCGAAAGCTAGAGAGTTCCAGAAAGACATCTACTTCTGCTTCATTGACTATGCAAAAGCCTTTGACTGTGTCGACCACAGCAAACTATGGCAAGTTCTTAAAGAAATGGGAGTGCACAGGGTGGCTTATTCAGGGACAAGGAGACAGCTGCACAAGTGCCTAGGATCTCAACACATTTCGAGAATGTCCCTTTATTAAACTTCCCAGGGGAGTTGAAAGAGGTCATCCCAAACAGTTTGAAATGGAAGGAAAGTCCCTTGACAAGGAAAATTTCGCAAAATGCATTGTGAACACACACTCGCGCAGCTGTCTTATTATTGCTTCTTTGTTTCTGGCCTGAAAAGCTGTTTCCCAATTCTAGAATTCTGCATTTAAATCTGGGCTAGGCAATGCGGGGGCCTCCAGATGTCTTGGGATACAATTCCTATCAGCTTTGTTATAAAGTCTGCGCCTCCCCCCCCCCCAAATCCTGGCTACACCCATGTTCCTGATTTACATACCTATATCAATTAGCTGTATCTATTAGTTGTCTATATCCAAAATGGTGGCTCTGACCTTCAACATCCTATGTGGCTTAGGACCAAAATACCTCAAGGAGTGTTGACTTCCATGGAAACTGCCCAGACTCTGAGATCATTTTCTGAGTCCCTTAGGGTTGAAGAATGGAATACAAGTATCTGCAAATAAAACAAACATCTAGAACAGGGGTAGGCAACCTAAGGCCATGGGCCGAATGCGGCCCAATCACCTTCTCAATCCGGCTCGCGGACAGTCTGGGAATCAGCGTGTTTTTATATGAGTAGAATGTGTGCTTTTATTTAAAATGCATCTCTGGGTTATTTATGGGGCATAGGAATTTGTTCATATTTTTTTTTTCAAAATATAGTCCGGCCCACCACATGGTCTGAGGGACGGCTGAAAAAGGTTGCTGACCCCTGATTAGAAAGAGAGAGAAGACTGATGGCATTTGGACTTAAATGCAGCACCAGAAGTTAACAATTGAGTCCTTGAAGCAGGAGCACATCACTGAACGCAATCACACTGTGAGTTTAGGAAGATAAGAAAGCTAATGTCATTAGTTGCTAGTGCTAACCAACTTAAAGGCAGAGATACAAAGAGCCATGTCTGCTCTTCTTAGCAGGAGAGACGCAGGAAAAAGGGAGGAAATTAGGTCCACAATCAGTTTAACGAGTACAGGTTAAAGGACAGCCTAGGAAATTTGGGAGTTCCTCTCTCTCTCTCTCTCTCTCTCTCTCTCTCTCTCTCTCTCTCTCTCTTTCCCATGCAAACCTATTAGCCCCCAGACAAGCACAATTGCACTGCAACACTTTCAGCAAAGACTGTGGATTTCAACAACAAGGAGAGGTTTCAATGCCAAGGCTGTGAGGAGGACACAACTGTTCTTCAGAGGGGAGAAACGTGGGGAAGAGGTTCAGACCAGGACTTTTAGCAATTTGAGTATGTACAATAAAAGCCCATGCCCAGATGAGCCTCATTTCTTTTTTTTTGTTAAGAATCTCCCTGAAGCAATGTTAAAGCAATATCAAAATTCAGAGTGGGTGCAGCTGGCCTTGCCCAGATCTGGGACAAAGGAAATGAAGGCTCAAGAGAAACTGAGTTATTCAAGTAATGAAAGAATAACAGGGGGGGGGGGGAGAGCCTTACAAACAAAAAGCAGCAAAAAATGCAGAGGGGATGGAACAGTTGGTTGCTAAGCGAAGCAGCCAATCAGGCAGTCTCATTTCAAAGCCCCCTGGCTTTGTGTATTTATGTGGTGGAATTTAAGAGAACCCCTTCCCATTTTAGCCAAGGAGCTGACGAGGCTTCAGACGCCTTGAGGACTGAACTTTGCAAGTCAAACTGGAGGCAACAACATTAGCCATCAATGGGCCAGTCCTAAATCCATCTAATTATTATTATTGGGACGCAGGTGGCGCTGTGGGTTAAACCACAGAGCCTAGGACTTGCCGATCAGAAGGTTGGTGGTTCGAATCCCTGCGATGGGGTGAGCTCCCGTTGCTCGGTCACTGCTCCTGCCAACCTAGCAGTTCGAAAGCATGTCAAAGTGCAAGAAGATAAATAGGTACCGCTCCAGCCGGAAGGTAAATGGCGTTTCCGTGAGCTGCTCTGATTTGTCAGAAGCAGTTTGTCATGCTGGCCACATGACCCGGAAGCTGTACACCGGCTCCCTCGGCCAATAAAGCGAGATGAACGCTGCAACCCCAGAGTCTTCTGCAACTGGACCTAATGTTTTGGGGTCCCTTTACCTTTATTTATTTATACCCTGCCCATCTGGCTGGGTTTCCCCAGCCGCTCTGATACAGTGCAGATATTTATTATTAAATAGATATATTTATTGATAAAATAAACAAATGGATTACTACATCAGTGTGGCATAGTGGTTAGAGTGCTGGTCTAGGCCCTGTAGCCAGGTAGCTCACTCCAGGAACTTGGGCCAGTGAGGTAGTCACAGGGTTGTTGTGGGAATAAAATTGGGGTTGGGGAAAAATATTATTATTATTATTGCAGGCTAGCGAGTGTACTGAATCAGATGATTCAGATATACAGGATACACGCGTGGCTGGGTGAATTATAAACGATGGGGTCAGAGGTAAAAGAAATTCAGGAAGTGGCCATTAATAGCATTAAAGGCAATTAATAGCGCCCATTCCGCAAGGCTCAGAGGCTTTTGCTGCAACAGACCTGCCACGGCTGGTCCAGTTCAAATATGGATCCAAGTGACAAAAGCGATTCCGACTAAACATCAGGAAAAACACAGTGAAACCGATTTCCTGGAAGGGCGACAGCCTCTCCTTCCTCGGAGGTTTTCAATCAGAGCTTGGGTGGCCACGTGTCGTGCGTGATCTCGTTGAGATTCCTGCATTGCACGGGGTCGGTCTAGATGACTCTCGGACCCCTGCACAGTTCTGCGCTTCTGCGATTCGCACTCCTTCGCAGTGAACGTGCTTCGGGCACGCGCCCCTACTCCATTGCTGGGGAAAGAAGCCATGCGGACGCAGCAGCTCCGCCCCACTCCCCCGGCCCACCTCGATTCCGGGATCTGGCAGCCAATGAGAGCGGAGGCGATTCAATTTGGGCATGCTAAGAGGATCCCCAGCATGCTTTGCAGCCCCAGCCATGGAGGAGGAGCAGGAGGCTCTGCTTTCGGCGCTTCGATCTCCGGCGGGCTTGGCCAGGTGTGTATGTTGGCAAAGGGGGGAATCCATCACCATCCTTGCGCGGGAGACTTGCCACGGATCGGGTGATGCGCCGGGCGGGCGGGCGCACAGCTGGGGATGCTGTGATCAGAGCCATATACGCTTTTTCCAAACGTGGTAGCCACAGAGCTTTGCACAATGGCGTGACAGTTTCATTTTTATTTTTTTTATCCTTTTCCTTCTTACATTTCATGCAAGTTGGGCTAACTTTAAGCCCTCTTAATTTAGCGGATCGGGCAGGTAAGGTTCCCACCACCGGGATGGATCTGCGAGGTTGCTGGGTAAGCCCCAAATGCGCAAGGCGCAGCTGGTTTTCCCGGTTGGGATCTGTTACCTTGGCATCTCGCCACCTCTTACTGTTTACCAGCGCTCCTGCTCCTTTAGCAGTTATACGGAGAGAGAGAGAGAAAAAATGCCGTGTCAGTAGATGGAGGGATCGGAAAGTTTCATGAGGACTCGCTGCCTGGCTCTTTTTTAAACGCGCGCCTCCAGGGCTGGTTTTGGCTGCCGAGCGCCACGGCGCAAACCTGCCTAGGTAACCTGAGCCTTGCGGATGTGCGCTTGCCTCTTCCGCCCTGCCTAGCTCGGTAGGGAGAGCACGTGCTTTTTTTTTTTGAAGCACGCGAAAGGTCCCAGGTAAGGGCAGCTTTCCAGGTAAGGGCTAGGAAAGGTTCCTGTTCTGCAACCTTGGAGAGTTTCAGACAGTTAAGTGTAGTATCAGCGTCCCCCAACATGGTGTCGGACTGGGAGGAGAGATGATAGCCAATCTTCAAATATCTAAAGGGCTGCCACATGGAAAATGGAGAAAGATTGTTTTCTTCTGCTCCCGAAGGTGGGACCCAAACGAGTGGATTCAAATGACTTGACAGTAAGAGCTGCCTTTGCTTCTCTCACACAGAGATGCTTCTAGAATTAATAAGAATAGGAAAGATCTTTACACATGAGATCAATCCTTCCTGCACTAAGAAATGCAAACTGACACAACCATGAGGCCAGGTGACCCATGTTTTCCTTTCTAGCGTGGGTTGAGATCAAGCCACACTGCAAAGGAAGATCTTAACTGTCCCAAGTGGGACTTGAAGTCACAGCTGCGCTCAGCTGATCTGCAATGACTTCAGGCCCCACTTGGATCAGCTGTGGCTGTGGGTCGCTGCGTTGGGAGCTGGCATGTAGCTGGAACACCAGCAGGGCTTGAAATCAGTAGTTCCTTTACAGGTGCCTCCTGACCTGCCCCACACCTGATATCTTATATGGATGACATCAGGTGTGGGGCAAGTGGATGTGGCTTTTGGGCAGAAATCTCATGGGCCAGAGGTTCTCTACTGGTGACTTAAAGCTTGGTTGGACACCCCCTCACATTGCGCCTGGAGGATGTGCTGATTTTCTGGGACTGACCTCTCTACCCAGTTATTTAGGGTGTTTAAGAACATGGTGCGAAGTCACAGCAGTTCAGCCAGCGCTGGGGAGAGGGTGGGCACCTCCTGACAGGGGACAATTACATTTTCAGCTTCTTGATGACTTGAGAATTTGTGTGTGTGTGTGCGAACCCTCCCACAAAGGCGTGCCTGTACTCTCCCGTGTGTTGGCATGTAAGAACTGGAGGCAGATTAATTGGGATTGAGGCTATTTTGTACAGGGCTGGCTACCACTCTGGGCTGTTCCTGGATCCTCTGTTCCTACAGTTTTCTGTGCTGCATGCCAAGTATTTGAATTCTGTCGTGCATTTTGTTTCGGTCATTTAAAGCAATGTTTCCCAACTGTGGGTCTCCAGTTGTTTTTGGACTACAACTCCCATCATCCCTAGCTAGCAAGACCAGTGGTCATGGATGATGGGAATTGTAGTCTGAAAACAGCTGGAGACCCAAGGTTGGTTTAAGGCAGGCACCGCCAAACTCAGCCCTCCAGGTGTTTTGGGACTACAATTCCCATTATCCCTGAACACAGTTCCTGTTAGCTATGGATGATGGGAGTTGTAGTCCCAAAACATCTGGAGGGCCAAGTTTGGGGATGCCTGGTTTAAGGTGTTCCTAGCCTGCCTTTTGACTTTTTTAAAAAAAGAAAAGAGGCTTCTATGTTGGGACTGGCTGCCATGATATGCGGTCTCTCTCCATTTACAGAATTTTATTTTCCCGAGATTTTTATCTTCTACACCCTGCACATGGTGACTTCCATATGTTTTGGACATTTGTTGGAGAAGGTTGCTCTCTGTTGTTTTCTACGTATATTGAATTGGTTGATTTTATTATTATTATTTTTAAAAGGGCAGGATATTAAAGGTTCTTGTTTGTACTGCTATGGAAGTTGTAGCAAAACAGGACGGTGAGGGTTATAGTAAAAATGAAATGTGCTCTGTACCTGGCTCTTGGAGCTTCTGCCAGGCCACTCTTCTCACTTGCCTTGCCCTATAACCAGAGTGTTTGCCTAGCTGGAATATGTCCTTGAGCTCTGCAACTGCCTCTTGCATTTCTGCATGGAGGATAGAGGTTATGAGCTTAAGGTACAAAGGTAATATTTACACTGGTTGCTGCACACACTTTTGCCTCTGCCTCCATCCCCCACCACTCAGGTGAAGTGGAAGGGAATGTGGCATTCAGACTAAGAAATGTTCATCACACCTGGAGATAAGGGGTAGCTCTCCTTTTGCAAGAGTTTGGTGTGCATGTACCTCTTTTATTTCCTATATAACAAATGAATGACACTTGTCCCCTGCTTTGTCCATAGGTCTGGTGGTGTCAGCAAACCGGGAACTGGCAAAAATGACGTGTTGCAAGAAATTTCAAGTTGGAGGAATGCAGATCCCAGAAAATGTGCAGAATCAGACATGTTCCACCTGCGCTGCTGTCTTCCAAGATCCGCTTTCAACAACCACCATCCCGCACTATGGGGTTTGCACTCACACATTAGCATTACCTTCTACAGGGTGGATTTGATTTAAATCAAATCAATTTAAATGATTAATCATGGTTTAAATCACTAGACAGTAAGATCTTTTCTTTTTAACAGAAAGTCCCATTCTTGCTGGTATAATCTTAATATTTACAACCAGATGAAGGTTTCATTTTTGGAATAAAAAATTTTCAGAGTAGTTTTTTACAGTTATATAAAAAATTACTTATTTGGTTATACTATTAGAAATGCATAGACAGATAACTTATTAAACCCCACAATAATTTCATAATTAACTGTTTATATTAGGACAACTTTTCTGCTGTACTTTATTGGAAGGAGAAAAATAATCATTTACTTAATAACAATTTACTTAACTAAAACAATAACATTATAGCATATGTATCCATGTTTGTTAACTGATGCGATTAAACAATTAAAAAAACAAAACAACATAGAGTTTTAGCACACATGAAAAACTTAAAACAAATCCTTATTTCCTGATGAATAGCCTTCGGACTATAATGTAACTTATATAGAAAAATATCTTTAGAAAGCTTTTTCCTCCAAAGGCGTATTATTTTAAATATATAATTAAAATTTTTTAAATCATTAATTTTTATCCACCCTGCCTTCCCAATTAAAAGTGTATTTTTGAACATGTTTTTCTCTCAACATAAGCACATTTCTCAACGTATTTTCTCCAGATATGCAATCTGATAACATTTCTTTCAGTTGAGAACGAAATCAAAATCCAGTGGATAGCTAAAGTCCAATCCGGTCATGAGTCAAGGAGGTGTGGAACAGGTCAGTGCATATCAGAATCCCTCCTCTGCTGCATCATTTGGGGGGAAGACTTCTGGAAAGCTGTATTTGCTGCATTCATCTATGTACCTTTGCAAACAATCCTCAATAAAGTTGCTTTGTTCATCTAGCAATACTGTACATAATTGTGTTTCTATTGAGGGTTTCTACCAATCTCTTCTCCTTTAGCCCTTTCCTTGGATAACACCAATGAATAGATGAAGCTGTTTGTAGGAAACCAATAATTTTTGAAACCTATGAGAGTGTTACTAAATTTTGAAGGCTACCGGCCTATTGGCTGTTACTGGATATAAGCCCATTATATATATATATATATTATAATAATAAAATTTATTTATATCCCGCCCTCCCCAGCCGAAGCCGGGCTCAGGGCGGCTAACAACAATAAAACAGTACAACACAACACTCTAAAATCATTCATTATAAAATTAATTCAAAATAAACCACTGGCAACCATTGGGCCAGAGCTCCGTGAAGATTGCCGAAGGAGGGAGTCAGGCTGTGCCCTGGCCAAAGGCCTGGTGGAACAGCTCTGTCTTGCAGGCGCTGCGGAAAGATGTCAAGTCCCGCAGGGCCCTAGTCTCTTGCGACAGAGTGTTCCACCAGATCGGAGCCACAGCCGAAAAAGCCCTGGCTCTAGTTGAGGCTAGCCTAACCTCTCTGTGGCCTGGGACCTTCAAGATGTTTTTATTTGAGGACCGTAGGTTTCTCTGTGGGGCATACCAGGAGAGGCGGTCCCATAGGTACGAGGGTCCTAGGCCGTATAGGGCTTTAAAGGTTAAAACCAGCACCTTAAACCTGATCCTGTACTCCACCGGGAGCCAGTGCAGCTGGTATAGCACCGGGTGAATGTGATATCGCAGCGAGGACCCCGTAAGGAGTCTCGCTGCAGCATTCTGCACCCGCTGGAGTTTCTGGGTCAGTCTAGAGCATTTTTATTCTGCTTTACAACCAGAAAGGCTACCAGAGTGTCTTGCGTACATACAGTCAATCAATCAATCGAGACGGTCCCTTTCTACAGGCACACAGACCAAAAGACACAACACACAAGGAAAAGTAGATAGGTAGGGAGGAGGAAACAAACGATCTTCCGACACCCAAGTCTCCAGTATCTCAGAAGGATCGCAGTGTGAATGGAGGAAGGGTGTGCACTGCAATAGATACTGCGATCCTACTCCTAGTCTAAATGAAAAAATATATAGGCAAAGTTGACACCTGCAAACTGACCCAGTAATATCCAGAATTTCAGTATTGTCTGCAATCAGCAAATGAGGAGGGCTGGAGCTGAAAGACTGCAGACAACACTGAAATTCTGGATATTACTGGGTCAGTTTGCAGGTGTCAGTGGTACCTCGCAAGACGAATGCCTCGTAAGACGAAAAACGCGCAAGACGAAAGGGTTTTTCATTTTTTGAGTTGCTTCGCAAGACGAAAACGTCTTGCGAGTTTGTTTCCTTTTTCTTACAACCGTTAATACCCAGGGAATCCGCGCTCCGCAAGATGAAAAATTCGCAAGACGAAACAACTCTCAGAACGAATTAATTTTGTCTTGCGAGGCACCACTGTATTACTGGGTCAGTTTGCAGGTGTCAACTTTGCCTATATATTTTTTAGACTAGAAAGAATTATTATTGCTACTGTGTTAGTTCATCTAAGAATTTCAGGGCAGTAATCATAGTGCTAAAAACACTATTAAAACCGTAGAAATAATTGCAATGAAAACAGCATGGCAGCAGCCTTTTCATTAAAAACAGTCTGTTTCCAAACACCTGTTGGAACAAGGGCTTCACCTGTTGGCAGAAGGGCAGCAGGGAGGAAAACAGTCTCGTTTCTCTAGGGCAGGAGCTTCCAAGTCTGGAAGGAGCCACTGAGAAGAGGCTCCCCTGTGTAAATGTCTCACTAGAAGAAAGTTAGACAAATATGTGTTTCTTCAATCGCCTAAAATGTCCAAGCATCCAGAAGTGCAACTGGGGGAACTCTGGGATCAGATTGCACCTGTAGCCATAGCTGTCAACCGTCCCTTATTTGGCGGGAAACTCCCTTATCCCAGCGCCGTGTCCCGCTCCTGTCCCTTATTGATGATGTCCCTTAAATTTCCTGGGTTTCAAAGGAAGCAGCTCCTCTCCCTCCTTCCCTGCCGGCCAGGAAGGAGGGAGGCTCCAACTGTGTTGCTTGGCTGCGTTGCTCACCCAATAAGGAGTCTGAGAACGACTGGGGGGTGGAGCTTGCATGCCTTGTGCCGATCAAATCGGCCACGTTGCCTGGGGACTCGCCTTTGCTCAGCGCTTCCCAGCGGAGAGGTGACGGTTTTCCTTGCTGCATCCCCTTTGCCGGGTTGCTGCGCTGTGGGAACCACCGCTTGAGGCTTCGTTTGGCTGCTGGCTGGGCTTTCTGCCTTTGACTCGGAGGGGCTCAGATGTTGAACATACCTGTGCCCGGAAAATTCCTTATTTTGGCTGCTGATCCCTTATTTTCGAGGCTGCTGGTCCCTTATTTTCAAATCTGTAAGTTGACAGCTATGCCTGTAGCTAACCCAGGTTGTGAGTGAAATTTGGCTGGAGTTTCAGGGTGCTAAAATTAAAAAGTCTAGTAAAGGGCAATATGGTTTTGAGTCCTTACTGTCATCCAGCACATTTCGACACCTGAAGTACATATCACTCCTTCCTTGTGTACAAAATAACAACTGACAACAGGGGCAAAGCGACTGTTTATATACATTTCTGAAGTCCTGGGCCACTCCCACTCCCAACGTGATTGGCTGTCCCAACTTCCAAGCTGCGAATCATGACCCAGAGTTTAAAGGACAATGGCAGAGGCCCAAATCCTGAAATGTTCTGTGATTGGATATCATGTATCTAATCAGAACATGGGGGGAGGGCTCAGAATCCTTAGTCCAGACTTAAGTTCAGGCAAACAGAGACCACTGAATACATAACACAAAATAACTCTTTAAAACGCAGTATTATTTAGTAATTAATTCTGCCTCAAAGCTGGTGCATGGCAGGGCTGTATCTACAATGTAAAAACCCCATGTCCCCTTAGTTAATTTTATTAATTAACAGAGACAGGTGAATGCCAACCATGTCACACCATGACACTGTTCTCTGATCGGCTTGCAGACAACAGAAGGGTTACATTTTAATTATAAAAGCATGGCACCATACAACAGTAAACCAATCCCAGCATAAAAATTCAGCGCCCACCCTCAAAAAAAGCAGCAGCAGACTCAAAACAGGCTGAGAGCTGCACAAGGTCATTAAGAGTACACAGATGACCTAAATTTCAGCTGATTTCAGAAGTTAACCATTTTAAACCCCGGGGGGCGGGAGAAGTGCCTCTTTGCTATTGCAAAAGACTCCAAAGTTCTCAAATTGCTACAGCAAAGGTCACTTTGCTCCACCTCTAAGGTGTGGCTACTTTAGGCAACAAGAGAAGCAAAAGGAGGAACTAGAGAAAAGAAAGCGAAACTGGACTCTGCAGTCTGTAGCAGCCACTTTCCTGTCAGCAGAGATGGCGGAGGGTTTTCAGCAAGATCTGACTTGTTCCGTCTGCCTCGACGTGTTTACTGAGCCGGTGCTGCTTCGATGTGGGCACTGCTTCTGCCAGAAATGCATCACCTCCTCCTGGGACAGCCAAGGGGGAGCTCCTAGCTGCCCTGACTGCCGGGCCCCCTGTCCTGACAGACATTTCACACCCAGCCACTTGCTGAGAAACTTGGCCCAAAAGGCAAGAGAGGATCAAGAGGTTAGGGAGAAAGCGCAGGAAGACCAAGAAAATCACGAAGAGACGCCGACAGACAGAAGCAGCCCAGATGCTGATCAGTGGTTGCTCTGCGCACAACACGGTCGCACTTTGCAGCTCTTCTGCCTCACCGATGATGACCCCGTTTGTTTTTGCTGTGTGGATTCGCCTGCCCACGCCGGACACAAGTTCGGTTCCTTGAAAGAGGCTGCTGAGCCCTACAAGGTGAGACTGTGAAGGTGGGGGTGCTTAGTAAAGTGAGGCAATTGCCCTCCAACAGCTGATTCAGGCGGTGTTGTGAAAGGGAAGGTAACTCCTCCTTATTTGTTGTTGTTGTTAAAGATTTTCTTGGTTTACAAAAGTACAGGGTTTGAAAATGGTATAGAAGCAATCTATACAGAACAAAAAGCTAAATTGATAGTAAACAATGTGGTGACAGAGGAGTTTAAAATTGAAAAAGGGACACGTCAGGGGTGCCCCCTATCCCCCCTATTGTTCATCTCAGTTCTGGAGGTGTTGCTAAACATGATTAGAAAGGACCGGTTGGTTCAAGGAATTGAGGTCGGAGTGAAACAATATAAATTGAAAACATTTGCAGATGACTTGGTATTAACATTACAGGAACCAGTCTCCAGTACTAAAAGAGTGTTAGAATTAATTTCTGACTTTGGTCGCGTGGCGGGGTTTAAGTTAAATAAGCAAAAAACCAAGGTTTTAGCAAAAAAATTGACAGTTACAGAAACAGATGAGTTCTCTAAAGAAACGGAGTTGAATGTGGTTAAAAAAGTAAAATACCTAGGGGTGTACCTGACCTCCAAAAATTTGAATTTGTTTAAAGATAACTATGAGAAATGTTGGTCAGAAATCAAAAGAGATTTGGAAACATGGTCAAGATTGAAACTTTCCTTGTTAGGCCGAATAGCTGCTGTAAAGATGAATGTATTGCCGAAAATGTTATTTTTGTTTCAGGCCCTACAGATCGTGGACAAGGTGGAATGTTTTGGAAAGTGGCAGAAGGATATTTCTAAGTTTGTTTGGCAGGGCAAAAAGCCCCGAATAAAGTTTAAAATATTAACTGATGCGAAAGAAAGAGGGGGATTTGCCCTGCCAGATTTGAGGTTATATTATGAATCTGCAGCCTTCTGCTGGTTGAAAGATTGGATTTTATTGGAGAACACTGACGTCCTAGATCTGGAAGGGTTTGACAATGCGTTTGGGTGGCATGCATATTTGTGGTATGACAAGGTTAAAGTGCACAAATTGTTTAAAAATCATATTGTCAGAAGAGCAATTTTGATGGTCTGGACAAAATATAAAGACTTATTGGAGAGTAAGACTCCGAGGTGGCTCTCACCGGTGGAGGCCAAGGCACGTAAGAGACTTAACATGGAGGCCCATTGGCCTAAATACTGGGAAATAATTGAAAAAATTGGAGACAATTGGAGGTTGCTGAGCTTGGAAAAACTGAAAACTAAGGTGCGAGACTGGCTGCACTATGCGCAAATTCAGGAGGTCTTTAAAATAGATAAAAAGGTTGGATTCCAGGTGGAAAAATCGAAACTAGAGACTGAATTGTTAGAGCCAAAAAGTAAACTACTTTCGAGAATGTATAACTTGCTGCTTAAGTGGAATACACAGGATGAGACAGTCAAATCCGCCATGATAAAATGGGCGCAGGACGTGGGGCACAACATTATGTTTGTAGAGTGGGAAAGGTTATGGAACACCGGTTTGAAATTTACGGCATGCACTGCCTTGAAGGAAAATATTATGAAAATGGTATACCGGTGGTACATGACCCCAGTCAAGCTA
Organism: Podarcis gaigeae; assembly: GCF_964106915.1. Taxonomy (NCBI): domain Eukaryota; kingdom Metazoa; phylum Chordata; class Lepidosauria; order Squamata; family Lacertidae; genus Podarcis; species Podarcis gaigeae. The sequence continues at coordinate 111,864,290 of NC_139679.1, forward strand.
GCTAAGATATACCATCTGTCTGACAATAAACGTTGGAAATGTGGAGAGACGGAAGGGACATTCTTTCATCTCTGGTGGACCTGCCCGAAAGTGAAGGCCTTCTGGGAAATGATCCATAATGAACTAAAAAAGGTACTGAGATTTACCTTACCTAAGAAACCAGAGGCCTTCCTTCTGGGCATGGTAGACCAGAGAGTGCTTAAGAAGGACAGAACCTTTTTCATGTACGCTACCACAGCAGCAAGGATCCTGATTGCAAAATATTGGAAGACACAAGATTTACCCACGCTGGAGGAATGGCAATCACAGTTGATGGACTATATGGAATTGGCTGAAATGAATGGCAGAATCCGAGACTTGGGAGAAGAAACAATTGAGGAGGACTGGAAAAAGTTTAAGGACTATTTGAAAAAACACTATAAGCTGTATGAATGTTAAAAAAAAATGCACCTTTCAGGAAACTCTAGCTTCAGCAAATGTAAGTTAATGAAATGAAAATTAAGACACAAGAATTTAGAGGTAAAATAATGAAATAACTTTATTGTGTTTAATACAAAGCATACAAGAATTGGGTTATAGTAAAATTGAAATCAGGGAACATGATAAAATGGAAGATACAATAAGTTTTGAAATAAGTTAACAAATTGCTGATGTTTTATATGACAGAGAACGCAGGGTTTGGAGGATGTGGGGAAGTTCTTTAGATTGGATGGAAAAAGAACATGGAAATTTGTTATTCTTCTATTCTATTTTCTTATAACTATCCTTTATTCTTTTTTCTGTATTTCTTAAAATTAATAAAAATATTTAAAAAAAATAAAAGCAAAAGTACAGTGGTACCTCAGGTTACATTCGCTTCAGGTTACAGACTCCGCTAACCCAGAAATAGTGCTTCAGGTTAAGAACTTTGCTTCAGGATGAGAACAGAAATCACACGGCAGCGGGAGGCCCCATTAGCTAAAGTGGTATCTCAGGTTAAGAACAGTTTCAGGTTAAGAACGGACCTCCGGAACAAATTAAGTACTTAAGCCGAGGTACCACTGTATGTGGGGTTTTGTGTCAGCGTCGCTTGTGCAGGTTCTGTGCTGTTCACTTGTGTTCTTTTGGTGGTGAGAGAGGTTGGGGTTGGCCTAGGGTGTGGTTGTTTGTTTGTGATTGGCTGTGGTGATCTTTGTTTTCATGTGTGAGTGGGGTGGGTGGGTGTTTTGGATCAGCCATATTAATTTGCAGGTTGTTGGTGGATTTTTGTCATTGTCTTGTTGGGCTGTGTGTGTGATAAAAGGGAGCCATACTGGGGTGAAGGCATCTTCATCTGTTTGTTCCCGTGTCAGTGTCAGTTTATTGGTTGATTTTTCTAGTAAGGCTGTTTCCCATACTATTTGGTACCATTGGTCCATGCTTACTCCTGACAGGTCTCTCCAGTGTATGGTTATGATGTTTCTGGTTGCTGAAAGTAGGTGGGTTATAAGTTCTTTGTGGTGTAAATGGACATCTCGTTATTTGTTATTAAATAATAATAAACCCTCCATGTGTCCCTATTTCCCAGGGACAGTCCCGGATTTGCGGAAGCCATCCCGGTTTCCAATTTGATCCCAGAATGTCCCACTTTTCCTTAAAGTAAAGATAGAGGGAACTCTGACCATTAGGTCCAGTCATGGCCGACTCTGGGGTTGCAGCGCTCATCTCGCTTTATTGGCCGAGGAAGCTGGCGTACAGCTTCTGGGTCATGTGGCCAGCATGACTAAGCTGCTTCTGGCGAACCACAGCAGCGCATGGAAACGCCATTTACCTTCCCGCCAGAGTGGTACCTATTGATCTACTTGCACTTTGACGTGCTTTCGAACTGCTAGGTTGGCAGGAGCTGGGACCGAGCAACGGGAGCTCACTCCGTCGTGGGGATTGGTTTAACCCACAGTGCCACCCGCGTCCCTCACTTTTCCTTAGAACGTTCCTATTTTCATGGAATAAATGTTGGAGGGTATGGAGTTATGTGACCCCCCCCCCCCCCGCCAAGCCAAGGAGATAAGTAGCTAGACAACCTTTAGAAGACATCTGAAGGCAGTCTTGCATAGGGAAGTTTCAGAAAAGGGCAATCAAAATGTTTAAGGGGATGGAGGAACTTCTCTGTGAGAAATGGTTACAACACTTAGGGCTATTTAGTTCAGAGAAGAAAAGTTAAGGAGGTGGCATTTTATTTATTTGCAGTATTTATAACCTGCTCTTCATTGAATATCTGCAATCCTGGAACGTAGAACAAAGATAATAAAACGAAACAGAAAAACAGCGCTGGCGGACCTGACCTGACTAATTTCACAAACTCTTCTTCCTCCCATAGCGGAAGCTGGAGAAGTTTCTGGGTTGCCTGGAAACCAGAATTAAACAACAAGAACAACAGGAAGGATGTCAAGAAGAAAACATACGTTTCTTGAGAGTAAGAGGAAATAATTCCTAGCTGCTGCTGCTGCTGCTGCTGCTGCTGCTGCTGCTTCTTCTTCTTCTTCTTCTTCTTCTTCTTCTTCTTCTTCTTCTTCTTCTTCTTCTTCTTCTTATTTATTTATATTCTTTTATTCACTTTATCTTGCCCAAGGCAACCCAAAATGACTTAACAACCAACCTGAAAAGCCCACATAGATACATTAAAACCAAGGAAATAATTCATTAAAAACTCCCCACCCACTTCTAAAAGACCACAGATAGTTAAAGGCCAAAGGCCTGGGTATAGACATTATTATTATTATTTTGCCTGGTGTCTAAAGGTATGCAATGAAGGAGTCAGACAAGCCTCCCTGGGGAGAGCATTCCACAAAGGGAGAGACACTACAGAAAAGGCCTGTTCTTGTGTCTATAGGCAGGGACATTGCATTTTGGGGACTTAAGATGATGAGCAGCCACCATGGATGGGAGCTTACCGTATCTTTCGCTCTATTGGATGCAGTTTTTCCCCTCCAAAAATAGAGGGGAAATGTGTGTGCGTCCTATGGAGCGAATGCAGGCTTGTGCCATAGCCGCGCACAGCCCCTCCAGCAGGGAGAGGCTGCACGGGGCTATGGCTTCTTTAGCCCTGCGCAGCGTCTCCTGGCAAGGAGAGGCTGCACGGGGCTAAAAGGGAAGCCAAAACAGCGAGCGGGATCCATCCCACTCACTGCCTTGCCTTCTTCCATAGCTGTGTGCAACGCCTCCGGCAGGGAGAGGTTGTGTGCAGCCTGTACGTTGCTTTTTGGGGCTGGGGGGGAAAATATTTTTTTACTTGATTTCCCCCCCTAAAAACTGGGCGCGCCCTATGGTCCGGTGCGCCCTATGGTGCGAAAAATATGGTAGTTTAGCTTCTTTTCAAAAGTGGCACTTTTGAAAAGGGACTAAACCAGGCTTCCTCACCTCAGCCCTCCAGATGTTTTTGGCCTACAACTCCCATGATCCCTAGCTAGCAGGACCAGTGGTCAGGGATGATGGGAATTGTAGTCCAAAACATCTGGAGGGTTGAGGAAGCCTGGACTAAACTAAGCCCCCATCCAGGCAAGGAGATTTAGTAGGTCTATAGCAGGCATCCCTAATCTGCGGCCCTCCAGCAACAACCCCTCATTTTTACAAGGTACCGTATTTTTTGCTGTATAAGACACACTTTTCCCCTCCTAAAAAGTAAGGGGAAATGTGTGTGTGTGTCTTACGGAGCGAATGCAGTCTGCACAGCTATTGCTGAAGCCAGGAGAGCAAGAGGGATCAGTGCGCAGCAATGCCACTTGCTGTCCTGGCTTCTGGCTTAGCCCCACGCAGCCTCTTCCGGGCAGGGGGAGCCTTCATCCCGCTGCCCAGGAGAGGCTGCGCGCAGCTATCCCATAAGCCAGGACAGCAAGTGGCTATCCCAGAAGCCAGATCCCTCTTGCTGTTCTGGCTTCTGGGATTCAGAATATTTTTTTTCTTGTTTTCCTCCTCCAAAAACTAGGTGCGTCTTGTGGTCTGGTGCGTCTTATAGAGCAAAAAATACAGTATGTTTCGATTCATTTGCTTCTTCTCACTGAATGGGTAACTAGGTTCTCACTTCCACCACCACAAAAACCTCCCAGTGGAACTTCTTTCCATTGCAGAACTCAGCTGAGTCCCTTCGCAAGACGATTGAAGACGAGTGCACTGAGTTGCAGCGATTCCTGAGCCAGAGGAAAGATGCAGTACTGGCCCAGCTAGATGAGGATGAAAACGCTGCTCGCATGAACATGATGGCACATCTCTGGGAGATTAGGGAGGGCCTGTCTGAAGCTAGAGAGATGATGAGCCAGGGAAAGGCCAAAATGGAACAGACGGATTTAGCTGCCTTCCTCCTGGTGAGGCCAAAACCTTTGCACCTCTTTAGTGTAACCATTGCTGAGGGTTTCCCAGAAAATTTTGGACTGGACAGTTGTTGGTTTCCAATTGAAATTTATTTTGATGCGTCAGCAAAGTGATCTAAATCGGTGCGTTTACTTTGCTAAAAGCTTTTGACGCTGCTTTCGTTGTTAGTAACAAACTTTTGTTGTTATTGTTTAGTCGTTTAGTCGTGTCTGACTCTTCGTTATCCCATGGACCAGAGCATGCCAGGCATTCCTGTCTGTTGTCCCCTTCTCCTTGTGCCCTCAATCTTTCCCAACATCAGGGTCTTTTCCAAGGGGTCTTCTCTTCTCATGAGATGGCCAAAGTATTGGCGCCTCAGCTTCAGGATCACTCCTTCCAGTGAGCACTCAGGGCTGATTTCCTTCAGAATTGATAGGTTTGATCTTCTTGCAGTCCATGGGACTCTCGAGAGTCTCCTCCAGCACCATAATTCAAAAGCATCATTCTTCGGCAATCAGCCTTCTTTATGGTCCAGCTCTCACTTCCATACGTCACTATTGGGAAAACCATAGCTTTAACTATACGGACCTTTGTTGGCAAGATGATGTCTCTGCTTTTATGAAATGGCAAATTTTCCACAGAAAGATAACATGCTAGAAGGTGGGCTGCCCCACATCACTATCTATAACCAATCACACAGAATAGGTTAAGTATTCAGAATGGGGAGAGGGCCAAGACTCTTCGGAGCAAGGACTGGCATTTAGGTAGGTGGAGTCAATGCAGGAGGAGTGATGCCCCTTGTGGCCCCTTCCAACTATACAAGTCCATGATTCTAGGACCCCAAAAGCCAGTGTGGGAACAATTAACCCTATAAAACTTGCAGCCAAGCTAGCTCCTCAGTGTGAGCAACTTGTGTGACTTGGTACCAGGCCAAAACCCAATTTCCAGCCCTGTCCCCTTCATACATATTGCTAGTGCTGCAGGAGCTGCTTCTCTGGAGCAGCATGAGCTTGAGTTGCTGCTGCTTCTTCTTTGATGATCACTCCTAGCCAAGTAAGATTGTCTTCCATGAACACGGTTTTAACAATGAGTCCGCAAGTGACTGTGGAGGCCAATTCTGGATCCGCATGTCCTTCCACAGTGGGGACATTGGTTTCTGGATGGGCATTGATCATGGTGAGGGTTTGCCAAGCATGCCTTCCTCTTAGCCCATTTCTCCCTTTTGCCCTGAGTTCGAGCGTCTTCGAAATCCACAACACCTTGGGTAAAGGGCTGTTCTCCAATTGGAGCGCTCGCAGGCCAGTGTTCCCCAGTTGTTGGTGTTTATATCTGAGTTGCACCAGTATGCCGGGAACCCTCCACCTAGGTGTTGGTCTACCCAGGTGAAATATTAATCACTAGATGAGGAAATCTTACCATTGGCTCTACCCTCATCATTCTTGTCCATGGGATTCCACAATATCCTATGATTGTGTGTGAAGCTGACTTGGAGAAAATCTGTTTCCGTGTCAATCTAGTATGAGGTCATCTCTCTGTGTCTTATCAAATCAGGTGGGAATATTGGAGAGTGTCTTCCGTCTTTGGGAAGGCAAGGGGGTATGGTTGGTTAGGGTTATGGGCTGAAAGGAGCCGCACACTCCCAGACCCCCTAGGCAAGAAGAATTAGCAAACAGGATAGCCAGCACTCCATGATTCAATGGGAGGACAGAGGGACCTAATGGCTTTGAGGAAGGCAAGATTAGGGTGGATGACGGGGTGTATCAGGATTCTGTTATTTTCCAGGATACGAAAGGAGAGATTCAAGCTTCCTAACCATCTCACCTTCTTTCTCCCTCCCCAGGGTGTCCAGGAGCTCCTGAAGAAGTGAGTATGGTGTCTTTCTGCTAGTTTCATACGTGAGAGCGGGTGGCCACTTGCTGTAACTGGTATTCTGCTTCTCTTCCCACTAGGCTCCCTGCTGAAAAGGAGGCTGAGGGCGTAGGAAACCAGGCCGACCGCTCTGCTGTTTGCAGGGAACTCTGCCTGGGCAAGTTCAAGGGTCCACTGCAATACCTAGCATGGAACGAGATGAGATCCATCGTCAGAACAGGTAACTGAAAGGAAGTTCAGGAATGATTGAGAGTAATGTCAGATCAGATGAAAGAAAACCATTCTTCGTACCACATGTGATTAACACATGGAATTCTATGGCAGAAGGTGTGGCAATGGTTGCTTGCAAAGAGAATTAGACAGATTCATGGCACGTCTGTTGACTTGTCATGGCAAGTGGAACAAAATGTTGCATTGTGGTGTGCTGCTGTTCAGAGTCCCAGACACTCACTTCCAGGCAGAGGGCCTTCTCGGAAGTGGCACCTGCCCTGTGGAACACCCTCCCATCAGATGTCAAGGAACTAAACAACTATCTGACTTTTAGAAGACATCTGAAGGCAGCCCTGTTATGGGAAGTTTTTAATGGTTGGTGTTTTATTGCTTTATTATTATTAATAATATTCTGTTGGGAGCTGCCCAGAGTGACTGGGGAAACCAGCCAGATGGGCAGGGTATTAATAATAATAATAATAATAATAATAATAATAATAATAATGGGTGGAGGAAATGGAAAACTACAGGTGGAGTGACAAGACAACAACAAAAACAACAACAGATTATTATTATTATTATTATTATTATCCTGTCACCCCACTTGCAGTTTTCCATTCCCCCCACCCCAAACAGTTAATGTACATTCTGCGGCCACTATGAACATTCAGTCCTCATTGGGACTCCCTTAGGTTTCTTCCCTGGAGATTTTTCTGTACTTCTGGCGTTCTCCCGAGGCCACTGATATTTCCTTCTGGTGTGGGGGTTGTGTATTTTGGTTACATGCCACTTACATCCTGGACACCTGATAATCAGAATAAAGGACATGATAGTGAAGTGGAACTTCTACATGTGGAGGCAGGGTGCTGCTGGGGACCAGTCTCTAGGAACCAATGACGGGAGAGGAAGTTTCATGCCCGGAGCCTGCTTGTGGTTTGGGCTACTGTTGAAGACAGGATGCTGAAGAAGGCGGACCTTTGGTCTGATCCAGCAGAACTCCTCCTTGCATCTGTGTCCTTAGGTGCATGGAGGCAGAGCTTGCATTCTGCAAGGATTCAGCAGAGGGATGACATTATTATGTACAGCTGTGTTTACAAGCAGCAACCATTCATGTATAATGTGGGGAAAGGCACTGTGACATTGTCAGGCTATGGTTTAAACCTGCCTGATGACTCTAGAAACACCATCCATAGACTGCCAAGGCTGTTCCTATCAGCACATCTCCGTTCTGGTTTCTGTTTCTTGATTATGTTTATTTGTGTTTGGACATGGCTTCTATATAGGAAGAGAAGTTACTTTGCCATTTATTGAAAAGCTTCCGTCTAAGCAGGGATCAGGGACGCGGGTGGCGCTGTGGGTTAAACCACAGAGCCTAGGACTTGCTGATCAGAAGGTCAGCGGTTCGAATCCCCGCGATGGGGTGAGCTCCCGTTGCTCGGTCCCTGCTCCTGCCAACCTAGCAGTTCGAAAACACGTCAAAGTGCAAATAAATAAATAGGTACCATTCCGGCGGGAAGGTAAATGGCGTTTCCGTGCGCTGCTCTGGTTCGCCAGAAGTGGCTTAGTCATGCTGGCCACATGACCCGGAAGCTGTACGCCGGCTCCCGTGGCCAATAAAGCAAGATGAGCGCCGCAACCCCAGAGTCGGTCACGATTGGACCTAACAGTCAGGGGTCCCTTTACCTTTACTTTTAACCTAGGATGGAGCTAGGGTAGGATGCCCCAATTTTATTTAACTTGTTCTTTTCCTTTGCTTATCAGAAGTAGAACTGATCACCCTGGACTGCGGCACTGCTCATCCCGAATACACTTTCTTACTGCAAAACTATCGTACGCCGTTTGTACTGCTTAAGAATCCCTTGAACTATCCAGCAATATTTCAGGACTCTCCCGTTGTGCTGGGGAAAGAGGGGTTCCATTCAGGAAGACACTACTGGGAGGTTGAGGTGCAAAACAAAGGAGACTGGTTGATTGGCGTAGCCTTGGAGTCCATCCCAAGGCAAAAAGGCAAGGATCCCACTTCTCTGACGGACAAGATCTGGTGTCTGGAGCCAACAGAGGAGGATAGCGAGCCTCAAAATGGATCGTCGTGGTGGAAGGTCGGCGTGTACCTGGACTATGAAGGAGGCCAAGTTTCTTTCTATGATGTAGCAGCCGGGTCTCACCTCTGCACACACACAGCCCGTTTCAGCGAAAAAGTCTACCCTTTCTTCCAACCTACACCAGCTGCTTTCAGGCAAAAACGCACCATAAGCTTGAAATCTTGTCACAGTTAGGACATTAAAGCAATTCTTAAGAGGGTATTATTATAAAAAGAAAAGGTAGGTATGTTTGCCCATTAGATAAAAGTCCAAAGTCCATACTAAGGCAGTGCTTTTGTCAGGCCAGCCAAGATGCAAACTCCATGACTTCATCATCAGCCAACTTCCCTCCCACCTCGCCTTATTTGCTATCAAAGCTGAAGAAGAGCTCTGAGTAACTTGAAGGCTCGCTCACTATTTCGTGACGTTTTGGCTGACCTATAAAAGACATTGCCCTAATGTGGATTTTGGAATGTTCTTAAGTGTGCCACAATTCTCCAAGCGTTTGAGAAGTGTGTGCCCCTGGGAAACGGGAAGGGAATGTGGCTCTCAACATTAGACTTTTCCCCAAAACGCCCCTGCCATGAAGGCAAACGATTACCATCCCCTTCCTTATCGCAGGTGAGGAGCTGTAACTTGCTCCATTCACTCAGTAAATTCATGACACAGGGACTTTCAGGTTCTCAGCTCAATTTCTTAACTGGGCATAACGTAAGAGTTCTACTAGATTAGCAATCTGATAGATCACTTAAAAAAAAAAGCCAAGTAGCGGGCAGGAGATATGTATGTGCGCAACACAGGCAGGGATCCTGGGAGGAAGGTAAATAAGGCCAAATGTCATTTGCACTGAAAGAAAAGGTTTCCACTGGGTGCGATGGGAGCTCTAGCTATTCTTCCAGACCAACAAACAGCAGGCATGGAGGACCCGATCCAGAATGAGGCAAAGGAGCGAAAAGCCCTTCTAATTCCCACAACCACCAGGGATCTATGATCTGGGTTAGGGCCTGCTATTTACTTTTTTAAAAAAGCCCTTCATACAATTGGTAACTGCCTGAAGCAGGCAAAGCCAACAGAGCATATTTGCCAGACTACAACTCCCATCATCCCCGACCACGCTAGCTAGCTGGGGTTGATGGGAGCTGGGAGTCCAGTTGTCTCTGGAGGGCACAACAAGGGCAAAACTAGCTCTTGTATGGTCTGCCCTTTAGGCACATTTGCTTACATTCTTTTCGTACTAGCGAAGTGTGTCAAAGATGGCCTTATAACCACGAGGGGTGGCTCTTACTTACTACATCCAAAAAGTATCAAAGAAAGACAGTTCAAGACGGTTTGAAAGCACATTAACTTGTGTTTGTATTCTGATTGGATTTGTTATCAATTGGGATGTTTTTAACTGAAAATTAATAAAAATTATTTACAGTGGTACCTCAGGTTAAGTCTTAACCTGAAATTGTTCTTAACCTGAAGCACCACTTTAGCTAATGGGGCCTCCTGCTGCCGCCATGCCGCCGCACGATTTCTGTTCTCACCCTGAAGCAAAGTTCTTTTTTAAAAAAGTTTTTTTATTCAAGATTAAAACAAGAAATATTATCCAAAAACATATCATCCTTGTTTTCCCCCCATTTTTCCTGCCCCCCCCTCCGGCTAAACCCACCCACACCCACACCCCGACTTCCGTCAGATCCAGTCTTTGGTTTCTCTGAGACTGCTGTTTTCTGCATGTTACAAAGTTGTGTAGATCCTCAAACTATTTAGCTGATTATTATCAATAAAAAGTTCTTAAGCAAAGTTCTTAACCCGAGGTACTATTTCTGGGTTAGTGGAGTCTGTAACCTGAAGTGGATGTAACCTGAGGTACCACTGTATAATAAAAAACCTGAACCTGCTGAGGCAGAACTGCAGAAAGCCCTGCATGAAAACAGTTTGGCTTCCATATGCAGTTTGGTATAAATAATAAATTAATATTATTATTACTCCATATATTCCCCCCCCCCCTTGGCACAGCCACAGGAAATATACACACCCTCCCTTTCTCGCAGGTACACAATTCCAAAAGAACCAGGTTGCTTTTTATACCCATTTTATTGACAATGGTAAAAAAAAAACACAAAAGAGTTATTTACAAGTTTAAGGCAACGTTGCCATGTAACGGGCTGCGCTTTGGTCTCAACGCTGCCTCTTGGCTGTGCTGGGCAAGGCTGGGGTTGCTGGCGCCGCAGCCGCCCTCTTCCTCCTCGTCCTGGTCGGGGGAGCGGCAATGGAGGGGGCGCTCATCCCGTTCAGCCGATGGGCGTCCACATCCAGCTTCTGCTGCAATATACCGGTCAGGATGAACGCTGCGTTGGCAATGGGGAGCCTGGCGTCCTGAGCCGCTTTGCAGCGGGGCAGGTCTTCGGGACACGAAATCACAACACACTTGTCCTTAAGCAAATAAATAAAAGGTTGAGAGTCAGGTCTCGCTCTCAGAAAAAGAAGGAACATTTTATCATATGTGGTGGGAATGTAAGAAAATAAAGAACTTTTGGGAAATGATATATGATGAGATGAAAAAGATGTTGCAATATACATTTTCTTAAAAAAACCCAGAAGCACTTCTACTTGGTATTATAGGTCAGGATATTAATAGGCAAGATGTTAAATTGTTTTTATATGCAACAACAGTGGCAAGAGTATTTTTAGCCCAGAAATGGAAGCAAGAAGAATCTCCGACGAAAGAAGAATGGCAGACGAAAATAGTGGACTATGCAGAATTGGACAAAAGGACAGGAAGGATTTGAAACTTGCGGGAACAGAGATTTACAGAAGTTTGGAAGAATTATACGAACTATTTGAAGAGCAACTGTAATCAACAAATTACGCTAGTAGGACTATAAGAAGTTTTGTAGGGAGAAATATATGAAGTGCTACAAAGTAGATAAAGAATAGATATTGGTTATGAGTTTTAAAAGTAACAGAAAATAAGAAATGTATACTGAGATATTAGATTGGAAATTTTCAGACTGGACTGATGGAAGTCAAAATATTGAATAAGATGTAAAAATATGTTTAATTACTGTTGAAAATGGTATGTTTAAAAAACTAATAAAAAATTATATAAAAAGAGTCAGGTCTCGCTCTCAGGTATTCCTTTTGCCTCAGTGTTTCTGCCAGCACCGCACGGGATGCCATGTAAACACGCACGGTTCACCTTGTAGGCTCGAGGCATTCTAGGTAAGAACCTCCCGCCGCCGCACTGCACGATGTTCCTCATGTCCTCCAGCTCCAGGTTGACGTTAGGCGTAATGTGGATTTCGTAGCCCTGGAAGGAAAAGAGACAGGTCTGTGGTGTGTCAAAGGAGCATGGGAATCTGAAGCTTAGTGATGAAGGGTTGAGCCAGAATTGGATTACGCCTGCGACTCAAGATGGAAGCTTACACCATAGAAATGATATATAATGAATTGAAAAAGATCTTTTAAGTAACGTTTGTAAAAAAACCAAAAAAAACCCAGAAGCTTTTCTTTTGGGAATTATAGGGACAGAAGTACCTAAATTGTAAATGATGTTGGATTGAAAATAAGTGGCATTAGCAACAAAGTTAATAAGAATATGCAAAAATGAATTGATAATGGATGAAAATATAGAGTTAAAAAATGTTAAGACATAGAGTTAAGATAAATGAAAGAGGGTAAGGATTTGCTGATTTGATTATATAAATGGGAATACAAAAAGGGGAGGTGTGAGGAGGTCAAAGAAACAAGCAAAGGAGTTTAAAGTTACAAAAAACAGTTTTGTTTTTAAATTTTTTCTTACTTTTTGTTTTGTCTTTTGTATGTTATATTTTTTATTTTTATTTTTTCTTTCATGTATTTTGTATTCATGCTTTTGTAAAACTTTAATAAATATCTCTTTAAAAAAAAGTACCTAAATTGTATAGAAATTTATTTATGTATGCTACAACAGCAGCAAGAATGTTGTTGTTGTTTAGTCATTTAGTCACGTCCGACTTCGTGACCCCATGGACCAGAGGACGCCAGGCACTCCTGTCTTCCACTGTCTCACGCAGTTTGGTCAAACTCATGTTGGTAGCTTCGAGAACACTGTCCAACCATCTCGTCCTCTGTCGTCCCCTTCTCCTTGTGCCCTCCATCTTTCCCAATATCAGGGTCTTTTCCAGGGAGTCTTCTATTCTCATGAGGTGGTCAAAGTTTTGGAGCCTCAGCTTCAGGATCTGTCCTTCCAGGGAGCACTCAGGGCTGATTTCCTTCAGAATGGATAGGTTTGATCTTCTTGCAGTCCATGGGACTCTCAAGAGTCTCCTCCAGCACCATAATTCAAAAGCAACAATTCTTTGAAATGTTAAATTCATTGTAAAGCTAATGAAATGTATAAATTTGAAAATATAAAGAAAAAAGAAAGAAAGCTGACACCATAATGAAATGTGTTAGTCTTTAAAAGGATTAGCAAGGCTCTAGGTTGTTTCTCCTGCAACAGACCAATACGGCTGCTCCTCAGAAAATTGGAAGGCATTTTCTGAGCCTTCATTCTGTATCTTGCCTCCCACTGTTACCTCGGGCGGTTTAGCATTACAGCTCCTCATCCTAATACTATCACACTCCTCTGTGGGGAGGAAATTCCACCACTCAGGGCCTGCCGCAGAGAATGCCTTCTCCCAAAACTTTTCAAGGGCAGTGGAACTACTAAAGGGGACCCTTCTGCCGATCTTGCCCCCCAACCTCCCAAGGAACTGTAGGGAAGCAGTGTCACAGTGTTTCTTTAATTCCCTAAACTGTCCAAGCATCCAGAAGTGCAACTGGGGGAACTCTGGGATCAAATTGCACCTGTAGCCATAGCTGTCAACCGTCCCCTATTTGGCGGGAAACTCCCTTATCCCAGCGCCGTGTCCCGCTGCTGTCCCTTATTGATGGTGTCCCTTAAATTTCCTGGGTTTCAAAGGAAGCAGCTCCTCTCCCTCCTTCCCTGCCAGCCAGGGAGGAGGGAGGCTCCAACTGTGTTGCTTGGCTGCGCTGCTCACCCAATAAGGAGTCTGAGAACGACTGGGGGGTGAAGCTTGCATGCCTTGTGCCGATCAAATCGGCAACGTTGCCTGGGGACTCACCTTTGCTCAGCGCTTCCCAGCAGAGAGGGGACGGTTTTCCTTGCTGCATCCCCTTTGCCGGGTTGCTGCGCTGTGGGAACCACCGCTTGAGGCTTCGTTTGGCTGCTGGCTGGGCTTTCTGCCTTTGAATCGGAGGGGCTCAGACGTTGAACATACCTGTGCCCGGAAAATTCCTTATTTTGGCTGCTGATCCCTTATTTTCGAGGCTGCTGGTCCCTTATTTTCAAATCTGTAAGTTGACAGCTATGCCTGTAGCTAACCCAGGTTGCGAGTGAAATTTGGCTGGAGTTTCAGGGTGCCGAGATTAAAAAGTCAAGTAAGGAGCAATATAGTTTTGAGTCCTTACTGTCATCAAGCACATTTCAACGCCTGAAGTACATATCACTCCTTCCTTGTGTACAAAATACAGTGGTACCTTGGGATAAGTACTTAATTTGTTCCGGAGGTCCGTTCTTAATCTGAAATTGTTCTTAACCTGAAGCACCACTTAGCTAAATGGGGCCTCCTGCTGCCGCCGTGCTGCCGGAGCATGATTTCTGTTCTCATCCTGAAGCAAAGTTCTTAACTTGAAGCACTATTTCTGGGTTAGCGGAGTCTGTAACCTGAAGCGTATGTAACCTGAGGTACCACTGTAACAGAACTGACAACGGGCAAAGCAACTGTTTATACACATTTCTGAAGTCCTGGGCCACTCCCACTCCCAACGTGATTGGCTGTCTAAACTTCCAAGCTGCGAATCATGACCCAGAGTTTAAAGGCCAATGGCAGAGGCCCAAATCCTGAAATGTTCTGTGATTGGATATCATGTATCTAATCAGAACATGGGGGGGGGGCTCAGAATCCTTAGTCCAGACTTAAGTTCAGGCAAACACAGACCACTGAATACATAACACAAAATAACTCTTTAAAACGCAGTATTATTTAGTAATTAATTCTGCCTCAAAACTGGTGCACGGCAGGGCTGTATCTGCAATGTAAAAACCCCATGTCCCCTTAGTTAATTTTATTAATTAACAGAGACAGGTGAATGCCAACCATGTCACACCATGACACTGTTCTCTGATCGCCTTGCAGACAACAGAAGGGTTACATTTTAATTATAAAAGCATGGCACCATACAACAGTAAACAAATCCCAGCATAAAAATTCAGCGCCCACCCTCAAAAAAAGCTGCACAAGATCATTAAAAGTACACAGAAGACCTAAATTTCAGCTGATTTCAGAGTTAACCATTTTAAACCCTGGGGGGCGGGAGAAGTGCCTCTTTGCTATTGCAAAAGACTCCAAAGTTCTCAAATTGCTACAGCAAAGGTCGCTTGGCTCCACCTCTAAGGTGTGGCTCCTTTAAGCAACAAGAGAAAAGCGAAGGGAGGAACTAGAGAAAAGAAAGCGAAACTGGACTCTGCAGTCTGTAGCAGCCCCTTTCCTGTCAGCAGAGATGGCGGAGGGTTTTCAGCAAGATCTGACTTGTCCCGTCTGCCTCGACGTGTTTACTGAGCCGGTGCTGCTTCGATGTGGGCACTGCTTCTGCCAGAAATGCATCGCCTCCTCCTGGGACAGGCAATGGGGAGCTCCTAGCTGCCCTGACTGCCGGGCCCCCTGTCCTGACAGACATTTCACACCCAGTCACTTGCTGAGAAACTTGGCCCAAAAGGCAAGAGACGCCCAGGAGCAGGTCCCCGAGAAGAAAGCGCGAGAAGACCCAGAAAATCACGAAGAGACGCCGCCAGGCAGAAGCAGCCCAGGTGCTGATCAGGGGTTGCTCTGCGCAAAACACGGTCGCACTTTGCAGCTCTTCTGCCTCACCGATGAGGACCCCGTTTGTTTGTGCTGTGTGGATTCGCCTGCCCACGCCGGACACAAGTTCAGCTCCTTGAAAGACGCTGCTGAGCAGTACAAGGTGAGCATGCAACAAGAGACTGGGGATCTTTAAGTAAAGTGAGGCAATTGCCCTCCAACAGCTGATTCAGGCGGTGTTGTGAAAGGGAAGGTAACTCCTCCTTATTTGTTGCTGTTGTTGTTAAAGATTTTCTTGGTTTACAAAAGTATGTGCAATGTCTCTCTCGTTTTTCCCAGTAACATTTTTTACAGATCAGTTTCATTTGTTGAGGAGGGACGCGGGTGGCGCTGTGGTCTCTAAACCACAGAGCCTAGGGCTTGCCGATCAGAAGGTCGGTGGTTCAAACCCCCGCGACGGGGTGAGCTCCCGTTGCTCGGTCCCAGCTCCTGCCCACCTAGCAATTCAAAAGCACGTCAAAGTGCAAGTAGATAAATAGGTACCACTCCGGCGGGAAGGTAAATGGCGTTTTCGGGCGCTGCTCTGGTTCACCAGAAGCGGCTTAGTCATGCTGGCCACATGACCTGGAAGCTGTACGCCGGCTCCCTTGGCCAATAAAGCGAGATGAGCGCCGCAACCCCCAAATTGGCCACGACTGGACATAATGGTCAGGGGTCCCTTTACCTTTACCTTCATTTGTTGAAACATTAGGAAGAAAAGGGGGAAAGAGGTGGAGGGGTGAAAGGTGAGTGGGGGTGGGATCGGGTGGGGATGTTTCTATTTTACTTAATATATGTGGGGTTTTGTGTCAGCGTCGCTTGTGCAGGTTCTCTGCTGTTCACTTGTGTTCTTTTGGTGGTGAGAGAGGTTGGGGTTGGCCTAGGTTGTGGTTATTCATTTGTGGGTTGGCTGTGGTGATCTTTGTTTTCATGTGTGAGTAGGGTGGGTGGGTGTTTTGGATCAGGTTAGCCATATTGATTTGTAGGCTGTTAGTGGCTTTTTGTCGTTGTCTTGTTGGGCTGTGTATGTGATAAAAGGGAGCCATACCAGGGTGAAGGCGTCTTCTTCTATTTGTCAGTTTCAGTTTATTGGTTAATTTTTCTAGTAAGGCTGTTTCCCATACTATTCAGTACCATTGGTCCATCCTTACCTGTGACAGGTCTCTCCAGTGTCTGGTTATGATGTTTCTGGCTGCTGAAAGTAGGTGGGTTATGAGTTCTTTGTGGTGTAAATGGGCATCTCATTATTTGTTATTAAATAATAACAAACCCTCCATGTGTCCCTATTTCCCAGGGACAGTCTCGTATTTGCGGAAGCCATCCCGGTTTCCAATTTGATCCCGGAATGTCCCACTTTTCCTTAGAACGTCCCTATTTTCATGGGAGAAATGTTGGAGGGTATGGAGTTATGTGACCCCCCGCCGAGCCCAGGAGATAAGTAGCTGGACAGCCTTTCGAAGACATCTGAAGGCAGCCCTGCATTGTTCCAGAGAAGGGCAATCAACATGTTTAAGGGGATGGAGGAACTTCTCCGTGAGAAATGGTTACAACACTTAGGGCTGTTTAGTTCAGAAAAGAAAAGTTAAGGAGGTGGCATTTTATTTATTTGCAGTATTTATAACCTGCTCTTCATTGAATATCTGCAATCCTGGAATGTAGAACAAAAATAATAAAAGGAAACAGAGAAAAACAACGCTGGGGGACATGGCAGGTTCCCTGACCTGCCTAACTTCACAAACTCTTCTTCCTCCCCTAGCGAAAGCTGGACAAGGTTCTGGGTTGCCTGGAAACCAGAATTAAACAACAAGAGCAACAGGAAGGATGTCAAGAAGAAAACATGCGTTCCTTGAGAGTAAGAGGAAATAATTCCTAGCTGCTGCTGCTGCTGCTGCTGCTTCTTCTTCTTCTTCTTCTTCTTCTTCTTCTTATTCTTATTCTTATTCTTATTCTTATTTATAATCCTTTATTCACTTTATCTTACCCAAGATAATTCCTAGCTGCTTCTTCTTCCTCTTCTACTTCTTATTATTATTATTATTTATATTCTTTTATTCACTTTATCTTGCCCAAGGCAACCTAAAATGACTTAACAACCAAACAGAAAAGCCCACATAGATACATTAAAACCAAGGAAAGAATTCATTAAAAACTCCCCACCCACTTCTAAAAGGCCACAGATAGTTAAAGGCCAAAGGGCCTGGTTATAGACATTATTATTATTATTATTATTTTGCCTGGTGCCTAAAGGTATGCAATGAAGGAGTCAAGCAAGCCTCCCTGGGGAGAGCATTCCACAAAGGGAGAGACACCACAGAAAAGGCCTGTTCTTGTGTCTATAGGCAGGGACATTGCATTTTGGGGACTTAAGATGGTGAGCAGCCACCATGGATGGGAGCTTAGTTTAGCTTCTTTTCAAAAGTGGCACTTTTGAAAAGGGTCCAAACCAGGCTTCCTCAACCTCAGCCCTCCAGATATTTTGGCCTCCAACTCCCATGATCCCCAGCTAGCAGGACCAGTGGTCAGGGATGATGGGAATTCTCATCATCCCTGACCACTGGTCCTGTTAGCTAGGGATCATGGGAGTTGTAGGCCAAAACATCTGGAGGGCCGCAGGTTTGGGATGCCTGCTATAGACCTACTAAATCTTCTCGCCTGGACTGTCTAAAACTGAAAAGTTCATTTTATATCGGGTTTACTTCAAAATGGCAGGCACCATCGCCTGCCACTGAAAAGCAAGGAGACCATTAAATGGGGATGTGGCCAAGTTGGGCTTGTGAGGGGGCCTGGATTAGCAACAACCCCTCATTTTTACAAGGTATATTTCGATTCATTTGTTTCTTCTCACTGAACGGCTAACTGGGTTCTCACTTCCTCCACCACAAAAACCTCCCAGTGGAACTTCTTTCCATTGCAGAACTCAGCTGATTCCCTTCGCAAGACCATTGAGGACGACTTTGCTGAGCTGCAGCGATTCCTGAGCCAGAGGAAAGATGCAGTACTGGCCCAGCTAGATGAGGATGAAAACGCTGCGCACGTGAACATGGTGGTGTATCTCTGGGACATCCGGGAGGGCCTGTCTGCAGCCAGAGAGATGATGAGCCAGGGAAAGGCCAAAATGGAGCAGACAGATTCAGCTGCCTTCCTCCTGGTGAGGCCAAAACCTTGGCACCTCTTTAGTGTAACCATTGCAGAGGGTTTCCCAGAAAATTTTGGACTGGACAATTGTTGGTTTCCACTTGAAATTTATTTTGATGTTTCAGCAAAGTGATCTAAATTGCTGCGTTTTCTTTGCTAAAAGCTTTTGATGCTGCCTTCGTTGTTAGTAACAAACTTTTGTTGTTGTTTAGTCGTGTCCAACTCTTTGTGACCCCATGGGCCAGAGCAGGCCAGGCACTCCTGTCTTCCACTGCCTCCCACAGTTTGGTCAAACTCATGTTAGTATACAACATTGTTGTTGTTTAGTCGTTTAGTCGTGTCCGACTCTTCGTGACCCCATGGACCAGAGAACGCCAGGCACCTCTGTCCTCCACTGCCTCCCGCAGTTTGCTCAAACTCATGCTGGTAACCTCAAAAACACTATCCAACCATCTCTGCCGTCCCCTTCTCCTTGTGCCCTCCATCTTTCCCAACATCAGGGTCTTCTCCAGGGAGTCTTCTCTTCTCATGAGGTGGCCAAAGTACTGGAGCCTCAGCTTCACAATCTGTCCTTCCAGTGAGCACTCAGGGTTGATTTCCTTCAGTATGGAGAGGTTTGATCTTCTTGCAGTCCATGGGACTCTCAAGAGTCTCCTCCAGCACCGTAATTCAAAAGCATCAATTCTTCGGCGATCAGCCTTCTTTATGGTCCAGCTCTCACTTCCATACATCACTACTGGGAAAACCATAGCTTTAACTATACGAACCTTTGTTGGCAAGGTGATGTCTCTACTTCTCAAGATGCTGTCTAGGCCTGTCATTGCCCTTCTCCCAAGAAGCAGGCGTCTTTTAATTTCGTGGCTGCTGTCACCATCTGCAGTGATCATTGAGCCCAAGAAAGTAAAATCTCTCACTACCTCCATTTCTTCCCCTTCTATTTGCCAGGAGGTGATGGGACCAGTGGCCAGCCCACTCCTTTGTCAGTACTCCAATACAGCCTTGTCGTACTCCTTTCCCAATTTTGAACCAATCAGTTGTTCCATATCCAGTTCTAACTGTAGCTTCTTGTCCCACATAGAGATTTCTCAGGAGACAGATGAGGTGATCTGGCACTCCCATTTCTTTAAGAACTTGCCATAGTTTGCCGTGGTCGACACAGTCAAAAGCTTTTGCATAGTCAATGAAGCAGAAGTAGATGTCTTTCTGGAACTCTCTAGCTTTCTCCATAATCCAGCGCATGTTTGCAATTTGGTCTCTGGTTCCTCTGCCTCTTCTAAATCCAGCTTGCACTTCTGGGAGTTCTCGGTCCACATACTGCTTGAGCCTTCCTTGTAGAATTTTAAGCATAACCTTGCTAGCGTGTGAAATGAGTGCAATTGTGCGGTAGTTGGAGCATTCTTTGGCACTGCCCTTCTTTGGGATTGGGATGTAGACTGATCTTCTCCAATCCTCTGGCCACTGCTGAGTTTTCCAAACTTGCTGGCATATTGAGTGTAGCACCTTAACAGCATCATCTTTTAAAATTTTAAATAGTTCAGCTGGAATGCCATCACTTCCACTGGCCTTGTTATTTGCAGTGCTTTCTAAGGCCCATTTGACTTCACTTTCCAGGATGTCTGGCTCAAGGTCAGCAACCACACTACCTGGGGTATACGAGACATCCATTTCTTTCTGGTATAATTCCTCTGTGTATTCTTGCCACCTCTTCTTGATGTCTTCTGCTTCTGTTAGGTCCTTTCCACTTTTGTCCTTTATTGTGGAAATCTTTGTACGAAATGTTCCTTTCATATCTCCAATTTTCTTGAACAGATCTCTGGTTCTTCCCATTCTATTGCTTTCCTCTATTTCTTTGCATTGCTCGTTTAAGAAGGTCTTCTTGTCTCTCCTTGCTATTATTTGGAAATCTGCATTCAATTTCCTGTATCTTTCACCATCTCCCTCGCATTTTGCTTGCCTTCTCTCCCCCGCTATTTGTAAGGCCTCATTGGACAGCCACTTTGCTTTCTTGCATTTCCTTTTCATTGGGATGGTTTTCGTTGCTGCCTCCTGTATAATGTTACGAGCCTCCATCCATAGTTCTTCAGGCATTCTGTCCACCAAATCTAAATCCTTAAACCTGTTCCTCACTTCCACTGTGTATTCATAAGGGATTTGACTTAGATTGTATCTTACCGGCCCAGTGGTTTTTCCTACTTTCTTCAGTTTAAGCTTGAATTTTGCTATAAGAAGCTGATGATCTGAGCCACAGTCAGCTCCAGGTCTTGTTTTTGCTGACTGTATAGAGCTTCTCCATCTTTGGCTGCAGAGAATATAATCAATCTGATTTCGATGCTGCCCATCTGGTGATGTCCATGTGTAGAGTCGTCTCTTGTGTTGCTGGAAAAGCGTGTTTGTGATGACCAGCTTGTTCTCTTGACAGAACTCTATTAGCCTTTGCCCTGCTTCGTTTTGATCTCCAAGGCCAAACTTGCCAGTTGTTCCTTTTATCTCTTGACTCCCTACTTTAGCATTCCAATCCCCTATAATGAGAAGAACATCCTTCTTTGGTGTCACTTCTATAAGGTCTTGTAAGTCTTCATAGAATTGGTCAATTTCAGTTTCTTCAGCACAAGTAGTTGGTGCATAAACTTGGATTACTGTGATGTTAAAAGGTCTGCCTTGGATTCGTATCGAGATCATTCTATTATTTTTGAGATTGCATCCCAGTACAGCTTTCACCACTCTTTTGTTGACTATGAGGGCCACTCCATTTCTTTTATGGGTTTCTTGCCCACAGTAGTAGATATGATGGTCATCCGAACTGAATTCACCCATTCCCGTCCATTTTAGTTCACTGATGCCCAGGATGTCAATATTTATTCTTGCCATCTCATTTTTGACCACCTCCAACTTACCCAGGTTCATGGTTCTTACATTCCAGGTTCCTATGCAATATTTTTCTTTACAGCATTGGACTTTCCTTTCGCTTCCAGGCATATCCGCAACTGAGCGTCCTTTCGGCTTTGGCCCAGCCGCTTCATCAGCTCTGGATCTACTTGTACTTGCCCTCCGCTCTTCCCCAGTAGCATGTTGGACGCCTTCCGACCTGAGGGGCTCATCTTCCAGCGTCATATCTTTTATATGCCTGTTGTCTTTGTCCATGGAGTTTTCTTGGCAGGGATACTGGAGTGGCTTGCCGGTTCCTCCTCCAGGTGGATCACGTTTGGTCAAAACTCTCCACTATGACCTGTTCATCTTGGGTGCCCTGCTCGGCATAGTTCATAGCTTCTCTGAGTTCTTCAAGCCCCTTCGCCACGGCAAGGCAGTGATCCATGAAGGGGAGTATACAACATACAAACATCTAAATAACAGCCTTTGCTACACCTTTCAGTATAAGGATTGTTAGGCCTTCCTGCGTTCTCAGAGTCAACTGTCAAGGCACCCACACTAACAATGCTCTCCTCCACCCACCCACCCACCCACCCACCCACCCGTCTTCCAGATTTCCCTTATCCATGCCCTCCACTGTAGGGCAGAGAGTCATCATGGAATGAGACTACCTGAAGGAGCGTCTCCACCCCCATTGTTCAGCCCAGACACTGAGGTCCAGCTCTGAGGGCCTTCTGGTGGATCCCTCACTGCGAGAAATGACGTTACAGGGAACCAAGCAGAGGGCCTTCTCGGTAGTGGTACCCACCCTGTGGAATGCCCTCCCATCAGATGTCAAGGAAATAAACTCATGTTGGTAGCTTCAAGAACACTGTCCAACCATCTCCTCCTCTGTCGTCCCCTTCTCCTTGTGCCCTCCAACTTTCCCAACATCAGGGTCTTTTCTAGGGAGTCTTCTCTTCTCATGAGGTGGCCAGAGTACTGGAGCCTCAGGTTCAGGATCTGTCCTTCCAGTGAGCACTCAGGGCTGATTTCCTTCAGAAGGGAGAGGTTTGATCTTCTTGCAGTCCATGGGACTCTCAAGAGTCTCCTCCAGCACCATAATTCAAAAGCATCATTCTTCGGCGATCAACCTTCTTTATGGTCCAGCTCTCACTTCCATACGTCACTATTGGGAAAACCATAGCTGTAACTATACGGACCTTTGTTGGCAAGGTGATGTCTCTGCTTTTACAAAATGGCAAATTTTCCACAGAAAAATAACATGCTAGAAGGTGGGCTGCCCCACATCACTATCTATAACCAATCACACAGAATAGGTTAAGTATTCAGAATGGGAAGAGGGCCAAGACTCTTCGGAGCAAGGACTGGCATTTAGGTAGGTGGAGTCAACGCAGGAGGGGTGATGCCCCTTGTGGCCCCTTCCAACTATACAGGTCTATGATTCTAGGACCCCAAAAGCCAGTGTGGGAACAATTAACCCTATAAAACTTGCAGCCAAGCTAGCTCCTCAGTGTGAGCAACTTGTGTGACTTGGTACCAGGCCAAAACCCAATTTCCAGCCCTGTCCCCTTCATACATATTGCTAGTGCTGCAGGAGCTGCTTCTCTGGAGCAGCATGAGCTTGAGTTGCTGCTGCTTCTTCTTTGATGATCACTCCTAGCCAAGTAAGATTGTCTTCCATGAACACGGTTTTAACAATGAGTCCGCAAGTGACTGTGGAGGCCAATTCTGGATCCGCATGTCCTTCCACAGTGGGGACATTGGTTTCTGGATGGGCATTGATAATGGTGAGGGTTTGCCAAGCGTGCCTTCCTCTTAGCCCATTTCTCCCTTTTGCCCTGAGTTCGAGCGTCTTCGAAATCCACAACACCTTGGGTAAAGGGCTGATCTCCAATTGGAGCGCTCGCAGGCCAGTGCTCCCCAGTTGTTGGTGTTTATATTTGAGTTGCACTAGTATGCCAGGAGCCCTCCACCTAGGTGTTGGTCTACCCAGGTGAAATATTAATCGCTAGATGAGGAAATCTTACCATTGGCTCTACCCTCATCATTCTTGTCCATGGGATTCCACAATATCCTATGATTGTGTGTGAAGCTGACTTGGAGAAAAACAGTTTCCATGTCAATCTAATCTCCTCTGTGAGGGGGAAGTTGTCTCTCTGAGTCTTATCAAATCAGGTAGGAATATTGGAAAGGCTTGAGTGCCTTCAGTCTTTGGGAAGGCAAGGGGTATGGTTGGTTAGGGTTGTGGGCTGAAAGGAGCCCCACACTCCCAGGCCCCCTAGGAAAGAAGAATTAACAGACAGGATAGCCAGCACTCCATGATTCAATGGGAGGACAGAGGGACAGAGGGCTTTGAGGAAGGCAAGATTAGGGTGGATGACGGGGTGTATCAGGATTCTGTTATTTTCCAGGATACGAAAGGAGAGATTCAAGCTTCCTAACCATCTCACCTTCTTTCTCCCTTCCCAGGGTGTCCAGGAGCTCCTGAAGAAGTGAGTATGGTGTCTTTCCGCTAGTTTCATATGTGAGAGCGGGTGGCCACTTGCTGTAACTGGTATTCTGCTTCTCTTCCCACTAGGCTCCCTGCTGAAAAGGAGGCTGAGGGAGTAGGAAACCAGGTTGACCGCTCTGTTGTTTGCAATGAACTCTGCCTGGGCAAGTTCAAGGGTCCACTGCAATACCTAGCATGGAACGAGATGAGGTCCATCGTCAGAACAGGTAACTGAAAGGAGGTTCAGGAATGACTGAGAGTAATGTCAGATCAGACGAAAGAAAACCATTCTTTGTACCACATGTGATTAACACATGGAATTCTATGGCTGAAGATGTGGCAATGGTTGCTTGCAAAGAGAATTAGACAGATTTGTGGTACATCTGTTTACTTGCCATGGCAAGAGGAACAAAATGTTGTATTGTGGTGTGCTGCTGTTCAGAGTCCCAGACACTCAGTTCCAGGCAGAGGGCCTTCTTGGTAGTGGTGCCCACCCTATGGAACACCCTCCCATCAGATGTCCGGAATATTAGCCTTAGGCTATGCTTTAAAATTCACTGCCCTGTGATATCACATATGAGTTTATACTACTGATTAAGCCCAGGATGGCGAAACAAGGCTAATATTCCGGAAATCCTTGTCTTAGACTCTGTGAAAGGATTCTGTGGAACTGCGACAACCTTTTGTGTGGATTGTTGGACTCTCTGAACAGACAAGTGGAATAGACACTTGCACATATATGGACCTTATGCATTAACTGATTAGATATTGAACTGATCCACTGGGTCTTCTACTTTTTTCGTTGAACTTTATGAGCTACTTCTGTTGAAATGTACAATTCAATACAATGAATAGTATATATTATTTTTTCAAAAGTAAAGCCAGTTACGTCTTGTGTGTTTATTGAATATGTTTCACATAACCAGAGGTTTGTTGCTGTTTTGCTTACGTGCCTGGAGGCAGAGCTTGCATTCTGCAAGGATTCAGCAGAGGGATGACATTGTAAGGTACAGCTGTGTTTACAAGCGGCAACCATTCATGTATAATGTGGGGAAAGGCGCTTTGACACTGAGAAGCACCATCCCTAGAGGGCCAAGGCTGTTCCTATCAGCACATCTCCACTCTGGCTTTTGTTTCTTGATTATGTTTATTTGTGTTTGGAACTGGCTTCTATATAGGAAGAGAAGATACTTTGCCATTTCTTGAAAAGCTTCCGTCTAAGCAGGGATCACACACTTTGCTTCACTGTATTTGCAGACTATTCACCAACATGAGGACTAGGAGCTTGCATTTTAACATGTTAAACACCAGATTTCATTTCATTTCACTTTTAATTTGTATTTCTATAGTACAATATGCAAGGCGGCTTACGAGCTGAAGAAAACAACAAAGACCGCACACCTTATAACAATCTGATCCAATACAATGGCTCTCATCTTATGTTTTTAATGTAAGATGAGAGCCAGAGAAAGTCCCCCACATCCACTTGTTTCTTTCTTTCTTTTTTTAAGTAATATTTATTAAGGGTTACAAAAAAACAAAAGTAAAAACACCATATTAAACAAAAGCAAAACAACACATCACAATAAGTAAAAGAAAAAAGAAAAGAAAAACAGAAAAATACAAACAATTAAAAAACACAGCAAATCTTCCCATAACTTATCTTTCATTTGCTTGTTTCCTTGACCTCCTCACACCTCCCTTTTTTGTATTCTAGTTTGGTTAGCTATTTCAGCAAATCCTTTCCATCTTTTCCAATTTTTGTCCTGTAATTTATCTTAATATTAATATAACTTTACTTTCCCTCTTTTCACCAATTAACAGTCTGTTTTTTTTCTAAACCTTTATAACATTTCTGCTAAAGCCACATAACTTCATTCCAACATCCTTCTAACATTCATTAATTTTACAATGTTTCTGTAGATAGTCTTCAAATTTCTTCCAATCTTCCTCCACCGACTCTTCTCCCTGGTCTCGGATTCTGCGAGTCATTTCCGCCACCACTTGTTTCTTTCCCTTTTGGTAACCTAGGATGGAGCTAAGGTAGGATGCCCCAATTTTATTTAACTTGTTCTTTTCCTTTGCTTATCAGAAGTAGAACCAATCACCCTGGACTGCGGCACTGCTCAACCCGAATACACTTTCTTACTGCAAAACTATCGTACGCCGTTTGGACTGTTTAAGAATCCCTTGAACTATCCAGCAATATTTCAGGACTCTCCCGTTGTGCTGGGGAAAGAGGGGTTCCATTCAGGAAGACACTACTGGGAGGTTGAGGTGCAAAACAAGGGAGACTGGTTGATTGGCGTGGCCTTGGAGTCCATCCCAAGGCAAAAAGGCAAGGATCCCACTTCTCTGACGGACAAGATCTGGTGTCTGGAGCCAACAGAGGAGGATAGCGAGCCTCAAAATGGATCGTCGTGGTGGAAGGTCGGCGTGTACCTGGACTATGAAGGAGGCCAAGTTTCTTTCTATGATGTAGCAGCCGGGTCTCACCTCTGCACACACACAGCCCGTTTCAGCGAAAAAGTCTACCCTTTCTTCCAACCTACACCAGCTGCTTTCAGGCAAAAACGCACCATAAGCTTGAAATCTTGTCACAGTTAGGACATTAAAGCAATTCTTAAGAGGGTATTATTATAAAAAGAAAAGGTAGGTGTGTTTGCCCATTAGATAAAAGTCCAAAGTCCATACTAAGGCAGTGCTTTTGTCAGGCCAGCCAAGATGCAAACTCCATGACTTCATCATCAGCCAACTTCTCTCCCACCTCGCCTTATTTGCTATCAAAGCTGAAGAAGAGCTCTGAGTAACTTGAAGGCTCGCTCACTATTTCGTGACGTTTTGGCTGACCTATAAAAGACATTGCCCTAATGTGGATTTTGGAATGTTCTTAAGTGTGCCACAATTCTCCAAGCGTTTGAGAAGTGTGTGCCCCTGGGAAACGGGAAGGGAATGTGGCTCTCAACATTAGACTTTTCCCCAAAACGCCCCTGCCATGAAGGCAAACGATTACCATCCCCTTCCTTATCGCAGGTGAGGAGCTGTAACTTGCTCCATTCACTCAGTAAATTCATGACACAGGGACTTTCAGGTTCTCAGCTCAATTTCTTAACTGGGCATAACGTAAGAGTTCTACTAGATTAGCAATCTGATAGATCACTTTAAAAAAAAAGCCAAGTAGCGGGCAGGAGATATGTATGTGCGCAACACAGGCAGGGATCCTGGGAGGAAGGTAAATAAGGCCAAATGTCATTTGCACTGAAAGAAAAGGTTTCCACTGGGTGCGATGGGAGCTCTAGCTTTTCTTCCAGACCAACAAACAGCAGGCATGGAGGACCCGATCCAGAATGAGGCAAAGGAGCGAAAAGCCCTTCTAATTCCCACAACCACCAGGGATCTATGATCTGGGTTAGGGCCTGCTATTTACTTTTTTAAAAAAGCCCTTCATACAATTGGTAACTGTCTGAAGCAGGCAAAGCCAACACAGCATATTTGCCAGACTACAACTCCCATCATCCCCGACCACGCTAGCTAGCTGGGGTTGATGGGAGCTGGGAGTCCAGTTGTCTCTGGAGGGCACAACAAGGGCAAAACTAGCTCTTGTATGGTCTGCCCTTTAGGCACATTTGCTTACATTCTTTTCGTACTAGCGAAGTGTGTCAAAGATGGCCTTATAACCACGAGGGGTGGCTCTTACTTAAAGGTAAAGGTACCCCTGCCTGTACGGGCCAGTCTTGCCACACTCTGGGGTTGTGCGCCCATCTCACTCAAGAGGCCAGGGGCCAGCGCTGTCCGGAGACACTTCCGGGTCACGTGGCCAGCGTGACATCGCTGCTCTGGCGAGCCAGAGCCGCACACGGAAACGCCGTTTACCTTCCCGCTGGTAAGCGGTCCCTATTTATCTACTTGCACCCGGAGGTGCTTTCGAACTGCTAGGTTGGCAGGCGCTGGGACCGAGCAGCGGGAGCGCACCCCGCCGCAGGGATTCGAACCGCCGACCTTTCGATCGGCAAGTCCTAGGCGCTGAGGCTTTAACCCACAGCGCCACCTGCGTCCCGGCTCTTACTTACTACATCCAAAAAGTATCAAAGAAAGACAGTTCAAGACGGTTTGAAAGCACATTAACTTGTGTTTGTATTCTGATTGGATTTGTTATCAATTGGGATGTTTTTAACTGAAAATTAATAAAAATTATTTACAGTGGTACCTCAGGTTAAGTCTTAACCTGAAATTGTTCTTAACCTGAAGCACCACTTTAGCTAATGGGGCCTCCTGCTGCCGCCATGCCGCCGCACGATTTCTGTTCTCACCCTGAAGCAAAGTTCTTTTTTTAAAAAGTTTTTTTATTCAAAATTAAAACAAGAAATATTATCCAAAAACATATCATCCTTGTTTTCCCCCCATTTTTCCTGCCCCCCCCTCCGGCTAAACCCACCCACACCCACACCCCGACTTCCCTCAGATCCAGTCTTTGGTTTCTCTGAGACTGCTGTTTTCTGCAGTTACAAAGTTGTGTAGATCCTCAAACTATTTAGCTGATTATTATCAATAAAAAGTTCTTAAGCAAAGTTCTTAACCCGAGGTACTATTTCTGGGTTAGTGGAGTCTGTAACCTGAAGCGAATGTAACCTGAGGTACCACTGTATAATAAAAAAACCTGAACCTGCCGAGGCAGAACTGCAGAAAGCCCTGCATGAAAACAGTTTGGCTTCCATATGCAGTTTGGTATAAATAATAAATTAATAAAAATATTATTATTACTCCATATATTCCCCCCCCCTTGGCACAGCCACAGGAAATATACACACCCTCCCTTTCTCGCAGGTACACAATTCCAAAAGAACCAGGTTACTTTTTATATCCATTTTATTGACAGTGGTAAAAAAACAAAACACAAAAGAGTTATTTACAAGTTTAAGGCAACGTCGCTTTGTAACGGGCTGCGCTTCGGTCTCAACGCCGTCTCTTGGCTCTGCTGGGCAAGGATGGGGTTGCTGGCGCCGCAGCCGCCCTCTTCCTCCTCGTCCTGGTCGGGGGAGCGGCAATGGAGGGGGCGCTCATCCCGTTCAGCCGATGGGTGTCCACATCCAGCTTCTGCTGCAATATACCGGTCAGGATGAACTCTGTGTTGGCAATGGGGAGCCTGGCGTCCAGAGCCGCTTTGCAGCGGGGCAGGTCTTCGGGACAGGAAATCACAACGCACTTGTCCTTAAGCAAATAAATAAAAAAGGTTGAGAGTCAAGTCTTGCTCTCAGATAAAGAAGGAACATTTTATCATATATGGTGGGATTGTAAGAAAATAAAGAACTTTTGGGAAATGATATATGATGAGATGAAAAAGATGTTGCAATATACATTTTCTAAAAAAACCCAGAAGCATTTCTACTTGGTATTATAGGTCAGGATATTAATAGGCAAGATGTTAAATTGTTTTTATATGCAACAACAGTGGCAAGAGTATTGTTAGCCCAGAAATGGAACCAAGAAGAATCTCCGACGAAAGAAAAATGGCAGACGAAAATAATGGACTATGCAGAATTGGACAAAAGGACAGGAAGGATTCAAAACTTGCGGGAACAGAGATTTACAGAAGATTGGAAGAAGTATATTAACTATTTGAAGAGCAATTGTAATCAACAAAATACGCTAGTAGGACTATAAGAAGTTTTGTAGGGAGAAATATATGAAGTGCTAGAAAGTAGATAAAGAATAGATATTGGTTATGAGTTTTAAATGTAACGGAAAATAAGAAATGTATACTGAGAGATTAGATTGGAAATTTTCAGACTCGACTGATGGAAGTCAAAATATTGAATAAGATGTAAAAATATGTTTAATTACTGTTGAAAATGGTATGTTTAAAAAACTAATAAAAATGTATATTAAAAAAGTCAGGTCTCGCTCTCAGGTATTCCTTTTGCCTCAGTGTTTCTGCCAGCACCGCACGGGATGCCATGTAAACACGCACGGTTCACCTTGTAGGCTCGAGGCATTCTAGGTAAGAACTTCCCACCGCCGCACTGCACGATGTTCCTCATGTCCTCCAGCTCCAGGTTGACGTTAGGCGTAACGTGGATTTCGTAGCCCTGGAAGGAAAAGAGACAGGTCTGTGGTGTGTCAAAGGAGCATGGGAATCTGAAGCTTAGTGATGAAGGGTTGAGCCAGAATTGGATTACGCCTGCGACTCAAGATGGAAGCTTACACCATAGAAATGATATATAATGAATTGAAAAAGATCTTTTAAGTAACGTTTGTAAAAAAAACAAAAAAACCCCAGAAGCTTTTCTTTTGGGAATTATAGGGACAGAAGTACCTAAATTGTAAATGATGTTGGATTGAAAATAAGTGGCATTAGCAACAAAGTTAATAAGAATATGCAAAAATGAATTGATAATGGATGAAAATATAGAGTTAAAAAATGTTAAGACATAGAGTTAAGATAAATGAAAGAGGGTAAGGATTTGCTGATTTGATTATATAAATGGGAATACAAAAAGGGGAGGTGTGAGGAGGTCAAAGAAACAAGCAAAGGAGTTTAAAGTTACAAAAAACAGTTTTGTTTTTAAATTTTTTCTTACTTTTTGTTTTGTCTTTTGTATGTTATATTTTTTATTTTTATTTTTTCTTTCATGTATTTTGTATTCATGCTTTTGTAAAACTTTAATAAATATCTCTTTTAAAAAAAGTACCTAAATTGTATAGAAATTTATTTATGTATGCTACAACAGCAGCAAGAATGTTGTTGTTGTTTAGTCATTTAGTCACGTCCGACTTCGTGACCCCATGGACCAGAGGACGCCAGGCACTCCTGTCTTCCACTGTCTCACGCAGTTTGGTCAAACTCATGTTGGTAGCTTCGAGAACACTGTCCAACCATCTCGTCCTCTGTCGTCCCCTTCTCCTTGTGCCCTCCATCTTTCCCAATATCAGGGTCTTTTCCAGGGAGTCTTCTATTCTCATGAGGTGGTCAAAGTTTTGGAGCCTCAGCTTCAGGATCTGTCCTTCCAGGGAGCACTCAGGGCTGATTTCCTTCAGAATGGATAGGTTTGATCTTCTTGCAGTCCATGGGACTCTCAAGAGTCTCCTCCAGCACCATAATTCAAAAGCAACAATTCTTTGAAATGTTAAATTCATTGTAAAGCTAATGAAATGTATAAATTTGAAAATATAAAGAAAAAAGAAAGAAAGCTGACACCATAATGAAATGTGTTAGTCTTTAAAAGGATTAGCAAGGCTCTAGGTTGTTTCTCCTGCAACAGACCAATACGGCTGCTCCTCAGAAAATTGGAAGGCATTTTCTGAGCCTTCATTCTGTATCTTGCCTCCCACTGTTACCTCGGGCGGTTTAGCATTACAGCTCCTCATCCTAATACTATCACACTCCTCTGTGGGGAGGAAATTCCACCACTCAGGGCCTGCCGCAGAGAATGCCTTCTCCCAAAACTTTTCAAGGGCAGTGGAACTACTAAAGGGGACCCTTATGCCGATCTTGCCCCCCAACCTCCCAAGGAACTGTAGGGAAGCAGTGTCACAGTGTTTCTTTAATTCCCTAAACTG
This sequence comes from Podarcis gaigeae, assembly GCF_964106915.1. NCBI lineage: Eukaryota > Metazoa > Chordata > Lepidosauria > Squamata > Lacertidae > Podarcis > Podarcis gaigeae. Next base: position 111,895,678 of record NC_139679.1, read on the forward strand.
TCCAAGCATCCAGAAGTGCAACTGGGGGAACTCTGGGATCAAATTGCACCTGTAGCCATAGCTGTCAACCGTCCCCTATTTGGCGGGAAACTCCCTTATCCCAGCGCCGTGTCCCGCTGCTGTCCCTTATTGATGGTGTCCCTTAAATTTCCTGGGTTTCAAAGGAAGCAGCTCCTCTCCCTCCTTCCCTGCCAGCCAGGGAGGAGGGAGGCTCCAACTGTGTTGCTTGGCTGCGCTGCTCACCCAATAAGGAGTCTGAGAACGACTGGGGGGTGAAGCTTGCATGCCTTGTGCCGATCAAATCGGCAACGTTGCCTGGGGACTCACCTTTGCTCAGCGCTTCCCAGCAGAGAGGGGACGGTTTTCCTTGCTGCATCCCCTTTGCCGGGTTGCTGCGCCGTGGGAACCACCGCTTGAGGCTTCGTTTGGCTGCTGGCTGGGCTTTCTGCCTTTGACTCGGAGGGGCTCAGACGTTGAACATACCTGTGCCCGGAAAATTCCTTATTTTGGCTGCTGATCCCTTATTTTCGAGGCTGCTGGTCCCTTATTTTCAAATCTGTAAGTTGACAGCTATGCCTGTAGCTAACCCAGGTTGCGAGTGAAATTTGGCTGGAGTTTCAGGGTGCCGAGATTAAAAAGTCAAGTAAAGAGCGATATAGTTTTGAGTCCTTACTGTCATCAAGCACATTTCAACGCCTGAAGTACATATCACTCCTTCCTTGTGTACAAAATACAGTGGTACCTTGGGATAAGTACTTAATTTGTTCCGGAGGTCCGTTCTTAATCTGAAATTGTTCTTAACCTGAAGCACCACTTAGCTAAATGGGGCCTCCTGCTGCCGCCGTGCTGCTGGAGCATGATTTCTGTTCTCATCCTGAAGCAAAGTTCTTAACTTGAAGCACTATTTCTGGGTTAGCGGAGTCTGTAACCTGAAGCGTATGTAACCTGAGGTACCACTGTAACAGAACTGACAACGGGCAAAGCAACTGTTTATACACATTTCTGAAGTCCTGGGCCACTCCCACTCCCAACGTGATTGGCTGTCTAAACTTCCAAGCTGCGAATCATGACCCAGAGTTTAAAGGCCAATGGCAGAGGCCCAAATCCTGAAATGTTCTGTGATTGGATATCATGTATCTAATCAGAACATGGGGGGGGGGCTCAGAATCCTTAGTCCAGACTTAAGTTCAGGCAAACACAGACCACTGAATACATAACACAAAATAACTCTTTAAAACGCAGTATTATTTAGTAATTAATTCTGCCTCAAAACTGGTGCACGGCAGGGCTGTATCTGCAATGTAAAAACCCCATGTCCCCTTAGTTAATTTTATTAATTAACAGAGACAGGTGAATGCCAACCATGTCACACCATGACACTGTTCTCTGATCGCCTTGCAGACAACAGAAGGGTTACATTTTAATTATAAAAGCATGGCACCATACAACAGTAAACAAATCCCAGCATAAAAATTCAGCGCCCACCCTCAAAAAAAGCTGCACAAGATCATTAAAAGTACACAGAAGACCTAAATTTCAGCTGATTTCAGAGTTAACCATTTTAAACCCTGGGGGGCGGGAGAAGTGCCTCTTTGCTATTGCAAAAGACTCCAAAGTTCTCAAATTGCTACAGCAAAGGTCGCTTGGCTCCACCTCTAAGGTGTGGCTCCTTTAAGCAACAAGAGAAAAGCGAAGGGAGGAACTAGAGAAAAGAAAGCGAAACTGGACTCTGCAGTCTGTAGCAGCCCCTTTCCTGTCAGCAGAGATGGCGGAGGGTTTTCAGCAAGATCTGACTTGTCCCGTCTGCCTCGACGTGTTTACTGAGCCGGTGCTGCTTCGATGTGGGCACTGCTTCTGCCAGAAATGCATCGCCTCCTCCTGGGACAGGCAATGGGGAGCTCCTAGCTGCCCTGACTGCCGGGCCCCCTGTCCTGACAGACATTTCACACCCAGTCACTTGCTGAGAAACTTGGCCCAAAAGGCAAGAGACGCCCAGGAGCAGGTCCCCGAGAAGAAAGCGCGAGAAGACCCAGAAAATCACGAAGAGACGCCGCCAGGCAGAAGCAGCCCAGGTGCTGATCAGGGGTTGCTCTGCGCAAAACACGGTCGCACTTTGCAGCTCTTCTGCCTCACCGATGAGGACCCCGTTTGTTTGTGCTGTGTGGATTCGCCTGCCCACGCCGGACACAAGTTCAGCTCCTTGAAAGACGCTGCTGAGCAGTACAAGGTGAGCATGCAACAAGAGACTGGGGATCTTTAAGTAAAGTGAGGCAATTGCCCTCCAACAGCTGATTCAGGCGGTGTTGTGAAAGGGAAGGTAACTCCTCCTTATTTGTTGCTGTTGTTGTTAAAGATTTTCTTGGTTTACAAAAGTATGTGCAATGTCTCTCTCGTTTTTCCCAGTAACATTTTTTACAGATCAGTTTCATTTGTTGAGGAGGGACGCGGGTGGCGCTGTGGTCTCTAAACCACAGAGCCTAGGGCTTGCCGATCAGAAGGTCGGTGGTTCAAACCCCCGCGACGGGGTGAGCTCCCGTTGCTCGGTCCCAGCTCCTGCCCACCTAGCAATTCAAAAGCACGTCAAAGTGCAAGTAGATAAATAGGTACCACTCCGGCGGGAAGGTAAATGGCGTTTTCGGGCGCTGCTCTGGTTCACCAGAAGCGGCTTAGTCATGCTGGCCACATGACCTGGAAGCTGTACGCCGGCTCCCTTGGCCAATAAAGCGAGATGAGCGCCGCAACCCCCAAATTGGCCACGACTGGACATAATGGTCAGGGGTCCCTTTACCTTTACCTTCATTTGTTGAAACATTAGGAAGAAAAGGGGGAAAGAGGTGGAGGGGTGAAAGGTGAGTGGGGGTGGGATCGGGTGGGGATGTTTCTATTTTACTTAATATATGTGGGGTTTTGTGTCAGCGTCGCTTGTGCAGGTTCTCTGCTGTTCACTTGTGTTCTTTTGGTGGTGAGAGAGGTTGGGGTTGGCCTAGGTTGTGGTTATTCATTTGTGGGTTGGCTGTGGTGATCTTTGTTTTCATGTGTGAGTAGGGTGGGTGGGTGTTTTGGATCAGGTTAGCCATATTGATTTGTAGGCTGTTAGTGGCTTTTTGTCGTTGTCTTGTTGGGCTGTGTATGTGATAAAAGGGAGCCATACCAGGGTGAAGGCGTCTTCTTCTATTTGTCAGTTTCAGTTTATTGGTTAATTTTTCTAGTAAGGCTGTTTCCCATACTATTCAGTACCATTGGTCCATCCTTACCTGTGACAGGTCTCTCCAGTGTCTGGTTATGATGTTTCTGGCTGCTGAAAGTAGGTGGGTTATGAGTTCTTTGTGGTGTAAATGGGCATCTCATTATTTGTTATTAAATAATAACAAACCCTCCATGTGTCCCTATTTCCCAGGGACAGTCTCGTATTTGCGGAAGCCATCCCGGTTTCCAATTTGATCCCGGAATGTCCCACTTTTCCTTAGAACGTCCCTATTTTCATGGGAGAAATGTTGGAGGGTATGGAGTTATGTGACCCCCCGCCGAGCCCAGGAGATAAGTAGCTGGACAGCCTTTCGAAGACATCTGAAGGCAGCCCTGCATTGTTCCAGAGAAGGGCAATCAACATGTTTAAGGGGATGGAGGAACTTCTCCGTGAGAAATGGTTACAACACTTAGGGCTGTTTAGTTCAGAAAAGAAAAGTTAAGGAGGTGGCATTTTATTTATTTGCAGTATTTATAACCTGCTCTTCATTGAATATCTGCAATCCTGGAATGTAGAACAAAAATAATAAAAGGAAACAGAGAAAAACAACGCTGGGGGACATGGCAGGTTCCCTGACCTGCCTAACTTCACAAACTCTTCTTCCTCCCCTAGCGAAAGCTGGACAAGGTTCTGGGTTGCCTGGAAACCAGAATTAAACAACAAGAGCAACAGGAAGGATGTCAAGAAGAAAACATGCGTTCCTTGAGAGTAAGAGGAAATAATTCCTAGCTGCTGCTGCTGCTGCTGCTTCTTCTTCTTCTTCTTCTTCTTCTTCTTCTTCTTCTTCTTATTCTTATTCTTATTCTTATTCTTATTCTTATTTATAATCCTTTATTCACTTTATCTTACCCAAGATAATTCCTAGCTGCTTCTTCTTCCTCTTCTACTTCTTATTATTATTATTATTTATATTCTTTTATTCACTTTATCTTGCCCAAGGCAACCTAAAATGACTTAACAACCAAACAGAAAAGCCCACATAGATACATTAAAACCAAGGAAAGAATTCATTAAAAACTCCCCACCCACTTCTAAAAGGCCACAGATAGTTAAAGGCCAAAGGGCCTGGTTATAGACATTATTATTATTATTATTATTTTGCCTGGTGCCTAAAGGTATGCAATGAAGGAGTCAAGCAAGCCTCCCTGGGGAGAGCATTCCACAAAGGGAGAGACACCACAGAAAAGGCCTGTTCTTGTGTCTATAGGCAGGGACATTGCATTTTGGGGACTTAAGATGGTGAGCAGCCACCATGGATGGGAGCTTAGTTTAGCTTCTTTTCAAAAGTGGCACTTTTGAAAAGGGTCCAAACCAGGCTTCCTCAACCTCAGCCCTCCAGATATTTTGGCCTCCAACTCCCATGATCCCCAGCTAGCAGGACCAGTGGTCAGGGATGATGGGAATTCTCATCATCCCTGACCACTGGTCCTGTTAGCTAGGGATCATGGGAGTTGTAGGCCAAAACATCTGGAGGGCCGCAGGTTTGGGATGCCTGCTATAGACCTACTAAATCTTCTCGCCTGGACTGTCTAAAACTGAAAAGTTCATTTTATATCGGGTTTACTTCAAAATGGCAGGCACCATCGCCTGCCACTGAAAAGCAAGGAGACCATTAAATGGGGATGTGGCCAAGTTGGGCTTGTGAGGGGGCCTGGATTAGCAACAACCCCTCATTTTTACAAGGTATATTTCGATTCATTTGTTTCTTCTCACTGAACGGCTAACTGGGTTCTCACTTCCTCCACCACAAAAACCTCCCAGTGGAACTTCTTTCCATTGCAGAACTCAGCTGATTCCCTTCGCAAGACCATTGAGGACGACTTTGCTGAGCTGCAGCGATTCCTGAGCCAGAGGAAAGATGCAGTACTGGCCCAGCTAGATGAGGATGAAAACGCTGCGCACATGAACATGGTGGTGTATCTCTGGGAGATTCGGGAGGGCCTGTCTGCAGCCAGAGAGATGATGAGCCAGGGAAAGGCCAAAATGGAGCAGACAGATTCAGCTGCCTTCCTCCTGGTGAGGCCAAAACCTTGGCACCTCTTTAGTGTAACCATTGCAGAGGGTTTCCCAGAAAATTTTGGACTGGACAATTGTTGGTTTCCACTTGAAATTTATTTTGATGTTTCAGCAAAGTGATCTAAATTGCTGCGTTTTCTTTGCTGAAAGCTTTGGATGCTGCCTTCGTTGTTAGTAACAAACTTTTGTTGTTGTTTAGTCGTGTCCACCTCTTTGTGACCCCATGGGCCAGAGCAAACCAGGCACTCCTGTCTTCCACTGCCTCCCACAGTTTGGTCAAACTCATGTTAGTATACAACATAGAAACATCTAAATAACAGCCTTTGCTACACCTTTCAGTATAAGGATTGTTAGGCCTTCCTGCGTTCTCAGAGTCAACTGTCAAGGCACCCACACTAACAATGCTCTCACCCACCCACCCACCCGTCTTCCAGATTTCCCTTATCCATGCCCTCCACTGTAGGGCAGAGAGTCATCATGGAATGAGACTACCTGAAGGAGCGTCTCCACCCCCATTGTTCAGCCCAGACACTGAGGTCCAGCTCTGAGGGCCTTCTGGTGGATCCCTCACTGCGAGAAATGACGTTACAGGGAACCAAGCAGAGGGCCTTCTCGGTAGTGGTACCCACCCTGTGGAATGCCCTCCCATCAGATGTCAAGGAAATAAACTCATGTTGGTAGCTTCAAGAACACTGTCCAACCATCTCCTCCTCTGTCGTCCCCTTCTCCTTGTGCCCTCCATCTTTCCCAACATCAGGGTCTTTTCTAGGGAGTCTTCTCTTCTCATGAGGTGGCCAGAGTACTGGAGCCTCAGCTTCAGGATCTGTCCTTCCAGTGAGCACTCAGGGCTGATTTCCTTCAGAAGGGAGAGGTTTGATCTTCTTGCAGTCCATGGGACTCTCAAGAGTCTCCTCCAGCACCATAATTCAAAAGCATCATTCTTCGGCGATCAGCCTTCTTTATGGTCCAGCTCTCACTTCCATACGTCACTATTGGGAAAACCATAGCTTTAACTATACGGACCTTTGTTGGCAAGGTGATGTCTCTGCTTTTACAAAATGGCAAATTTTCCACAGAAAAATAACATGCTAGAAGGTGGGCTGCCCCACATCACTATCTATAACCAATCACACAGAATAGGTTAAGTATTCAGAATGGGGAGAGGGCCAAGACTCTTCGGAGCAAGGACTGGCATTTAGGTAGGTGGAGTCAACGCAGGAGGCGTGATGCCCCTTGTGGCCCCTTCCAGTTCCATGATTCTAGAACCCCAAAAGCCATTGTGGAAACAATTAACCCTATAAAACTTGCAGCCAAGCTAGCTCCTCAGTCTGAGCAACTTGTGTGACTTGGTACCCGGCCAAAACCCAATTTCCAGCCCTGTCCCCTTCATACATATTGCTAGTGCTGCAGCTGCTGCTTCTCTGGATCAGCATGAACCTGAGTTGCTTCTTCTTCTTCTTTGGCGATCACTCGTAGCCAAGTAAGATTGTCTTCCATGAACACGGTTTTAACAATGAGTCCGCAAGTGACTGTGGAGGCCAATTCTGGATCCACACGTCCTTCCACAGTGGAGACATTGGTTTCTGGATGGGCATTGATCATGGTGAGGGTTTGCCATGTGTTCCTTCCTCTTAGCCCATTTCTCCCTTTTGCCCTGAGTTCGAGCGTCTTCAAAATCCACAACACCTTGGGTAAAGGGCTGTTCTCCAATTGGAGCGCTCGCAGGCCAGTGTTCCCCAGTTGTTGGTGTTTATATTTGAGTTGCACCAGTATGCCGGGAACCCTCCACCTAGGTGTTGGTCTACCCAGGTGAAATATTAATCGCTAGATGAGGAAATCTTACCATTGGCTCTACCCTCATCATTCTTGTCCATGGGATTCCACAATATCCTATGATTGTGTGTGAAGCTGACTTGGAGAAAAACAGTTTCCATGTCAATCTAATCTCCTCTGTGAGGGGGAAGTCGTCTCTCTGTGTCTTATCAAATCAGGTAGGAATATTGGAAAGGCTTGAGTGCCTTCAGTCTTTGGGAAGGCAAGGGGTATGGTTGGTTAGGGTTGTGGGCTGAAAGGAGCCCCACACTCCCAGGCCCCCTAGGAAAGAAGAATTAACAGACATGATAGCCAGCACTCCATGATTCAATGGGAGGACAGAGGGACAGAGGGCTTTGATGAAGGCAAGATTAGGGTGGATGACGGGGTGTATCAGGATTCTGTTATTTTCCAGGATACGAAAGGAGAGATTCAAGCTTCCTAACCATCTCACCTTCTTTCTCCCTCCCCAGGGTGTCCAGGAGCTCCTGAAGAAGTGAGTATGGTGTCTTTCCGCTAGTTTCATATGTGAGAGCGGGTGGCCACTTGCTGTAACTGGTATTCTGCTTCTCTTCCCACTAGGCTCCCTGCTGAAAAGGAGGCTGAGGGAGTAGGAAACCAGGTTGACCACTCTGTTGTTTGCAATGAACTCTGCCTGGGCAAGTTCAAGGGTCCACTGCAATACCTAGCATGGAACGAGATGAGGTCCATTGTCAGAACAGGTAACTGAAAGGAGGTTCAGGAATGACTGAGAGTAATGTCAGATCAGACGAAAGAAAACCATTCTTTGTACCACACGTGATTAACACATGGAATTCTATGGCAGAAGATGTGGCAATGGTTGCTTGCAAAGAGAATTAGACAGATTAGTGGCACGTCTGTTGACTTGCCATGGCAAGAGGAACAAAATGTTGTATTGTGGTGTGCTGCTGTTCAGAGTCCCAGACACTCACTTCCAGGCAGAGGGCCTTCTTGGTAGTGGTGCCCACCCTATGGAACACCCTCCCATCAGATGTCCGGAATATTAGCCTTAGGCTATGCTTTAAAATTCACTGCCCTGTGATATCACATATGAGTTTATACTACTGATTAAGCCCAGGATGGCGAAACAAGGCTAATATTCCGGAAATCCTCGTCTTAGACTCTGTGAAAGGATTCTGTGGAACTGCGACAACCTTTTGTGTGGATTGCTGGACTCTCTGAACAGACAAGTGGAATAGACACTTGCACATATATGGACCTTATGCATTAACTAATTAGATATTGAACTGATCCACTGGGTCTTCTACTTTTTTCGTTGAACTTTATGAGCTACTTCTGTTGAAATCTACAATTCAATGCAATGAATAGTATATATTATTTTTTCAAAAGTACAGCCGGTTACGCCTTGAGTGTTTATTGAATATGTTTCACATAACCAGAGGTTTGTTGTTGTTTTGCTTACGTGCCTGGAGGCAGAGCTTGCATTCTGCAAGGATTCAGCAGAGGGATGACATTGTAATGTACAGCTGTGTTTACAAGCGGCAACCATTCATGAATAATGTGGGGAAAGGCGCTTTGACACTGAGAAGCGCCATCCCTAGAGGGCCAAGGCTGTTCCTATCAGCACATCTCCACTCTGGCTTTTGTTTCTTGATTATGTTTATTTGTGTTTGGAACTGGCTTCTATATAGGAAGAGAAGATACTTTGCCATTTCTTGAAAAGCTTCCGTCTAAGCAGGGATCACACACTTTGCTTCACTGTATTTGCAGACTATTCACCAACATGAGGACTAGGAGCTTGCATTTTAACATGTTAAACACCAGATTTCATTTCATTTCACTTTTAATTTGTATTTCTATAGTACAATACGCAAGGCGGCTTACGAGCTGAAGAAAACAACAAAGACCGCACACCTTATAACAATCTGATCCAATACAATGGCTCTCATCTGACGTTTTTAATGTAAGATGAGAGCCAGAGAAAGTCCCCCATGTCCACTTGTTTCTTTCCCTTTTGGTAACCTAGGATGGAGCTAAGGTGGGATGCCCCAATTTTATTTAACTCGTTCTTTTCCTTTGCTTATCAGAAGTAGAACCAATCACCCTGGACTGCGGCACTGCTCAACCCGAATACACTTTCTTACTGCAAAACTATCGTACGCCGTTTGGACTGCTTAAGAATCCCTTGAACTATCCAGCGATATTTCAGGACTCTCCCGTTGTGCTGGCGAAAGAGGGGTTCCATTCAGGAAGACACTACTGGGAGGTTGAGGTGCAAAACAAAGGAGACTGGTTGATTGGCGTAGCCTTGGAGTCCATCCCAAGGCAAAAAGGCAAGGATCCCACTTCTCTGACGGACAAGATCTGGTGTCTGGAGCCAACAGAGGAGGATAGCGAGCCTCAAAATGGATCGTCGTGGTGGAAGGTCGGTGTGTATCTGGACTTTGAAGGAGGCCAAGTTTCTTTCTATGATGTAGCAGCCGGGTCTCACCTCTGCACACACACAGCCCGTTTCAGCGAAAAAGTCTACCCTTTCTTCCAACCTACACCAGCTGCTTTCAGGCAAAAACGCACCATAAGCTTGAAAACTTGTCACAGTTAGGACATTAAAGCAATTCTTAAGAGGGTATTATTATAAAAAGAAAAGGTAGGTGTGTTTGCCCATTAGATAAAAGTCCAAAGTCCATACTAAGGCAGTGCTTTTGTCAGGCCAGCCAAGATGCAAACTCCATGACTTCATCATCAGCCAACTTCCCTCCCACCTCGCCTTATTTGCTATCAAACCTGAAGAAGAGCTCTGAGTAACTTGAAGGCTCGCTCACTATTTCGTGACGTTTTGGCTGACCTATAAAAGACATTGCCCTAATGTGGATTTTGGAATGTTCTTAAGTGTGCCACAATTCTCCAAGCGTTTGAGAAGTGTGTGCCCCTGGGAAACGGGAAGGGAATGTGGCTCTCAACATTAGACTTTTCCCCAAAACGCCCCTGCCATGAAGGCAAACGATTACCATCCCCTTCCTTATCGCAGGTGAGGAGCTGTAACTTGCTCCATTCACTCAGTAAATTCATGACACAGGGACTTTCAGGTTCTCAGCTCAATTTCTTAACTGGGCATAACGTAAGAGTTCTACTAGATTAGCAATCTGATAGATCACTTAAAAAAAAAAGCCAAGTAGCGGGCAGGAGATATGTATGTGCGCAACACAGGCAGGGATCCTGGGAGGAAGGTAAATAAGGCCAAATGTCATTTGCACTGAAAGAAAAGGTTTCCACTGGGTGCGATGGGAGCTCTAGCTTTTCTTCCAGACCAACAAACAGCAGGCATGGAGGACCCGATCCAGAATGAGGCAAAGGAGCGAAAAGCCCTTCTAATTCCCACAACCACCAGGGATCTATGATCTGGGTTAGGGCCTGCTATTTACTTTTTTAAAAAAGCCCTTCATACAATTGGTAACTGTCTGAAGCAGGCAAAGCCAACACAGCATATTTGCCAGACTACAACTCCCATCATCCCCGACCACGCTAGCTAGCTGGGGTTGATGGGAGCTGGGAGTCCAGTTGTCTCTGGAGGGCACAACAAGGGCAAAACTAGCTCTTGTATGGTCTGCCCTTTAGGCACATTTGCTTACATTCTTTTCGTACTAGCGAAGTGTGTCAAAGATGGCCTTATAACCACGAGGGGTGGCTCTTACTTACTACATCCAAAAAGTATCAAAGAAAGACAGTTCAAGACGGTTTGAAAGCACATTAACTTGTGTTTGTATTCTGATTGGATTTGTTATCAATTGGGATGTTTTTAACTGAAAATTAATAAAAATTATTTACAGTGGTACCTCAGGTTAAGTCTTAACCTGAAATTGTTCTTAACCTGAAGCACCACTTTAGCTAATGGGGCCTCCTGCTGCCGCCATGCCGCCGCACGATTTCTGTTCTCACCCTGAAGCAAAGTTCTTTTTTAAAAAAGTTTTTTTATTCAAGATTAAAACAAGAAATATTATCCAAAAACATATCATCCTTGTTTTCCCCCCATTTTTCCTGCCCCCCCCTCCGGCTAAACCCACCCACACCCACACCCCGACTTCCGTCAGATCCAGTCTTTGGTTTCTCTGAGACTGCTGTTTTCTGCAGTTACAAAGTTGTGTAGATCCTCAAACTATTTAGCTGATTATTATCAATAAAAAGTTCCTAAGCAAAGTTCTTAACCCGAGGTACTATTTCTGGGTTAGTGGAGTCTGTAACCTGAAGCGGATGTAACCTGAGGTACCACTGTATAATAAAAAACCTGAACCTGCCGAGGCAGAACTGCAGAAAGCCCTGCATGAAAACAGTTTGGCTTCCATATGCAGTTTGGTATAAATAATAAATTAATAAAAATATTATTATTACTCCATATATTCCCCCCCCCCCTTGGCACAGCCACAGGAAATATACACACCCTCCCTTTCTCGCAGGTACACAATTCCAAAAGAACCAGGTTGCTTTTTATATCCATTTTATTGACAGTGGTAAAAAAACAAAACACAAAAGAGTTATTTACAAGTTTAAGGCAACGTCGCCATGTAACGGGCTGCGCTTCGGTCTCAACGCCGTCTCTTGGCTCTGCTGGGCAAGGATGGGGTTGCTGGCGCCGCAGCCGCCCTCTTCCTCCTCGTCCTGGTCGGGGGAGCGGCAACGGAGGGGGCGCTCATCCCGTTCAGCCGATGGGCATCCACATCCAGCTTCTGCTGCAATATACCGGTCAGGATGAACTCTGTGTTGGCAATGGGGAGCCTGGCGTCCTGAGCCGCTTTGCAGCGGGGCAGGTCTTCGGGACAGGAAATCACAACGCACTTGTCCTTAAGCAAATAAATAAAAAAGGTTGAGAGTCAAGTCTTGCTCTCAGATAAAGAAGGAACATTTTATCATATATGGTGGGATTGTAAGAAAATAAAGAACTTTTGGGAAATGATATATGATGAGATGAAAAAGATGTTGCAATATACATTTTCTAAAAAAACCCAGAAGCATTTCTACTTGGTATTATAGGTCAGGATATTAATAGGCAAGATGTTAAATTGTTTTTATATGCAACAACAGTGGCAAGAGTATTGTTAGCCCAGAAATGGAACCAAGAAGAATCTCCGACGAAAGAAGAATGGCAGACGAAAATAGTCGACTATGCAGAATTGGACAAAAGGACAGGAAGGATTTGAAACTTGCGGGAACAGAGATTTACAGAAGTTTGGAAGAATTATACGAACTATTTGAAGAGCAACTGTAATCAACAAATTACGCTAGTAGGACTATAAGAAGTTTTGTAGGGAGAAATATATGAAGTGCTAGAAAGTAGATAAAGAATAGATATTGGTTATGAGTTTTAAATGTAACGGAAAATAAGAAATGTATACTGAGAGATTAGATTGGAAATTTTCAGACTCGACTGATGGAAGTCAAAATATTGAATAAGATGTAAAAATATGTTTAATTACTGTTGAAAATGGTATGTTTAAAAAACTAATAAAAATGTATATTAAAAAAGTCAGGTCTCGCTCTCAGGTATTCCTTTTGCCTCAGTGTTTCTGCCAGCACCCCACGGGATGCCATGTAAACACGCACGGTTCACCTTGTAGGCTCGAGGCATTCTAGGTAAGAACTTCCCACCGCCGCACTGCACGATGTTCCTCATGTCCTCCAGCTCCAGGTTGACGTTAGGCGTAACGTGGATTTCGTAGCCCTGGAAGGAAAAGAGACAGGTCTGTGGTGTGTCAAAGGAGCATGGGAATCTGAAGCTTAGTGAGGAAGGGTTGAGCCAGAATTGGATTACGCCTGCGACTCAAGATGGAAGCTTACACCATAGAAATGATATATAATGAATTGAAAAAGATCTTTTAAGTAACGTTTGTAAAAAAACCAAAAAAAACCCAGAAGCTTTTCTTTTGGGAATTATAGGGACAGAAGTACCTAAATTGTAAATGATGTTGGATTGAAAATAAGTGGCATTAGCAACAAAGTTAATAAGAATATGCAAAAATGAATTGATAATGGATGAAAATATAGAGTTAAAAAATGTTAAGACATAGAGTTAAGATAAATGAAAGAGGGTAAGGATTTGCTGATTTGATTATATAAATGGGAATACAAAAAGGGGAGGTGTGAGGAGGTCAAAGAAACAAGCAAAGGAGTTTAAAGTTACAAAAAACAGTTTTGTTTTTAAATTTTTTCTTACTTTTTGTTTTGTCTTTTGTATGTTATATTTTTTATTTTTATTTTTTCTTTCATGTATTTTGTATTCATGCTTTTGTAAAACTTTAATAAATATCTCTTAAAAAAAAAAGTACCTAAATTGTATAGAAATTTATTTATGTATGCTACAACAGCAGCAAGAATGTTGTTGTTGTTTAGTCATTTAGTCACGTCCGACTTCGTGACCCCGTGGACCAGAGGACGCCAGGCACTCCTGTCTTCCACTGTCTCACGCAGTTTGGTCAAACTCATGTTGGTAGCTTCGAGAACACTGTCCAACCATCTCGTCCTCTGTCGTCCCCTTCTCCTTGTGCCCTCCATCTTTCCCAATATCAGGGTCTTTTCCAGGGAGTCTTCTATTCTCATGAGGTGGCCAAAGTTTTGGAGCCTCAGCTTCAGGATCTGTCCTTCCAGGGAGCACTCAGGGCTGATTTCCTTCATAATGGATAGGTTTGATCTTCTTGCAGTCCATGGGACTCTCAAGAGTCTCCTCCAGCACCATAATTCAAAAGCAACAATTCTTTGAAATGTTAAATTCATTGTAAAGCTAATGAAATGTATAAATTTGAAAATATAAAGAAAAAAGAAAGAAAGCTGACACCATAATGAAATGTGTTAGTCTTTAAAAGGATTAGCAAGGCTCTAGGTTGTTTCTCCTGCAACAGACCAATACGGCTGCTCCTCAGAAAATTGGAAGGCATTTTCTGAGCCTTCATTCTGTATCTTGCCTCCCACTGTTACCTCGGGCGGTTTAGCATTACAGCTCCTCATCCTAATACTATCACACTCCTCTGTGGGGAGGAAATTCCACCACTCAGGGCCTGCCACAGAGAATGCCTTCTCCCAAAACTTTTCAAGGGCAGTGGAACTACTAAAGGGGACCCTTCTGCCGATCTTGCCCCCCAACCTCCCAAGGAACTGTAGGGAAGCAGTGTCACAGTGTTTCTTTAATTCCCTAAACTGTCCAAGCATCCAGAAGTGCAACTGGGGGAACTCTGGGATCAAATTGCACCTGTAGCCATAGCTGTCAACCGTCCCCTATTTGGCGGGAAACTCCCTTATCCCAGCGCCGTGTCCCGCTGCTGTCCCTTATTGATGGTGTCCCTTAAATTTCCTGGGTTTCAAAGGAAGCAGCTCCTCTCCCTCCTTCCCTGCCAGCCAGGGAGGAGGGAGGCTCCAACTGTGTTGCTTGGCTGCGCTGCTCACCCAATAAGGAGTCTGAGAACGACTGGGGGGTGAAGCTTGCATGCCTTGTGCCGATCAAATCGGCAACGTTGCCTGGGGACTCACCTTTGCTCAGTGCTTCCCAGCAGAGAGGGGACGGTTTTCCTTGCTGCATCCCCTTTGCCGGGTTGCTGCGCCGTGGGAACCACCGCTTGAGGCTTCGTTTGGCTGCTGGCTGGGCTTTCTGCCTTTGACTCGGAGGGGCTCAGACGTTGAACATACCTGTGCCCGGAAAATTCCTTATTTTGGCTGCTGATCCCTTATTTTCGAGGCTGCTGGTCCCTTATTTTCAAATCTGTAAGTTGACAGCTATGCCTGTAGCTAACCCAGGTTGCGAGTGAAATTTGGCTGGAGTTTCAGGGTGCCGAGATTAAAAAGTCAAGTAAAGAGCAATATAGTTTTGAGTCCTTACTGTCATCAAGCACATTTCAACGCCTAAAGTACATATCACTCCTTCCTTGTGTACAAAATACAGTGGTACCTTGGGATAAGTACTTAATTTGTTCCGGAGGTCCGTTCTTAATCTGAAATTGTTCTTAACCTGAAGCACCACTTAGCTAAATGGGGCCTCCTGCTGCCGCCGTGCTGCCGGAGCATGATTTCTGTTCTCATCCTGAAGCAAAGTTCTTAACTTGAAGCACTATTTCTGGGTTAGCGGAGTCTGTAACCTGAAGCGTATGTAACCTGAGGTACCACTGTAACAGAACTGACAACGGGCAAAGCAACTGTTTATACACATTTCTGAAGTCCTGGGCCACTCCCACTCCCAACGTGATTGGCTGTCTAAACTTCCAAGCTGCGAATCATGACCCAGAGTTTAAAGGCCAATGGCAGAGGCCCAAATCCTGAAATGTTCTGTGATTGGATATCATGTATCTAATCAGAACATGGGGGGGGGGGGCTCAGAATCCTTAGTCCAGACTTAAGTTCAGGCAAACACAGACCACTGAATACATAACACAAAATAACTCTTTAAAACGCAGTATTATTTAGTAATTAATTCTGCCTCAAAACTGGTGCACGGCAGGGCTGTATCTGCAATGTAAAAACCCCATGTCCCCTTAGTTAATTTTATTAATTAACAGAGACAGGTGAATGCCAACAATGTCACACCATGACACTGTTCTCTGATCGCCTTGCAGACAACAGAAGGGTTACATTTTAATTATAAAAGCATGGCACCATACAACAGTAAACAAATCCCAGCATAAAAATTCAGCGCCCACCCTCAAAAAAAGCTGCACAAGATCATTAAAAGTACACAGAAGACCTAAATTTCAGCTGATTTCAGAGTTAACCATTTTAAACCCTGGGGGGCGGGAGAAGTGCCTCTTTGCTATTGCAAAAGACTCCAAAGTTCTCAAATTGCTACAGCAAAGGTCGCTTGGCTCCACCTCTAAGGTGTGGCTCCTTTAAGCAACAAGAGAAAAGCGAAGGGAGGAACTAGAGAAAAGAAAGCGAAACTGGACTCTGCAGTCTGTAGCAGCCCCTTTCCTGTCAGCAGAGATGGCGGAGGGTTTTCAGCAAGATCTGACTTGTCCCGTCTGCCTCGACGTGTTTACTGAGCCGGTGCTGCTTCGATGTGGGCACTGCTTCTGCCAGAAATGCATCGCCTCCTCCTGGGACAGGCAATGGGGAGCTCCTAGCTGCCCTGACTGCCGGGCCCCCTGTCCTGACAGACATTTCACACCCAGTCACTTGCTGAGAAACTTGGCCCAAAAGGCAAGAGACGCCCAGGAGCAGGTCCCCGAGAAGAAAGCGCGAGAAGACCCAGAAAATCACGAAGAGACGCCGCCAGGCAGAAGCAGCCCAGGCGCTGATCAGGGGTTGCTCTGCGCAAAACACGGTCGCACTTTGCAGCTCTTCTGCCTCACCGATGAGGACCCCGTTTGTTTGTGCTGTGTGGATTCGCCTGCCCACGCCGGACACAAGTTCAGCGCCTTGAAAGACGCTGCTGAGCAGTACAAGGTGAGCATGCAACAAGAGACTGGGGATGCTTTAAGTAAAGTGAGGCAATTGCCCTCCAACAGCTGATTCAGGCGGTGTTGTGAAAGGGAAGGTAACTCCTCCTTATTTGTTGCTGTTGTTGTTAAAGATTTTCTTGGTTTACAAAAGTATGTGCAATGTCTCTCTCGTTTTTCCCAGTAACATTTTTTACAGATCAGTTTCATTTGTTGAGGAGGGACGCGGGTGGCGCTGTGGTCTCTAAACCACAGAGCCTAGGGCTTGCCGATCAGAAGGTCGGTGGTTCAAACCCCCGTGACGGGGTGAGCTCCCGTTGCTCGGTCCCAGCTCCTGCCCACCTAGCAATTCAAAAGCACGTCAAAGTGCAAGTAGATAAATAGGTACCACTCCGGCGGGAAGGTAAATGGCGTTTTCGGGCGCTGCTCTGGTTCACCAGAAGCGGCTTAGTCATGCTGGCCACATGACCTGGAAGCTGTACGCCGGCTCCCTTGGCCAATAAAGCGAGATGAGCGCCGCAACCCCCAAATTGGCCACGACTGGACATAATGGTCAGGGGTCCCTTTACCTTTACCTTCATTTGTTGAAACATTAGGAAGAAAAGGGGGAAAGAGGTGGAGGGGTGAAAGGTGAGTGGGGGTGGGATCGGGTGGGGATGTTTCTATTGTACTTAATATATGTGGGGTTTTGTGTCAGCGTCGCTTGTGCAGGTTCTCTGCTGTTCACTTGTGTTCTTTTGGTGGTGAGAGAGGTTGGGGTTGGCCTAGGTTGTGGTTATTCATTTGTGGGTTGGCTGTGGTGATCTTTGTTTTCATGTGTGAGTGGGGTGGGTGGGTGTTTTGGATCAGGTTAGCCATATTGATTTGTAGGCTGTTAGTGGCTTTTTGTCGTTGTCTTGTTGGGCTGTGTATGTGATAAAAGGGAGCCATACCAGGGTGAAGGCGTCTTCTTCTATTTGTCAGTTTCAGTTTATTGGTTAATTTTTCTAGTAAGGCTGTTTCCCATACTATTCAGTACCATTGGTCCATCCTTACCTGTGACAGGTCTCTCCAGTGTCTGGTTATGATGTTTCTGGCTGCTGAAAGTAGGTGGGTTATGAGTTCTTTGTGGTGTAAATGGGCATCTCATTATTTGTTATTAAATAATAACAAACCCTCCATGTGTCCCTATTTCCCAGGGACAGTCTCGTATTTGCGGAAGCCATCCCGGTTTCCAATTTGATCCCGGAATGTCCCACTTTTCCTTAGAACGTCCCTATTTTCATGGGAGAAATGTTGGAGGGTATGGAGTTATGTGACCCCCCGCCGAGCCAAGGAGATAAGTAGCTGGACAGCCTTTCGAAGACATCTGAAGGCAGCCCTGCATTGTTCCAGAGAAGGGCAATCAACATGTTTAAGGGGATGGAGGAACTTCTCCGTGAGAAATGGTTACAACACTTAGGGCTGTTTAGTTCAGAAAAGAAAAGTTAAGGAGGTGGCATTTTATTTATTTGCAGTATTTATAACCTGCTCTTCATTGAATATCTGCAATCCTGGAATGTAGAACAAAAATAATAAAAGGAAACAGAGAAAAACAACGCTGGGGGACATGGCAGGTTCCCTGACCTGCCTAACTTCACAAACTCTTCTTCCTCCCATAGCGGAAGCTGGACAAGGTTCTGGGTTGCCTGGAAACCAGAATTAAACAACAAGAGCAACAGGAAGGATGTCAAGAAGAAAACATGCGTTCCTTGAGAGTAAGAGGAAATAATTCCTAGCTGCTGCTGCTGCTGCTGCTTCTGCTTCTTCTTCTTCTTCTTCTTCTTCTTATTCTTATTCTTATTCTTATTCTTATTTATAATCCTTTATTCACTTTATCTTACCCAAGATAATTCCTAGCTGCTTCTTCTTCCTCTTCTACTTCTTCTTATTATTATTATTTATATTCTTTTATTCACTTTATCTTGCCCAAGGCAACCTAAAATGACTTAACAACCAAACAGAAAAGCCCACATAGATACATTAAAACCAAGGAAAGAATTCATTAAAAACTCCCCACCCACTTCTAAAAGGCCACAGATAGTTAAAGGCCAAAGGGCCTGGTTATAGACATTATTATTATTATTATTTTGCCTGGTGCCTAAAGGTATGCAATGAAGGAGTCAAGCAAGCCTCCCTGGGGAGAGCATTCCACAAAGGGAGAGACACCACAGAAAAGGCCTGTTCTTGTGTCTATAGGCAGGGACATTGCATTTTGGGGACTTAAGATGGTGAGCAGCCACCATGGATGGGAGCTTAGTTTAGTTTCTTTTCAAAAGTGGCACTTTTGAAAAGGGTCCAAACCAGGCTTCCTCAACCTCAGCCCTCCAGATATTTTGGCCTCCAACTCCCATGATCCCCAGCTAGCAGGACCAGTGGTCAGGGATGATGGGAATTCTCATCATCCCTGACCACTGGTCCTGTTAGCTAGGGATCATGGGAGTTGTAGGCCAAAACATCTGGAGGGCCGCAGGTTTGGGATGCCTGCTATAGACCTACTAAATCTTCTCGCCTGGACTGTCTAAAACTGAAAAGTTCATTTTATATCGGGTTTACTTCAAAATGGCAGGCACCATCGCCTGCCACTGAAAAGCAAGGAGACCATTAAATGGGGATGTGGCCAAGTTGGGCTTGTGAGGGGGCCTGGATTAGCAACAACCCCTCATTTTTACAAGGTATATTTCGATTCATTTGTTTCTTCTCACTGAACGGCTAACTGGGTTCTCACTTCATCCACCACAAAAACCTCCCAGTGGAACTTCTTTCCATTGCAGAACTCAGCTGATTCCCTTCGCAAGACGATTGAGGACGACTTTGCTGAGCTGCAGCGATTCCTGAGCCAGAGGAAAGATGCAGTACTGGCCCAGCTAGATGAGGATGAAAACGCTGCGCACGTGAACATGGTGGTGTATCTCTGGGACATCCGGGAGGGCCTGTCTGCAGCCAGAGAGATGATGAGCCAGGGAAAGGCCAAAATGGAGCAGACAGATTCAGCTGCCTTCCTCCTGGTGAGGCCAAAACCTTGGCACCTCTTTAGTGTAACCATTGCAGAGGGTTTCCCAGAAAATTTTGGACTGGACAATTGTTGGTTTCCACTTGAAATTTATTTTGATGTTTCAGCAAAGTGATCTAAATTGCTGCGTTTTCTTTGCTGAAAGCTTTGGATGCTGCCTTCGTTGTTAGTAACAAACTTTTGTTGTTGTTTAGTCGTGTCCACCTCTTTGTGACCCCATGGGCCAGAGCAAACCAGGCACTCCTGTCTTCCACTGCCTCCCACAGTTTGGTCAAACTCATGTTAGTATACAACATAGAAACATCTAAATAACAGCCTTTGCTACACCTTTCAGTATAAGGATTGTTAGGCCTTCCTGCGTTCTCAGAGTCAACTGTCAAGGCACCCACACTAACAATGCTCTCACCCACCCACCCACCCACCCGTCTTCCAGATTTCCCTTATCCATGCCCTCCACTGTAGGGCAGAGAGTCATCATGGAATGAGACTACCTGAAGGAGCGTCTCCACCCCCATTGTTCAGCCCAGACACTGAGGTCCAGCTCTGAGGGCCTTCTGGTGGATCCCTCACTGCGAGAAATGACGTTACAGGGAACCAAGCAGAGGGCCTTCTCGGTAGTGGTACCCACCCTGTGGAATGCCCTCCCATCAGATGTCAAGGAAATAAACTCATGTTGGTAGCTTCAAGAACACTGTCCAACCATCTCCTCCTCTGTCGTCCCCTTCTCCTTGTGCCCTCCATCTTTCCCAACATCAGGGTCTTTTCTAGGGAGTCTTCTCTTCTCATGAGGTGGCCAGAGTACTGGAGCCTCAGCTTCAGGATCTGTCCTTCCAGTGAGCACTCAGGGCTGATTTCCTTCAGAAGGGAGAGGTTTGATCTTCTTGCAGTCCATGGGACTCTCAAGAGTCTCCTCCAGCACCATAATTCAAAAGCATCATTCTTCGGCGATCAGCCTTCTTTATGGTCCAGCTCTCACTTCCATACGTCACTATTGGGAAAACCATAGCTTTAACTATACGGACCTTTGTTGGCAAGGTGATGTCTCTGCTTTTACAAAATGGCAAATTTTCCACAGAAAAATAACATGCTAGAAGGTGGGCTGCCCCACATCACTATCTATAACCAATCACACAGAATAGGTTAAGTATTCAGAATGGGGAGAGGGCCAAGACTCTTCGGAGCAAGGACTGGCATTTAGGTAGGTGGAGTCAACGCAGGAGGCGTGATGCCCCTTGTGGCCCCTTCCAGTTCCATGATTCTAGAACCCCAAAAGCCATTGTGGAAACAATTAACCCTATAAAACTTGCAGCCAAGCTAGCTCCTCAGTCTGAGCAACTTGTGTGACTTGGTACCCGGCCAAAACCCAATTTCCAGCCCTGTCCCCTTCATACATATTGCTAGTGCTGCAGCTGCTGCTTCTTCTTCTTCTTTGGCGATCACTCGTAGCCAAGTAAGATTGTCTTCCATGAACACGGTTTTAACAATGAGTCCGCAAGTGACTGTGGAGGCCAATTCTGGATCCACACGTCCTTCCACAGTGGAGACATTGGTTTCTGGATGGGCATTGATCATGGTGAGGGTTTGCCATGTGTTCCTTCCTCTTAGCCCATTTCTCCCTTTTGCCCTGAGTTCGAGCGTCTTCAAAATCCACAACACCTTGGGTAAAGGGCTGTTCTCCAATTGGAGCGCTCGCAGGCCAGTGCTCCCCAGTTGTTGGTGTTTATATTTGAGTTGCACCAGTATGCCGGGAACCCTCCACCTAGGTGTTGGTCTACCCAGGTGAAATATTAATCGCTAGATGAGGAAATCTTACCATTGGCTCTACCCTCATCATTCTTGTCCATGGGATTCCACAATATCCTATGATTGTGTGTGAAGCTGACTTGGAGAAAAACAGTTTCCATGTCAATCTAATCTCCTCTGTGAGGGGGAAGTCGTCTCTCTGTGTCTTATCAAATCAGGTAGGAATATTGGAAAGGCTTGAGTGCCTTCAGTCTTTGGGAAGGCAAGGGGTATGGTTGGTTAGGGTTGTGGGCTGAAAGGAGCCCCACACTCCCAGGCCCCCTAGGAAAGAAGAATTAACAGACATGATAGCCAGCACTCCATGATTCAATGGGAGGACAGAGGGACAGAGGGCTTTGATGAAGGCAAGATTAGGGTGGATGACGGGGTGTATCAGGATTCTGTTATTTTCCAGGATACGAAAGGAGAGATTCAAGCTTCCTAACCATCTCACCTTCTTTCTCCCTCCCCAGGGTGTCCAGGAGCTCCTGAAGAAGTGAGTATGGTGTCTTTCCGCTAGTTTCATATGTGAGAGCGGGTGGCCACTTGCTGTAACTGGTATTCTGCTTCTCTTCCCACTAGGCTCCCTGCTGAAAAGGAGGCTGAGGGAGTAGGAAACCAGGTTGACCACTCTGTTGTTTGCAATGAACTCTGCCTGGGCAAGTTCAAGGGTCCACTGCAATACCTAGCATGGAACGAGATGAGGTCCATTGTCAGAACAGGTAACTGAAAGGAGGTTCAGGAATGACTGAGAGTAATGTCAGATCAGACGAAAGAAAACCATTCTTTGTACCACACGTGATTAACACATGGAATTCTATGGCAGAAGATGTGGCAATGGTTGCTTGCAAAGAGAATTAGACAGATTAGTGGCACGTCTGTTGACTTGCCATGGCAAGAGGAACAAAATGTTGTATTGTGGTGTGCTGCTGTTCAGAGTCCCAGACACTCACTTCCAGGCAGAGGGCCTTCTTGGTAGTGGTGCCCACCCTATGGAACACCCTCCCATCAGATGTCCGGAATATTAGCCTTAGGCTATGCTTTAAAATTCACTGCCCTGTGATATCACATATGAGTTTATACTACTGATTAAGCCCAGGATGGCGAAACTCTGCCTGGGCAAGTTCAAGGGTCCACTGCAATACCTAGCATGGAACGAGATGAGGTCCATTGTCAGAACAGGTAACTGAAAGGAGGTTCAGGAATGACTGAGAGTAATGTCAGATCAGACGAAAGAAAACCATTCTTTGTACCACACGTGATTAACACATGGAATTCTATGGCAGAAGATGTGGCAATGGTTGCTTGCAAAGAGAATTAGACAGATTAGTGGCACGTCTGTTGACTTGCCATGGCAAGAGGAACAAAATGTTGTATTGTGGTGTGCTGCTGTTCAGAGTCCCAGACACTCACTTCCAGGCAGAGGGCCTTCTTGGTAGTGGTGCCCACCCTATGGAACACCCTCCCATCAGATGTCCGGAATATTAGCCTTAGGCTATGCTTTAAAATTCACTGCCCTGTGATATCACATATGAGTTTATACTACTGATTAAGCCCAGGATGGCGAAACAAGGCTAATATTCCGGAAATCCTTGTCTTAGACTCTGTGAAAGGATTCTGTGGAACTGCGACAACCTTTTGTGTGGATTGCTGGACTCTCTGAACAGACAAGTGGAATAGACACTTGCACATATATGGACCTTATGCATTAACTAATTAGATATTGAACTGATCCACTGGGTCTTCTACTTTTTTCGTTGAACTTTATGAGCTACTTCTGTTGAAATCTACAATTCAATGCAATGAATAGTATATATTATTTTTTCAAAAGTACAGCCGGTTACGCCTTGAGTGTTTATTGAATATGTTTCACATAACCAGAGGTTTGTTGTTGTTTTGCTTACGTGCCTGGAGGCAGAGCTTGCATTCTGCAAGGATTCAGCAGAGGGATGACATTGTAATGTACAGCTGTGTTTACAAGCGGCAACCATTCATGAATAATGTGGGGAAAGGCGCTTTGACACTGAGAAGCGCCATCCCTAGAGGGCCAAGGCTGTTCCTATCAGCACATCTCCACTCTGGCTTTTGTTTCTTGATTATGTTTATTTGTGTTTGGAACTGGCTTCTATATAGGAAGAGAAGATACTTTGCCATTTCTTGAAAAGCTTCCGTCTAAGCAGGGATCACACACTTTGCTTCACTGTATTTGCAGACTATTCACCAACATGAGGACTAGGAGCTTGCATTTTAACATGTTAAACACCAGATTTCATTTCATTTCACTTTTAATTTGTATTTCTATAGTACAATACGCAAGGCGGCTTACGAGCTGAAGAAAACAACAAAGACTGCACACCTTATAACAATCTGATCCAATACAATGGCTCTCATCTGACGTTTTTAATGTAAGATGAGAGCCAGAGAAAGTCCCCCATGTCCACTTGTTTCTTTCCCTTTTGGTAACCTAGGATGGAGCTAAGGTGGGATGCCCCAATTTTATTTAACTCGTTCTTTTCCTTTGCTTATCAGAAGTAGAACCAATCACCCTGGACTGCGGCACTGCTCAACCCGAATACACTTTCTTACTGCAAAACTATCGTACGCCGTTTGGACTGCTTAAGAATCCCTTGAACTATCCAGCGATATTTCAGGACTCTCCCGTTGTGCTGGCGAAAGAGGGGTTCCATTCAGGAAGACACTACTGGGAGGTTGAGGTGCAAAACAAAGGAGACTGGTTGATTGGCGTAGCCTTGGAGTCCATCCCAAGGCAAAAAGGCAAGGATCCCACTTCTCTGACGGACAAGATCTGGTGTCTGGAGCCAACAGAGGAGGATAGCGAGCCTCAAAATGGATCGTCGTGGTGGAAGGTCGGCGTGTATCTGGACTTTGAAGGAGGCCAAGTTTCCTTCTATGATGTAGCAGCCGGGTCTCACCTCTGCACACACACAGCCCGTTTCAGCGAAAAAGTCTACCCTTTCTTCCAACCTACACCAGCTGCTTTCAGGCAAAAACGCACCATAAGCTTGAAAACTTGTCACAGTTAGGACATTGAAGCAACTCTTAAGAGGGGTATTATTATAAAAAGAAAAGGTAGGTGTGTTTGCCCATTAGATAAAAGTCCAAAGTCCATACTAAGGCAGTGCTTTTATCAGGCCAGCCAAGATGACTTCATCATCAGCCAACTTCCCTCCCACCTCGCCTTATTTGCTATCAAAGTTGAAGAAGAGCTCTGAGTAACTTGAAGGCTTGCTCACTATTTTGTGACGTTTTAGCTGACCTATAAAAGGCATTGCCCTAATGTGGATTTTGGAATGTTCTTAAGTGTGCCACAATTCTCCAAGCATTGAGAAGTGTGTGCCCCTGGGAAAGAGATTGTTGGTGAATTCAGGTCTTTTGTGATATGTACAGTGCTACCTTGGTTTCCAAACTTTATCCATTCCAGAAGCCCATTCTCAAACCAAGGCACACTTTCCCATAGAAAGTAAGGCAGAAGGGATTACTCCGTTTTAGTCTTTTAAAAACAACCCCTAAAACAGCAATTTAACATGAATTTTACTATCTAATGAGACCATTGATGCACAAAAGGTAATCAATGTACAGTACTATAAAATAAATACTGGCCATTAGATAAATTGACCCTCGGCCAATAAAGCAAGATGAGCGCTGCAACCCCAGAGTCAGTCATGACTGGACCTAATGGTCAGGGGTCACTTTACCTTTAGATTTTTTTTAAAAAAAAATCAAGTAGCGATAAGGAGATATATATGTGTGCAAATGCAGGCTGGGATCCTGGGAGGAAGGTAAATAAGACCAAATGTCATTTGCACTGAAAGAAAAGGTTCCCACTGGGTGCAATGGGGAGCTCTAGCTTTTCTTCCAGAGCAACAAAAAGCAGGCATGTAGGCCCCGATCCAGAATGAAGCAAAGGAGCAAAAAGCCCTTCTAATTCCCACAACCACCAGGGATCTATGATCTGGGTTAGGGCCTGCTATTTACTTATAAAAAAAGCCCTTCATACCATTCGTAACTGTTTGAAGCAGGCAAAGCCGACACAGCATATTTGCCAGACTACAACTCCCATCATCCCTGACCACGCTAGCTAGCTGGGGCAAAACTAGTTCTTGTATGGTCTAACCTTTAGACACATTTGCTTACATTGTTTTCGTACTAGCGAAGCATGTCAAAGATGGCCTTTCCTTATAACCACGTGTGGGTCTTAAATTTACGGCATGTAGTGCCTTAAAAGAGAACATAATGAAAATGATCTATAGGTGGTACATGACCCCAGTCAAGCTTGCAAAGATATATCATTTGCCCAATAACAAATGTTGGAAATGTAATGAATGTGAAGGAACTTTCTATCACCTTTGGTGGACCTGCCCAAAGATTAAGGCCTACTGGGAAATGATCTATAATGAAATTTTAAAAATCCTTAAGTGGACATTTGTAAAGAAACCGGAGGCTTTTCTCTTGGGCATGGTCGGCCAATTGGTACCAAAGAAGGATAGGACATTTTTTATGTATGCAACCACAGCAGCAAGAATCCTTTTGGCAAAGTATTGGAAGATGCAAGAACTACCTACTCTGGAGGAATGGCAGACGAAGGTGACTGAATTTATGGGACTGGCAGAGATGACCGGCAGAATCCGTGACCAGAGGAGAGAGACAGTGGAGGAGGACTGGAAAAAATTTAAAATATACCTTAAGAACTGTTGTAAAATTTCGGACTGATAATATGTCAAGGGGTAAGAAACAGAGAATTACAGCTGTAAATGTTTAAGTTAAGAAAACCTAAGGGAAGTTAAATATAAAAATGGAATGAAGGATTGCTAAAAAAAAAATTGTAAACAAGGGTGCAGTGAAGGGGAGGTATGGGGAAGTCATGTGTTGTTTGTGTGTGTTTTTGTTTGTGTTGTGAAAATTAATAAAAAATTATTTTTTAAAAAAAAGATGGTTTGAAAGCAGATTAACTTGTGTTTGTATTGTGATTGGATTTGTTATCAATTGGGATGTTTTTAATTGAAAATTAATAAAAATTATTTACAGTGGTACCTCGGGTTAAGTACTTAATTCGTTCCGGAGGTCCGTTCTTAACCTGAAACTGTTCTTAACCTGAAGCACCACTTTAGCTACTGGGGCCTCCTGCTGCCGCCGCAACGCCGAAGCACGATTTCTGTTCTCATCCTGAAGCAAAGTTCTTAACCCAAGGTACTATTTCTGGGTTAGCGGAGTCTGTAACCTAAAGCGGATGTAACCTGAGGTACCACTGTATAACCAAAAAATTGAACCTGCTGAGGCAGAACTACAGAAAGCCCTGCATGAAAACAGTTTGGGTTCCATAGACAGTTTGGTATGTATGTATGTATGTATGTATGTATGTATAAATAAATATTATTCCATACATTCCCCCTCCCCCTTGGCACAGCCACAGGAAATATGCACACCCTCCCTTTCCCACAGATACACAATTCCAAAAGAACCAGGTTGCTTTTTATACCCATTTTATTGACAGTGGTAAAAAAACAAAAAACACAAGAGAGTTATTTACAAGTTTAAGGCAACGTTGCCATGTAACAGGCTGCGCTTCGGTCTCAACGCCGCCTCTTGGCTGTGCTGGGCAAGGCTGGGGTTGCTGGCGCCGCAGCCGCCCTCTTCCTCCTCGTCCTGGTCGGGGGAGTGGCAACGGAGGAGGGGCTCATCCCGTTCAGCCGGTGGGCGTCCACATCCAGCTTCTGCTGCAATATACCGGTCAGGATGAACTCTGCGTTGGCAATGGGGAGCCTGGCGTCCTGAGCCGCTTTGCAGCGGGGCAGGTCTTCGGGACAGGAAATCACAACGCACTTGTCCTTAAGCAAATAAATTAAAAAGGTTGAGAGTCAGGTCTCGCTCTCAGAAAAAGAAGGAACCTTTTATCATATGTGGTGGGAATGTAAGAAAATAAAGAACTTCCGGGAAATGATATATAATGAGATGAAAAAGATGTTGAAATATAAATTAAAAAAACAAAACAGAACCATTTCTACTTGGTATTATAAGTCAGGATATGAATAGGCAAGATGTTAAATATGCAACAGCGGTAAGAGTATTGTTGGCCCAGAAATGGAAATATGGAAGCAAGAAGAAATTCCGATTAAAGAAGAATGGCAGACGAAAATAATGGACTATGCAGAATTGGACAAAATGACAGGAAGGATTCGAAACCTGCAGGAACAGATTTACAGAAGATTGGAAGAAGTATATTAACTATTTGAAGAGCAATTGTGATCAACAAATTACGCTAGTAGGACTACAATAAGTTTTGTAGGGAGAAATATATGAAGTGCTACAAAGTAGATAAAGAATAGAGATATTGGTTATGAGTTTTAAATGTAACAGGGAAAATAAGAAATGTATAATAAGAGATTATGGGACGTGGGTGGCACTGTGGGTTAAACCACAGAGCCTAGGGCTTGCTGATCAGAAGGTCGACGGTTCGAATCCCTGCGACGGAGTGAGCTCCCGTTGCTCGGTCCCTGCTCCTGCCCACCTAGCAGTTTGAAAGCACGTCAAAGTGCAAGTAGATAAATAGGTACCGCTGCGATGGGAAGGTAAATGGCATTTCCATGCACTGCTCTGGTTTGCCAGAAGTGGCTTAGTCATGCCAGTCACATGACCCGGAAGCTGTACGCCGGCTCCCTTGGCCAATAAAGCGAAATGAGCACCGCAACCCCAGAGTCGGCCACAACTGGACCTAATGGTCCAGTTACCTTTACTAAGAGATTAGATTGAAAAAAATTCAGACTCGACTGATGGAAGTCAAAATATTGAGTAAGTTGTAAAAATATGTTTAATTACTGTTGAAAATGGTATGTTAAAAAAACCTAATAAAAATTTATATAAAAAAGAGTCAGGTCTAGCTCTCAGGTATTCCTTTTGCCTCAGCGTTTCTGCCAGCACCCCACGGGATGCCATGTAAACACGCACGGTTCACCTTGTAGGCTCGAGGCATTCTGGGTAAGAACTTCCCGCCACCGCACTGCACGATGTTCCTCATGTCCTCCAGCTCCAGGTTGACGTTAGGCGTAACATGGATCTCGTAGCCCTGGAAGGGAAAAGAGACAGGTCTGTGGTGTGTCAAAGGAGCACGGGAATTCGAACATTAGCGAGGAAGGGTTGAGCCAGAATTGGATTACGCCTGCGACTCAAGATGAAAGCTTACACCATAGAAATAACATATAATGAATCGAAAAATGTTTTAAATAACGTTTTAAAAAGAAAACAAAACCCAGAAGCTTTTCTTTTGGGAATTATAGGGACAGAACTACCTAAATTGTATAGAAATTTATTTATGTATGCTACTAAAGCAGCAAGAATGTTACTTGCCCCAAACTGGAAAGAAGCAGAAGCCCCAGAAAAGGAAAAATGGATACAAAAACTCATGGAATATGCAGAAATGGTGAAACTGACTGGGAGAATAAGAATTTCAAGATAACAAGCTTTTTATAAAAGAATGGACATGGTTTATTGAATATTGACTGAATTGCAAACAGATAAAAACATTGGCAGGATTAATGTTATAACCTGCAGTTTTATAAGAGTATATATCTACAGCAGATAAAGGAATGAGTAAGTTAAATGAATTTGGATATGCAGAAGATAGGAAAAAACGAATTTAAGGAACCGCAGAACGAGGGGGAAGGAAGTCAAATTTTGAAATGTTAAATTGATTGTAAAACTAATGAAATGTGTAAATTTGAAAATATAAAGAAAAAAGAAAGAAAGCTGACACCATAATGAAATGTGTTAGTCTTTAAAAGGATTAGCAAAGCTCTAGGTTGCTCCCTGCAGCAGACGGATACGGCTGCTCCTCAGAAAATTGGAAGGCATTTTCTGAGCCTTCGTTCTGTATCTTGCCTCCCACTGTTACCTCAGGGGCGGTTTAGCATTACATCTCCTCATCCTAATACTAGAACACTCCTCTGTGGAGAGGAAATTCCACCACTCCGGGCCTGCCGCAGAGAATGCCTTTTCCCAAAACTTTTCAAGGGCAGTGGAACTACTAAAGGGGACCCTTCTGCCGATCTTGCCCCCCAACCTCCCAAGGAACTGTAGGGAAGCGGTGTCAGGGTGCCAATTCGCTGTGGCCTTATAGCCTGCAAGAAGTGGGCAGGTTATCAGTTTCCTCTTTTCTTTTGTATATACAGTAGTACCTTGGGTTAAGAACTTAATTTGTTCTGGAGGTCCGTTCTTAACCTGAGGTACCACTTTAGTTAATGGGGCCTCCTGCTGCCGCCGCCACGCAATTTCTGTTCTCATCCTGTCTGTAACCCGAGGTACCACTGTAATTTTTAGTAAAATTTTCTGTTTTAACCTTTAAAGTACTCATTTTTACATCCTTAAGATATCTTCCCCTTCCATGGTTCATTTTACATATCATAAATCCCTACATATTTTGCAGAAACTATACCATTCAATATTCCGTTATAACATCCATCATAACTTATTTAGACTGTTGAATTTATCTTAATGCTGCCAGCATTTTCAGCTGTACACAGTTATTTCCCATACAGTGGTACCTCGGGTTAAGTACTTAATTCGTTCCGGAGGTCCATTCTTAACCTGAAACTGTTCTTAACCTGAAGCACCATGTTAGCTAATGGGGCCTCCCGCTGCCGCCACACGATTTCTGTTCTCATCCTGAGGTAAAGTTCTTAACCCGAGGTACTATTTCTGGGTTAGCAGAGTCTGTAACCTGAAGCGTCTGTAACCTGAAGTGTACGTAACCCAAGGTACCACTGTATATTCGAAACAGTTTTCCAATATTCTGTAAACGTATGTTCTTCTTCTTCTCTTATTCTATATGTTAAGTCTGCAAGCTGCACATATTCTGCCAGCTTAAGTTGCCACTCTTCTTTGGTTGGGACATTAAACTTACAGGTTATCAGTTTCTTCCCAGACAGGGTTCCTGCTGCACATGGGAGAGAAAAATTCAAACCGGTGCAAACCCCATTCCAACAGCTCCGGGGGTTGGGGAAAATCCTCTGCCCGCTTTGCTGTGCATACCTGGGCTAGGCAGTTCTGTGGGCATAGCCCAAAGCAAAGGCTGCTATCCGTGACCTCACCTGGAGCACGCCTCCCACTTGCCGGGCCTTCTGCAGCGACGCGGAGAGCTTGAACCGGAAGTATTCCTCCTTCTCGGGGTCGGAAACGAGGAAGCTGTTTGGGGCCAGGAAGAAGGAGTTCTGCCGGCTCTGCGAGGAGAGGAAACGTAGGAAGGAGGTTGGAGAATAGGCAGGGGAAACCAGCACCTTCCGCTTAAAGGAGGCCGCCGCACACTGCCAACTGCTTGAAAGGTATAAGGCTCTATCATGATACCACCTTCTGGTTGCTTCACCAAAACAAGGAGAGCTCTGCTGGATCAAGCCAATGGCCCTTCTAAACGGTCTCGGCCCTGGATACCTGAAGGAGCACCTCCACCCCCATCGCCGGATATATAAAAACGAAATAAAACGTTAAACACGTCCCTATACAGGGCTGCCTTCAGAGGTCTTCTAAAAGTCAGATAGCTGTTTATCTCCTTGACATCTGAAGGGAGGGTGTTCCACAGGGAGGGCACCACCACCGAGAAGGCCCTCTGCCAGGTTTCCTGTAACCTCACTTCTGGCAGTGAGGGAACTGCCAGAAGGCCCTCAGCGCTGGACCTCCGTGTCTGGGCTGAACGACGGGGATGGAGACGCTCCTTCAGATCACTGCTATGGAGCCTGATCAGTCACAGTCATCAAAGGCAGCAATACACAGTATTCTCTCCCAAACTACTCCCTGGAGAATGAAATGTCACTGCCCGCCCCCTCCGGACTGCAGGAGTGGTACATCCCTGCTGTAGAACAGAAGTAAGGTAAAGGTAAAGGGACCCCTGACCATTAGGTCCAGTCGTGACTGACTCTGGGGTTGCGGCGCTCATTTCGCTTTATTGGCCGAGGGAGCCGGCATACAGCTTCCGGGTCATGTGGCCAGCATGACTAAGCCGCTCCTGGCAAACCAGAGCAGCACACGGAAACGCCGTTTACCTTCCCGCCGGAGCGGTACCTATTTATCTACTTGCACTTTGATGTGCTTTCGAACTGCTAGGTTGGCAGGAGCAGGGACTGAGCAATGGGAGCTCACCCCGTCACGGGGATTCGAACTGCCAACTTTCTGATCGGCAAGTCCTAAGCTCTGGTTTAACCCACAGCGCCACCCGTGTCCCTCAGAACAGAAGTAACCAATGGCTATGGATATGGTTGGCCTACAGCTTCCATCATCTCTGACCACTGGGGCTGATGGGAGTTGGAGTCCACTGGCACTGGAAAGGCTAACCCTGCCCCAGAGAATTCTGGGAGGGAGGCAAGTGAAGCAGCTCACCTTCTCCAGCCAGCTGAGGGTCACGATGGGGATGCCCCGCGCCATCGCACACAGGAACTTGACCGTACGCCGGATGCGGTCCGTCACCAGGTGGGTGCAGTCGAAGACGGACTCTGCCAAGGAGCCGCCCAGCTCCGTCACAATGTGCTCCCCTTCTTCGCCGGTCCCTGCCATGAACAGCACCTGCGAGAGGCAGCAAGGGAAGGAAAGGGAAGTCACTGGGGCCGGGGGCGGGAATATAACCCCCAACCCTCAGAATGCAGCCACTGGCAAACCATTCAAATCCACGCTTCTCAAACCCTATAGAACAGCCCTTTTTCAACCTTGAGTCCCCCAAAGACTGTCGGACTACGACTTCCATCATCCCTAGCTAGCAGGACCAGTGGTCAGGGACGATGGGAGTTGTAGTCCCACAACATCTTGGGGAAAGGCTACTGCAAAACTTGGGCCACGACCTATGAATACCGTTTGTGTGTCTTTGCTCAACACAAATACGTGAACATTGTGAAATTAAAAGCGCTGAACTCTGGGCTAGATTGTGCCCACACGTTTACTGTGCTGCATGCAAGAAAACTGCTCTCACAGTAACAATGCAAAACTTCATATCGCATTTTGCATGTTTCTGTACAAATACAAAATGGTCTGGACATTTCAAAGTCTTGATGTACTGTCTGTGTTATCTCTGCAAATGTCATCTTGGATTAAAACCAACTAGTCATTATCAGAGGTAATGCCTTTGAGCTCAGTACTGTTGGCTTGTCTATAAACTGTGCAATGGGCCTTCATTACTGTTTGACTGTAACAAAAACCATTCCTGTTCCTTATCATTTTTAAAATATTTCTATGAAAGTAGTTAAGAACTTACTGGTTTTACTAAATATTGATAGCTTTCCCCTGTTTACATTCCAGTTGAGTTCAGAAGGTGGATGCTTGGATTAAAAAGTCATATGTGAAAAAAATAAATAAAAAATATGCACAAGCTACTGCTTCCATGCTGAGGGTGCCAGACGCTAAGATCCCGGAGCTCGCCCTCTCAAGGTGTTCTCCCTCCAATCCCTTCCTCCACCCCAAAACGTGTGTGCAGTACCTTTGGGACAGGACTGCCTGAGACCCCCGAGTCCTGGGTTCGCCTCCGGGGCTGGCTTCTTGTTCCCGCTGGCTTGCTCTCTGTGCTCTGCTTCCGGGACCTCCTTCCCGAGGGCGGAGTGGACTGCGCTGGCTCCTGGGGAGAAGGGGGGTAAGCAAAAAAATGAGGAGAGGGTCACACCGAGGCGGAAAAGTTCCTTTGGCTCGCAAGCCCCTCCCCACCACTGGACATCCCGCCTCCTGGTTGTCAAGGCCCAACTCTCCCTGCCTACAGGTTACCAAGGACTATCGCAGCGGAGCCAGGAGGATTCACACAGGAGGCAAGGCTAAGCCGGGTTTACTGCAGCCCGGCATGAGAGCTCAGCAAAGGAGCATTTTCCCTACAGGAAAAGTGAAGGAAGGGTTCTGAAACCCACCCAGCACTCGTGCATCCGGCTTCGTTTTCAGAAGAGGCTGCCCAACAGGATCCTGAAAAGGCCAAATCCAATTTAACCAGTCATCTTTAAGACCAGGCATGAGACCGCCTCATCCAATAGCGTCACAAATGACCTTCTTCCTCCTGCTGGTCCCTTACCCACCTGCCCAGGTTTGGCTTCTTTCCCAGAATCCTTTGGGCTGGGCACGCTCACTGAAGAGCAGCTTGACCGCCTGCTGGCTGCTCGGGTCCTTGGGCGCGAAGCCCCTTGTTCTTCCGCAGTCTCGACCGCTGTCCCCTGTTTCCCTCGCCTTGTCCTCTCCCGGGGGCCAGGGCTGTCTATGGCTGTTGGCAGCACTTCCTGAAGCCTGCTGGTGGCCTCCGTTTTCCTCTGTGAGCCCCTGGCTCGGCCTTGACGCGGGGTGGCTGCCGGTTCCCTGTTCTTGGTCTTGTCAGGGCTCGGTCCTTCTTCTTCCGACTGCTCTGGCTCCTCTTCCGGCTCTCCCATAAGTTGGGTCGGCTTCCTCCGCCGCCGCAGCCCCTGGCGCCTGATGACAGTGGCCGCTGGTTCCCTGGACTCGCCCGCATCAGCAGATCCTGCACGGCCACGGGTTGGTCGCCCTGGAACGGGAGCTGAGGAAACAGTACTGCTGGCAGACCGCAGACCGCGCCTTCGTGAGACAACAACAGAGGCCGTCGGCTCCTGTTGCACCTGTAATATGAAGGGCGATTAAGGCCTACAGGAGCTATGCGGAGAAATTCAGGGAGGGGGGAATGAAGGGCTGTAGCAGCGAAGTCCAAGCCCACCTGCTCAGAATTCCTTGCTTCTCCTGCCGGAGCTGAGCTCCTGTCTTCCGACTCCACGTCAACAGGAGCTAGGGAAGAAGCAGAGCGAAAAGCCTTAAGCCGAATGGCGCCACTTCCTGTTAGGATTCTTGCTCCGTGTTTTCAGTCATGAGATTGTTATCTACCACATGATGGTGTATGTTTTCATTCCACAGAGTGGGAAGTGACGGAGACAGGATGTTTGGGTATTACTGTGTTCCGGAAAGTGGAACAATTGTACTTTGTTCTTTCTCTCTCTGCTGTCTGATGAGAAAGAGGAAGGAGCTAAAGCAGAATGCTCCAAGTGTATTATATGTAAATAAAGTAGATTAGCCAAAATGCTGAGCTACGGAGTTCTGTTACGCAAACTGCAAATACTCTGCAAGATCCCTAAGTGTGCTGACGCCTCTTGGTATCAGTCGCTGTGAAGATCGGGCTGGAGAAAGCTTTTGAAGCTCCCGAACGACTGACCAGGAGGGAGAGAACATGCCAGTCGGGCACATGTCTCTACCAGGGTCCTACACGAGAGTAGGACGATCCTAACACTTCCACTCCAGCCACCAGGAGGCAGCACCAACCGGAAGAACCACCACTCCTTTCCTGGAAGGAGATCTCTGGTTCCAAAACATGAACCCCACTAAACCCCGGCTCAACCCTCCCAGAGGATTCACATAGAGTTGAGCCTCCCAGGCTCGTCAGCTATTCCTAAGTTAAAGGTAAAGGGATCCCTGACCATTAGGTCCAGTCGTGGCCGGCTCTGGGGTTGCGGCGCTCATCTCACTTTATTGGCCAAGGGAGCCGGCGTACAGCTTCCGGGTCATGGGGCCAGCATGACTAAACCACTTCTGGTGAACCAGAGCAGCGCACGGAAACGCCGTTTATCTTCCTGCCGCAGCGGTACCTATTTATCTACTTGCACTTTGACGTGCTTTCGAACTGCTAGGTTGGCAGGAGCAGGGACCGAGCAACGGAAGCTCACCCCGTCGTGGGGATTCGAACTGCCAACCTTCTGATCAGCAAGTCCTAGGCTCTGTGGTTTAACCCACAGCGCCACCCGTGTCCCATTCCTAAGTTACAGGAACGCAAATGGAAACCCTCCATGGTTCGGCCTCTGCCACCGCCAGTTTCTCTACTAAGCTCCACTGGGCCTGCTGTTTGGAGATTGGGCCAGCTCCTGCATGACAGACCCTTAAGAAATCCTCCAATGAACAAATAGGGGGGTTTCCCACCCCCACCCCCTATGAAGGGTTGTTGCCCAAAAAGAAATGGATGGAGTCAGGGAGAAGGCCGGGCAGCCTTGCACAGCGCTCTTTCCCTGCAATAGCCACGTGCTACTTCACCCCTTCCCTGACACCCAGCCAACTCTCATATATACAACAAACCCCTCTTTACTGGGACTTTTGATGTATATTTTTAAGGACCAACCCAATTCTGGAGATTGTATGTATTTACCCTGGTTTGGGCGTTGTTGTTTTTGATTGTCAAAGCCTCCCCTGGGACCTAAGGGCTTTTGCTGCTGGTGGTTATTTAATATACACAGAGTGGGAAAGACACACAATTCACATGCAAGGAAGCAGTTCCAAGAGGAAACACTGTATTTCTTGCTCCGTAAGACGCACCTATTTTCTAGAGGTGGAATGCAAGGAAAAAAATATTCTTTAAAGGGAGCGCTGAGCAGAGCCTGTATGCATCCCAGGCTTTGCTCAGCTCTCCCTTTCACGAATTGCGAGGAGCGTTTGTGCAGCACTTGCAGGCTTTTCCCCAAGGAGGGAGAAGGGCAGCCTATCATTGACGGGCTGCCCTTATCCCTCCTCGGAGGAAAGCCCCCAAGAGCCGCACACACGCTCCACATGGCTCTTTAAAGGGAGCGCTGCTCTTGGGGGCTTTTCCAGGAGGTGGGTGAAGGGACTGAGGGGCTAAGCCAGAAGCTAGAACAGCAAGAGGGAGCGCTGCGCAGCGATCCCTCTTGCTGTTCTGGCTTCTGGGATAGCTGCGCAGCCTGCATTCGCTCCATAAGACGCACATACATTTCTCCTTACTTTTTAGGAGGGGAAAAGTGTGTCTTATAGAGTGAAAAATATAGTATCTAGAGAGCAGGGGGCGGTCTGCTCTCATGGAAAGCCAGACAACAATAAGCAGCGTCTCAACACACTTGCAATAGCCATATCTGCAGTTGGGGGTCTTACTCTCGGGGTTCTGGGTTCGAGCCCCACGTTGGGCAAAAGATTCCCGCATTGCAGGGAGCTGGACTAGAGGACCCTCGTGGTCCCTTCCAACACAATTCTATGATTCTATTATTAGACCTTTTTTGGATGACCAAACACTCCCCAGCCATCCCTACCGCTCACCTGCCTCGCTCTGTGCCTCGAACTTCACATCACTGCTTCCACCTTTGGGGGCTGTCACACCCTCTTGTTTTGGGCTCCTGGAGACCTCGTTGGCCAAAGTCGAGGGTTGACTGCTGTGAACAGAAGGAATCTGCCCTGCATGGATCAGCTGGGCTTCCTCTTCCTGCTTGAGCTCCTGGGCAGCAGCGCCTCCCACTGGCTGCGATGTAGGCTGAGAACAGGGCAGTTGTGGAGTGCTGGTCCCTGGGAGGCTGGCCGCCTGTTGCCGCCTAGAGGCCGACCCTGAAACTACCATCTGCGTCGCCTGCTCGGACGAACGCGGCAAGATTAGTTCTGTATCTTCCTCCTCTTTGCCAAGAAAGTCCTGAGTGGGGTCTTCCGAGAGCCGCCCGGGATCCTGGCAGAATGGCTGAGTTGCTTCCATCGTGTAAGCATCCGAGTCGTCGTCATTCAGAAAGGAGCTGCTCTCTGCACGGAGAGAAAGAAGAGAGGCGATCCCAATACAGTGTTCATTGTCCCCTGACTCTAATCTAGTTATCTCCCGCTTGGACTACTGCAATGCGCTCTATGTGGGGCTACCTTTGAAGGTGACCCGGAAACTACAACTAATCCGGAATGCAGCAGTTAGACTAGTGACTGGGAGCGGCCGCCAAGACCACATAACACCAGTCCTGAAAGACCTACACTGGTTCCCAGTACATTTCTGAGCACAATTGAAAGTGTTGGTGCTGACCTTTAAAGCCCTAAACGGCCTCGGCCCAGTATACCCGAGGGAGCGTCTCCACCCCCATCGTTCTGCCCAGACACTGAGGTCCAGCGCCGAGGGCCTTCTGGCAGTTCCCTCACTGCGAGAAGCAAGGTTACAGGGAAGCAGGCAGAGGGCCTTCTTGGTAGTGGCACCCGCCCTGTGGAACGCCCTCCCAGCAGATGTCAAAGAGAAAAACAACTACCAGACTTTTAGAAGACACCTGAAGGCAGCCCTGTTTAGGGAATCTTTTAATGTTTAATAGACTATTGTATTTTAATATTCTGTTGATAGTCGCCCAGAGTGGCTGGGGAAACCCAGCCAGATGGGCGGGGTATAAATAAATAAATAAATAAATAAATAAATAAATAAATAAATTATTAGATAGGGGATGGGGCATCTTTGGCCTGCAAAATGTTACTGGACTACAACTTCCAACAGCTTCAACCGCTGGCCATGCTTGTTGGGGTTGATGGGAGATGTAGTTCGGCCACATCTAATTCTCAGCCCTTAAATCCTCTCATCACGGCCTTATAGAAATAAATCGGAGGTGCTTTTTAAAGCGGCCCTTTGACTAGCGTGCTGACGGGGTGGGGTGGGGAAATCGACCAAGAGTCTTGCAGCAACTGAAAAGACCCAACAAATGGATAAAGAAGATGATGAACTATGCGGAAATGCCAAGGCTGACTGGTAAGACCAGGCACCAAGAATATGTAGATAAATTCAACAAAGAACAGCATAACTTTATAGAATATATTAAAGAACACTGTAAACAATTTAAAACGTTAGCAGGATTGACATAGCGCTTGTAATTTAAAACGACAAAGGATAAAATTGAAGGGTTATCATTTAGATAAATATAATTAGATGCAGAAGAAAGGGAAGATAAATTTTGGAAGCCATGGGGGGGTAGGGGGGAGCCCGGGGGTTCAGGGAACCCATAAATGTATTCATATGGACAACGGGTTAAATGCAAACAATTGTGTGTGAGAAAGAAAGAAAGAAAGAAAGAAAGAAAGAAAGAAAGAAAGAAAGAAAGAAGGAAAGAAAGAAAGAAAGAAAGAAAGAAAGAAAGAAAGAAAGAAAGACCCCCAAAATTTTATAACGATCTTTCACGGGCTAATTCCCAGTTCATCTGTGCAAATCTCTTTACATGCATTTATACAAATATATTTTCCTGGTGGTAAGAAAACTGGGAGTTATAAGTGAAGCCAGGAGGGAATGAAATGAATATATATATATAGATATGAAGATGGGGACAATTCAAATAGAGCTGACGAAGAGGACAAGCTGACAAGAGTTTATGCCATGAGGTTTTCAGCAAGAACTACTGCTCCCTTACACAATGATGCCCCCTCAGGCCTGAAACCACCCCTCCAAAGTTTGGATTCCTTATACCCATCAGCCCCAGCCAGCAGGGCCAATCAGGGCAGGCCCAGACATTCAGTACTGAACCCCATTGGACCAAATGGTGGATTGTGTAGACTGTAAGGATTGAGGGAAGTGGCGCAGTCTGGAAGAGTCCATCTGGACAACTGCGGGGAAGAGGCTGCCATGTGGACACGGGTCAAGATGGACTCACCTTTCGCAGCCCGGAGTCTGCATGGCAGAGAGGGAGACTGAAAGACAAACGGCTCTGCAGCCGCCTCTTCGAGAGCACAACTGGCACCTGGGTGGAGGGTGGAAAAGACAGGAAAGGTGTTCAACATTTTGAGAGGATCCATTTTTTTTATATATAAAAAAGGGTAAAAGAGTATTGGGAAATAATTTATAATGAACTGGAAAAAAATTGTTTAAAAGCACTTTTACAAAAAAAACAACAACCAGAGTCCTTTTTGTTGGGGATAATTCAGACAGAAATTCTCAGGTGTCAAAAAAGGTTATTTATGTATGCCACTACGGTGGCCTGTGTTTTGTTAGTCCCAAAATGGAAAACGAGCGAGGTCCCAACTAAAGAAGAATGGCAACTTAAACTGATGGAATATGCGCAGCTTGTGGACTTAACATATAGAATAAGAGAACAAGAAGAACATACGTTTAGAGAAGATTGGAAAATGTTTACTGAATATATGAGGGGAAATTGTGTACACTTTAAAAAGTTGGCAGCATTAAGATAAATTCAACAGCGTAAATAAGTTTTGATGGAAGTAGTAACAGTTTAGTTATATAAAATATGCAGGCATTTATGTAATGCAAAATGAACCATGGAAAGTGAAGAAGGGGTGTCACTGATATTTTAAGGTTGTTTAAATGAATATTCTAAACTGTAAAACAGAAAAATTAATAAGAATTAGAGAGAGGGAGAGGGAGAGGGAGAGGGAGAGAGAGAGAGAGAGAGAGAGAGAGAGAGAGAGGACCCTCTCTCTTTAAATCTTCAAACCTCCCCCACCACAAGTTTACACCCCCCCCCTTTTAGGCTCTGCACTCCTCCTCTCCCAACACAACAGCTATACCTCTTCCCCCTGCCCCAATCTTCATCCAAAAACTGACACAAATAAATCTAACGGGTCATAGGGAAGCTGCTTTGTGGAGAATCGGATAATTGGTTTCCCTAGCTCAGTGCTGCCAGTGGCTCTCAGGCATCTCCATCTCTCCCAGCCCCCCCCCCTCGGGGATTGAAACTGGGACATTCTGCATACCAAGCAGGTGTCCTGCCACGGAGTTTCAGGCCTTCCCTATGTAACATAAACCAATGTAATGAAACGAAGACAAAAAATATCACAAGAGAAAATGCTTGGCCAAATAACAAGGCTTTAACTTGGGGCTACTGAGTGCCGGGTGTACCTTCCTCTGGCGGGTGGGGGGCAGGGGGCATTCAACAGTCAATGTCCTCTCTTTTCTACATATCCCCCCCCCCCCACTGATGCTGCACAGGACCAGTGCTTAGAAACGACAGTGTTGGTGCTTATAAGCCAAGGCCCAAATAGCAGCCACACACTGTCTCACATGTTTTCCCCAGAGAAGCCAGATTTCTCAACCACTAACCCTGCCAACCTAGCAGTTCGAAAGCACGTCAAAGTGCAAGTAGAGAAATAGGTACCGCTCCGGCGGGAAGGTGAACGGCGTTTCCGTGTGCTGCTCTGGTTCGCCAGAAGCGGCTTAGTCATGCTGGCCACATGACCCGGAAGCTGTACACCGGCTCCCTCGGCCAATAAAGCGAGATGAGCGCCGCAACCCCAGAGTCGGCCACGACTGGACCTAATGGTCAGGGGTCCCTTTACCCCTGTGACAGCTGCCACGGGCTTCACTCAGAATCCTGCAAAACTCCTTACCTTTCGCCTTTGCAGCCACGGGAGAGGAGGTCTCGACAGGCAAGAAACACTGAGTGGCCTGGAGAGCCAGGTCGGGCTCCTCTGGGGGATGAGAGGGGAAGGGGAGAAGAATGAACCTTATATTTCTGAAGGCGGGGTGCCATGCATAAGTAGGCCAAAATGGCAACACTCTCACAGAAGTGGGAGGTAATCAGGTTGGCTCAAGTGCAAACAGCCCTTAGGAAATGAAAAAACAACAATCCAGTGAGGGCAGAACACACTCAGTGGGTTAAGTAACGCTGACTGATTGCCAGGGGGAATGCAATGGAGTATCCAAGACAGAAGGCAGGGCTTGCTGATTTGAACACCGGCACTCAGCATTGCCGCCTTTCCTGATGGGTCCTACCTGTGAACGCGACACCCAAGCAGGCACTGCTCCTGCACAGAGCTCAGAGCATCCCCATCCATCAGCCCGGGCACTGAGGTCCAGCTCCGAGGGCCTTCTAGTGGTTCCCTCACTGCAAGAAATGAGGTTACAGGGAACCAGGCAGAGGGCCTTCTCGGTGGTGGCGCCCACCCTGTGGAAGGCCCTTCCATCGGATGTCAAGGAAATAAACCGCTATCTGACTTTTAGAAGACCTCTGAAGGCAGCCCTGTTTAGGGAAGTATTTAATGTTTGGTGTTTTATTGTGTTTTTAATATTCTGTTGGAAGCCGCCCAGAGTGGCTGGGGAAACCCTGCCAGATGGGCAGGGTATAAATAAATAAATAATTATTATTATTATTATCATTATTAAAGAGTTGCGGCTGCCAAGCCCTTCTCCCTTGGCTCCAAGCAGGCATGGGGAACTTTTGGCCCACCACAGCTTGTTCAACAACAACCCTCAGCAGCCAAGAGTACAATGGCCAATGGCCAGGGATGCAGGAAGTTGTAGTTTGGGAACACCTGGAGGGGCAAAGGTTCCCCACACCTGGCTCAGAGCTGCTGAGGGAAAAGCAAGGATTTGAGGGAAAATATACTGTCTGAATAATCTTGGTACCTATGGACACCTCTCTGGTGCCTGTAATGCAGGACAGAAGTAGTCTAAATAAAATACACTGGTACCTTGGTACTCAAACAACTTGGAACCCAAATACTGCAAACCCAGAAGTGTTCTGGTTTGTGAACTATTTTTGGAAGTCGAATGTGCTCCGTTTTGAGTGTTATGCTTCTGATTTGAGTGTTACGCTGAGGTCTGTCTGTTTTTGCTTATTTATTTTGCGTTTTTTGCAGCTCTTTTTGTTTTGTTTCTGTGACTGTGTGGAACCCAGTTCAGATACTGATTGATTGATTGATTGATTGATTGATTGTGTGACTGCAGTACATTGATTATTCCTTTCATTTTATGGATGAATGGTCTTGTTATATAGTAAATTCATGTTAAATTGCTGTTTTAAGGGTTGTTTTTAAAAGTCGGGAATGGATTGAAAAGTGTGCCTTGGTTTTGGAACGCTTTGGTTTTGGAACGGATTAAGTTTGAGAACCAAGGTACCACTGTAAAATGAATCTAAAGGGCACCTGACTTGTGGAAGGCCCTGCTCAGGACAACTGCACAAGCGCAAACCTAGTACCACATCTCAGGTGTATTCCAAGTCGAACGAGAGACCCAGTTTTTCGTCTCGCTTTACTTCATACCCACCATCAGTGTTGCTGTCGTCTCCTGGCTGGGGCTCCTCTCCTTCTGTATCTGTATCTTCATCCTCTTTGCAAGCTTCACGGCCGACCCTTGCTTCCACCGTGGAGCCAGTCGACTTCTTCCTATTCAGACAGGATTTCACGGCGACCAGCTGCATGTCTTGCTCTTCCGAGGGCTTCCTGGGCAACGGTTCAGCCTCTCCCTCCACGTCCGTGTCGCTGTCTTCAGCCACAGATTCCTTGTGGGATGGAGACGTCGCTTCCGCATCTGTGTCGGCGTCCTCCCCTTCAACAGTTCTGGAGATCTGCTGAGGACCAGAAACATCTGGTTTCTCAAGAGGGATACATCCTCCACTGAGCCCGGTGGCTGTGTGGTCCTTGTTTGAGCCCACATCTGGATTTCCATCCTCCTCCTCCTCTTCCACATCTGTATCACTGTCAACAGAGAGACCAGCCAAGTGTTGACTCTCAGGTCTCCCCAAGAGCTCCTTCCCACCTAAAACGCTGGACTGTCCACTGGCAGCTTCACAACCCCTCTGGGGTTCAGCATCAGGCTCCTTTCTCTCCCCTACAGCATCAGGACCATCCCTTATACCGTTGCCCAGGTGACTGTTGCCCGGCAGCGCAGCCTCCTCAATGGAGATCTCTCCCCCGTTTGTCCCGACAGGCTTGCAGCTTGACGGACGGAGGCTGTGAGCAACATTTGAATTGTCCAGCGCCAAGTCGGCCATTTCCACATCTGTATCGCCACCGCTGTCCCCCGCAGCCTCGTGGGTCTTCGGAATCCCAGCTGGATCCCCCACGTCGAGAGACGGGTCTTCCACATCTGTGTCGCTGTCCTCCTCGAAAGCAGGCTTTTGGGTCCTCCTTCCATGCACATCTGGGTTAGCGCCTGCCTCTTCCCCATCTCTGTCACCGCTCCCTTTCTCATTGGGCTGGCAGCAGCCCCCAGGGTGCGCGACACCTTTGGCCCCTTTGCAGACAACCCCCTCCTTTACGGGACAGGGATCAAGGCCTCCGGGAGATGCAGCAATTGGATTCTCCAGTCCTTCCTCTGCATCGGTATCGCTGTCTCCATTTTCAACCGGTTGGTGCGCCTGCAAGCCTGCAACCCCAGGGCTCTCTGCTCGTTCCACATCTCTGGTGCTGTCCACCGTTTGGTGGCTCTTCCGACAGCCGGCGTCTGGAGTCCCCACCGTCGGCTCCTCCTCATCGGTGTCGCTGCCCAACTCTAAGTCCCAGCCCCCTTCCCTCAGGCCCCCAGACGTTGGCGTTTCAGGGGTGCTGCCTGCTCTCAGCTCATCCTCCACGCCTGTATTGCTGTCCTGGTGGGATTTGATGAGGTACGGCTTTGATGGGGGTGCTGAGTCTCCTGACTTCACTCCTGTTCCTGTAATTCTTGGCTGGACAGGATGCCCCTCTTGGCTTGGGGTACCATCCTGGCTCTCAAGAAACAGGCGCAGGGATGGACAAGGCGGTTCGCTGCCAGAGGGTTCCTCGTTCTCTTCATCACTGCAGGGTACAAATAACAAGCGGGGGAGTGGTTTAAAGCTCACAGCAAGTCGTCAGATTCCCTCTACTGTACAACCTGGGGCTCTGACCCATTTAGAGATCTCTTAGTCAAGGGGTCAGCAAACTTTTTCAGCAGGGGGCCGGTCCACTGTCCCTCAGACCTTGTGGGGGGCCAGACTATTTTTTTTGGGGGGGGGGGATGAATGAATTCCTTTGCCCCACAAATAACCCAGAGGTGCATTTTAAATAAAAGGACACATTCTACTCATGTAAAAACATGCTCATTCTACTCATGTAAAAACATGCTCATTCTACTCATGTAAAAACACGTTGATTCCCGGACCGTCCATGGGCCGGATTGAGAAGGCGATTGGGCTGGATCCGGCCCCCGGGCCTTAGGTTGCCTACCCATGTCTTAGTCAATGAATCTAACAGATTTATGTGGTGGATAAAGCTTTTGGTGGGAGCGGCCGCCGAGACCATATAACACTGATCCTGAAAGACCTGCATTGGCTCCCAGTACATTTCCGAGCACAATTCAAAGTGTTGGTGCTGACCCATTTCAGTACTTCCGGGTTTGGTGCAGTGAATAACCCGAAAATGCACAACCTGCAGCGTTCGCAACCCGAGGTATGACTGTATATAACTGGAATGTGCTTTAGCACTAATTACAAAATTAATACCACCCTCTGCTGACGCCTCCAAAGATCTGCTAATTGAAGATATACCATCACTGGACATGGAGGCTCCATTTCTACCGATTGTTACTATGAGCCACGGTACAGTCCACGGGTACGTTTAATCCTTCCCACAGTGCTTACGCACCCTATTTCTTCCACAGGGACTGCCATATACCAGGCCTGCTTCCCTTGAGAAAAGGCAGCTAGAAAAAGGCATTACCTTTCAGGCACGACAGTGGCAGAGGGAGAGAAGAACACAGAGGAACCCAAAGCGGAGCATCTTCCAGCACCATCTTTGATAGAGGAATCTGACCCTAGTGGGGAAGACAGGAAATGTAAAGAATCAGGAACAGC
Organism: Podarcis gaigeae; assembly: GCF_964106915.1. Classification (NCBI taxonomy): domain Eukaryota; kingdom Metazoa; phylum Chordata; class Lepidosauria; order Squamata; family Lacertidae; genus Podarcis; species Podarcis gaigeae. Next base: position 111,940,225 of record NC_139679.1, read on the forward strand.
AGGGATGGGGAACTCCAGATTAAATAAACCTAAACAAATCGTTTGCAATCAATACGACATATATACAGTGGTACCTCGGGTTAAGTACTTAATTCGTTCTGGAGGTCCGTTCTTAACCTGAAACTGTTCTTAACCTGAAGCACCACTTTAGCTAATGGGGCCTCCCGCTGCTGCTGAGCCGCCAGAGCACGATTTCTGTTCTCATCCTGAAGCAAAGTTCTTAACCCAAGGTGCAATTTCTGGGTTAGCGGAGTCTGTAACCTGAAGCGTATGTAACCCGAGGTACAACTGTATATACAGTGGTACCTCTGGTTGCAGACATGATCCATTCCGGGGTACCGTTCACAACCCAAAAAGTCCGTAACCAGAGCGGCGCTTCTGCGCATGTGTGAAAGAGCACTTCTGCGCATGCGAGAACCGCAGAGAACGCTTCGGCGCGTGTGCGCATGGTGAAACCCAGAAGTAAACATTTCTGGGTTTGCCGCGTTCTTAACCCGAAAAAACACAACACGAAGCATTCGCAAGAAGAGGTATGACTGTATGCATATGTATATGTGTGTGTGTGTGTGTGTGTGTGTATACAAGTTATACATTTCACTAATTTCCAGTCACTTCAAAGCTTGACTTCCTTCCCCCCCTTTCTGTGGTTCCTTAATTTTATTTTTAATATCTTCTGCGTATCCAAATTAACTCAATCCGCTCATTTATTCTTCTTTAGATATATATACTCCTATGAAACTGCAAGTTAACTGTTTATATTTGGACAACTTTCCTGCTGTATTTTATCAGAAGGAGAAAAAAAAATATTTTCCTTAATAACAATTTAAATAAATTATTTAACTAAAGCAGTAACATTATAGCATATGTATCCATGTTTGTTAACTGATGTGGTTAAACAAAAACAAAAAAAGACTTGAGTTTTAGCACACATGAAAAACTTTAAACAAATACAGTGGTACCTCTGGTTAAGAACTTAATTCGTTCTGAAGGTCCGTTCTTAACCTGAAACTGTTCTTAACCTGAGGTACCACTTTAGCTAACGGGGCCTCCTGCTGCCGCTGCTGCACGATTTCTGTTCTCATCCTGAAGCAAAGTTCTTAACCGAGGTGCAATTTCTGGGTTAACGGAGTCTGTAACATGAAGCGTATGTAACCTGATGCGTACGTAACCCGAGGTACCACTGTACTTATTTCCCGATGAATAGCCTTCGGACTATAATGTAACTTAAACAGAAAACTATATTTAGAAAGATTTTTCCTCCAAAAGAATTTTATTTTTAAAATCTGATTTTTTTATTTTTTAAAAATGTGATTTTTAAATTTTTTTAAAAAAAATCATTTATTTTTATCCACCCTGCCAGGTGGGCAGTATGGCAGATCCCCACCACTTTCCCAACACCCACTTACCATCACTTGCTGGGAGATGTCGGCTCCTGCCTGCCCCATTTACTAATTCCTCCCCATCTTCCTCCTTGTCAGAATCCTGCACCAGGACTCCTCCAAAGCCCATCCGCTTCCCGGGTGCAGGTGTCTCCTCAATGGCCAAAGCACCGACATCCACAATCTTCTGCGTGGGTGGCACCTCCACAGACTCATTGAGCGATTCATCGGTGCCATCTGGGACCAGCACGAAGTACTGGCACCCCACGTCCCCAAAGATCAGAGCATCTCCATCCTGAAGGCTGTATCGGACATGTGGGATCAACACCATGCGCTGCCGGCGTGTGCGATTCAGGCTTCCCAGGTCATACAACAGGTGGGGTCCCCTGTGAGAAGGAACCTCGATCACAGCGTGAGTTTTGGAAACTGAAGCGGCGGGCAAGCAGACCTGACAGCTTTCCAGACGGCCAATGACGTTCTCCCCAGGGTAGATCCAGAAATCTAGAAGAATTAATTGATTAATCAATGGAAAATATTTACATCCTGCCCTCCATCCGAAGAACTCAGGGCAGGGAGTAAAGGTAAAGGGACCCCTGACCATTAGGTCCAGACGTGACTGACTCTAGGGTTGCGGCGCTCATCTCGCTTTATTGGCCGAAGAAGCCAGCGTACAGCTTCCGGGTCATGTGGCCAGCATGACTAAGTTGCTTCTGGTGAACCAGAGCAGCGCACGGAAACACCATTTACCTTCCCGCCGGAGCGGTACCTATTTATCTACTTGCACTTTGACGTGCTTTCGAACTGCTAGGTTGGCAGGAGCAGGGACCAAACAACGGGAGCTCACTCCGTCGCGGGGATTCAAACCGCCGACCTTCTGATCGGCAAGTCCTAGGCTCTGTGGTTTAACCCACAGCGCCACCCCCGTCCCTGGCAGGGAGTAATAACTTCAATAAAATAACTACCCTAGGCCAATAAAATAAAAATACATATAAACTTTGGCGTATCAAAGATAGCTCAGCTAGGCATAATTTCCAGAAGCTATGTTTTCATCCCCCGACACCAAAATGGTATCCGCACCGATGCCAACCAGATTTGAAGGGGTGTGTTGTTTCAGATGACCTATTCACACAACCTCCACACTGAAGCTCCGTATGAAAACCAGGAAGCAGCCCTTAGGTAGTAGGAATCCCAAGAAGCAAACAAGTTCTCTGAAATATTAACACACCCTCCCTTGTTCTCTTCTGTACAAGGAAAGCCTTGCATTTTATGAGTGGCATATATTCTCCCTAAGTACTTCCAATAAGTTGCACACTCGTCCTAGTGAATCGGGAAAGTGATTATATAATTATGCTTGAAGTCAGCCCTCAACCAACTTCCAAGTCTGTCCTTCAATATGATCAGCGCTAGACACTGCATGGAAGGAGCCACAGATCTCCCACAATCCAGGAGATTCATTCTGCCCCCTCCATTCCTGTTTTTCCACCAAACTCTGTTATTTAGGCAGTTCTTTTCATTTGATTGGTGTTAGTTCTTAATTTAGTTTTTAGCTCCCTCTTGGTTTCTTTCAATTGGTTATAGCTGCTGTTCTGTGTATTTACCTCAATATTTTGATTATATGCTTAAGCAGGTTGTGTTGGACTATGCCAAAATGGCAAAACTGACTGGAAAGCTCCGGAACCAGGAAGATCAAAACTTTAATAAGGAATGGGGGGGGGGGGGAAAGGATATAATTTATCTTGGAGACCACTTTAAGCAGTTGAAAACATTAGCAGGATTTGACATTTTCATACCAAAAAAAGTTTTTTATTTGAGTTTCTACTGAAATGAGGCTGCATTTTAATGTTGTCTTTTAATCGTATTTTTAAGTTGTATTTTAATCAACTGTTTTTATACCTGGTGTTAGCCGCCCTGAGCCCTGGGGAGGGCGGGGTATAAATAAATAAAATTTATTATTATTATTACAACACTTGTAATGTAATGAGAACTATGGACATAAAGGAGTTATAAAAAACATGGATTATTGAAAAAAGATGCAGTAGAAAAGGTTTAACAACAGAAACCCATGGAGGGGAAGGTGGGAAGTCCAGAGATTCGGAGGAATCTTCTAATTGTGGATGTGCTGTGATATTATTGTAATTTTTAAAATTTGGAAAAGCAAATAAAAAATATTTTAAAAAAAATAAAAAGGTGCTTAAGCAGGTTAAGGCACCCTGACCACTTTTCTGAACAAAAAGGCAGGATAAAACTCCACCAACAAACCCACAAGTCCCTGACTTTCAAACCTCCACCTGTGTTCATCCATCTGTTCAGAGGCAAGCCTATTTATATGAACCATTAATCAGGTATAACCACACCTGAATTGTTTACATAACCAAGGGTAAATCAGACCATGATCAATGGGATTTAGCAACTCTGGCACACCCTAAAAATCACAGCCTCTCTGGTGGATGAAGGAAGGTGTAGAAATTTCCATAAAGAAACGCAAAAAGAGACAATTTAGCAAAGCCATCAACAAAGGGTTAACCCATGCAGAAACTGATGCAGCTGGATGCTAAGTTCAGGTTAAAGGTAAAGGGACCCCTGACCATTAGGTCCAGTCGTGGCTGACTCTGGGGTTGCAGCGCTCATCTCCCTTTATTGGCCGAGGGAGCCGGCATACAGCGTCCAGATCATGTGGCCAGCATGACTAAGCCGCTTCTGGTGAACCAGAGCAGAGCACGGAAACGCCGTTTACCTTCCCGCCGGAGCGGTACCTATTTATCTACTTGCACTTTGACATGCTTTCGAACTGCTAGGTTGGCGGGAGCAGGGACCAAGCAACGGGAGCTCACCCCGTCACGGGGATTCGAACCGCTGACCTTCTGATCAGCAAGCCCTAGGCTCTGTGGTTTAACCCACAGCGCCACCTGCATTCAGGTTACTCCCAGGTTAATCAAACTCAGGTTTACAACCTGAGCATTTGACCCTTATGTATTGCGAACTGCTATTGCTCGCTTTCTGGTCAAGATGAGCTCTGAATGTAAGTTTACAATGACAAATTCAAAGGAAGGCAACATCAAATTAGGGATGAATGTGGAGCAGTGTGTTTTGGCCCTAGGCTACTGCCAATGGGAGGAGGAGCAGAATTATTCACAGGTAGGTTGGGATGGGCAGATGGCAAAGATGCCAACCTATGGAAGCAGCCTCTCTGTTGTTCAAACTGGCCCTCCTCCCTAAGCCCCACTGCCAAGGAGTAACTTTATATTATTCACGAACCAACTTTAAAATCAACCCACACTAACAGTAATCAGCAAAACCCCTTTTTCTCTTGGCAGGAACTGAGTGCCCCAAGACCCAACAATACAAGGGCTGGTTTTAATTTGCCTTCCCTCTCTTTCTCTCCTCACACAGATCGTAAGATAGAAATGGCTCCTCGTACAGATCAGAGATGCAGAACCCTTCATACCCAGCCTTTGGAATGCAGCAATCTATGCAATCAAACGCAGCAGAGGAAAATAAGGGCTTGATCGCTTCTTAGGAAAATTGCACCCGGAGGTCAGGGTCCTTACCTTTCTCGGGGCCATACTTGCCGCTCAGGAGGCGCAAGCGTCCCACGGGCTTGGGGGGCTTCCCAGAGTCGCCAGCCCCATCGGAGGAATCGTCAGGATCCCCTTCTTCATCCCAGACCAAACGCTGCGTTAGATCCATTCTGCAAGAGACAAAAGGAGCCATAACCTCGCATCGTGGCAGAGACACAAACACACGCACGCCCCCTTCCCCAGATCTCAGTTGCACTGATCCTGACCCTGCAAAAAAAATCCTCCCGACCCATTTTCTGACGCCCCCTGCCCTCGATTTTCCATCTGCCCGCAAACCCATTTTCCCAACTTTTTTTTTTTTTTGCACATTTCTATCCTAAAGCCTCACCGCCCCCCCCCCCCAATAAACCGCACTGCAAGCAGCTTCAAGGGAACCAACCCCTAAAACAGAACGCGGGACAAAAGTCTCTGCAAGCGGCAGCCCCAGGAGTTGGGCTCCAGCGCTCACTTCTCTGCATGCAGGTCCCGCCTCTCTCTCCATTGGTCAGCCGCGCCGCCACTTTAAAGCTCTCCTCCTCTCCATTGGTCTGTTCACCTGGTGGGAGGGAGAACGGAGAGGGTTAAACGGTTCCCCCGCCTGCCCGGGAGGCAAGAAGAGAATGACCACAGAGAAGAGAAACGTCGGGCTAGAGGGCCACACAGGCACGACAACCATAGAGTTACAAAGATTTCAGCTTCCTGAACTGCAGTGCAACTCCACTGCGGGAGCCGTCGGTAGGCTCGGTCTTCGCGAGGAATTAGGGGAAGCGCAAAGGCTGTTGTGTACCCCTCAGGAAACCCCAAAGGGGATCACTTTGGGATCTTCGGGGACCTGCTGCCCGGGAAGCGAGCTCTCTTGCGATCCCCAGCTGCTCTGAAGTGTTGTAAACAATAAAAATCTGCCCTTTTCCCCTTATAGGGTATCCAAGAGCCCATATAGAGTCCTTACGTGGGTTCCCTATTGGTAGGAGAGAATAACAGAGGCCATCCAGAGAATATTAAGCTTGATCTTTATTGATCTGTTGCAACAGGGTGCTCCCCTCACACGCAGGAAAGGAGGAGGAACCCAGAACAATGGCGCACAAGGCATTATATAGACTTTTGAAATTGCCACCATGTAGCTCAAGACCACCCCCAGAAACATCATACATACATCACAGAAGGGGTGTAACCCAAGACCACCCCCCACAAACATCATACCTATATCACAGAAAAGGTGGTCTACAGCAGAAATTTGAATGTTGTTGTTTTTCCTGTCTGCCGGGTTATCTGATAATGCCTTATCTGATTGCCTTTCCTGGTAGTCTGTCACCAGGTGTGATATACATACGCAATACAGTGGTACCTCAGATTACCAGATTACGCTTCAGGTTACAGACTCCGCTAACCCAGAAATAGTACCTCGGGTTAAGAACTTTACTTCAGGATGAGAACAGAAATCGTGTGGTGGTGGCAGCAGCAGGAAGCCCCATTAGCTAAAGTGGTACCTCAGGTTAAGTGGTACCTCTGGAACAAATTAAGTTCATAACCTGAGGTACCACTGTACCAGTAAGTTGAGTACACTGAGCCTGTATCAACAGAGTTCACCAGTAGGTGTGTTCACAGCAGAACAAGAGCCAGACCATGAAACTATGGTACTAGTAGTTTCCAACGATTCTCAAACCCCAAAAGATGAGGCCAAGGTAATTTTTGTGCCAGCAGTGGACTTTGGACGGCGGCACAGTTTTGAAACTACAGGAGAAAATGGGAGTCTGAAAAAAAGGAGTGTCGTGGAGAGGTAGAGAAAGAAGGTTTGCAGGTAAAGAGTTTTGTTTCTGAGCGGGGATATTTATTTATTTATTAGCATGCAGCTTGCTAAAACAGTATGGAGTTCAATACGTTGTCACCAATAATGAAGTAAAAGCCTCTGTTGTGGAACGTTTTAACAGAACTTTAAAAGCAGAAACGTCGAGAACACAGAGGAAGTCGAAGTAAAGGATTTTCCAGCACCATCTTTGATAGAAGAATCAGATCCTAGTGGGAAATGTAAACAAATGTGCTCTGGGGCATCAGGAGAACAACCAGAACACGGGGTGGGGGGGTAGGTATGCAGTACATTTAGCGCTATGTCAAAATCCACAAAGGACAGAGGCACACACACAGAGAGAGATCTCAGATCCCTTCTGCAGATCTCAGCGGCACTGATCCTCACCCTGCATTGCTCCAGGTTCCAGAAACACACACCCCCAACCCATTTTCTGATGCCCCCTCCGTTTTCCACCCCACCAGCCCCATTTTCCGGGCTAACTTTCTTTTTAGGGGTGTGCAACTTCCACTCCTAGAGCCGCCACCTCCCCCTCACTTGCCTTTCACCACCACAACAAAAATGGGGAAAAAACCGTCCTGCAAGCTGCTGACAGGGACCCACTTCTAAAACTGAGCGGGAGGCCAAGTGCCTGCAAGTTGCAACCTTTCGAACTTCGCTCTCTGCATGCGTCCCACCTCTCTTGCGAACGGTGCTTTCCATTGGTCAATCCCGCCGCCACTTTAAACACTCCTCCTTTTTCATGGGTGAATGGAGGGAGTGGAACTGTCCCGCCTCCCCAGAGGCCTCTAGGAATTCGGAGAATGGTCACAGAGAAGGGAAAGGTCGGGTTGTACGAGAACTATAGAGTTTATAATACGGCAATTACTGGATAGGTTTATACAGAGCTTTCAGCTTCCGGGTTCACTTTCAAAGCCTTTTTTTTTTGTCTCCCTTGTTGGCGGAAGTTAACGTTGCCCATGCAAAAAGATAGGAAATGAAAAAGAAGGAATGTTAGATTTTATACAAGCTGCATTTGAGTAGCAAGACACGCCACACGCCACACCAGGAAGCAGCAAAAACGCGTCCTCTGCATCCAATTCTTAAAATATAAAATAGAGCATGTCAAGCTGAACAGGGTATAAATATATAATATAATAAAAATTAAAAGATGAGGTTTTTGTTTTGAAATATTTGCTTTCCTCTCTGTACTTCATTCCATGGACATAGCAACTTTGCTTCTCGCAGTGAGGGAACCGCCAGAAGGCCCTCGGTGCTGGACCTCAGTGTCCGGGCAGAACGATGGAGGTGGAGACGCTCCTTCAGGTATACTGAACCGAAGCCGTTTAGGGCTTTAAAGGTCAGCACCAACACTTTGAATTGTGCTCGAAACGTACTGGGAGCCAATGTAGGTCTTTCAAGACCGGTGTTATATGGTCTCGGCCGCCGCTCCCAGTCACCAATCTAGCTGCCGCATTCTGGATTAGTTGTAGTTTCCGGGTCACCTTCAAAGGTAGCCCCACATAGAGCGCATTGCCTTAGTCCAAGAGAGAGATAACCAGAGCATGCACCACTCTGGCGAGACAGTCTGCAGACAGGTAGGGTCTCAGCTGATAAACAACTGCCCTGGACACAGAATTGACCTGCGCCTCCATGGACAGTTGTGAGTCCAGAATGACTCCCAGGCTGCACACCTGGTCCTTCAGGTGCACAGTTACCCCATTCAGGACCAGGGAGCCCCCCACACCTGCCCGCCTCCTCTCCCCCCAAAAACAGTACTTCTGTCTTGTCAGGATTCAACCCCAATCTGTTAGCCGCCATCCATCCTCCAACCACCTCCAGACACTCACACAGGACCTTCACCGTTAAAATTTTCTTCTGTTATATTCACAAAATGTTTAGGGGTATGCGTTCCCCTGCGTCCCCCCAGGAAAAAAGCACTGGAAATATCTTGAAAAAGGGGGTCGCAGTGTGGTGGTGTTAAATTTCTATACCACCCTTCAACTGAGGATCACAGGGCAGTTTAGAATATTAAACTGATATAAAACAGATAAGAACAGCTACTAAACCTGGCTGCATACAAAGCAGAGATGGAGAATCAGTGATCCTGCAGCAGAGCTTTCCAAACTGTGCTGTGGACACGTTAAATGTGTCGGCTGCGGTGTGTATGTGTGTTGCGCAAATGTTCCCCACGCTTTCCCCAGGGCTGGACCCATGGCCAATGGTCAGGGAATATGCAAATTGTAGTTCGACAGCATCCAGAGGACCACAGTTCCCCCACCCCCGATGCAAAGCCATCTTCCTTGGAATTGGACCATTTGTCCCTTTAGCCAGACAAGTTTCTCTCCTATTGTCTGCTTCCTGATCTTTTTTCAGAGTGTGGTTCGAGATGCCAAGGCTTGACATGGCAAACAGAGCTCCATAAGTCCTCTCTTTCCAGGTGCTGGGATAGCTTAGTCAGTAGAGCATGAGGCTCTTCATCTTAAGGTTGTGGGTTCCTGCATTGCAGAGGGTTGGGCTAGATGATTCTCACAGTCCTGTCCAACTCTACAATTCAGACCTCACCTGGAGGACTGTGTCCAGTTCTGGGCACCACAGTTCAAGAAGGACACTGACAAACTGGAACGTGTCCAGAGGAGGGCAACCAAAATGGTCAAAGGCCTGGAAACGATGCCTTATGAGGAACGGCTAAGGGAGCTGGGCATGTTTAGCCTGGAGAAGAGGAGGTTAAGGGGTGATATGATAGCCATGTTCAAATATATAAAAGGATGTCACATAGAGGAGGAAGAAAGGTTGTTTTCTGCTGCTCCAGAGAAGCGGACACGGAGCAATGGATCCAAACTACAAGAAAGAAGATTACACCTAAGCAGTAGGAAGAACTTCCTGACAGTAAGAGCTGTTCGACAGTGGAATTTGCTGCCAAGGAGTGTGGTGGAGTCTCCTTCTTTGGAGGTCTTTAAGCAGAGGCTTGACAACCATATGTCAGGAGTGCTCTGATGGTGTTTCCTGCTTGGCAGGGGGTTGGACTTGATGGCCCTTGTGGTCTCTTCCAACTCTATGATTCTATGAATTCTATGATTCTACTATGCCAAGGGCTGACCCTAAAAGTCAGCAGAGGAAAATGAATACCTCAAACGTCTCCCCTTCCCAGTGACCTGAGGACGTTTAAAGAATGTCTTCCCTCCTCCTTGAGGGTGCTTATTTTTTTAGGCTTGCCATACGTCCAGAACTCCCCAGACATATCTGGAATACAGTGGTACCTCGGGTTACAGACGCTTCAGGTTACAGACGCTTCAGGTTACAGACTCCGCTAACCCAGAAATTGTACCTCGGGTTAAGAATTTTGCTTCAGGATGAGAACAGAAATTACATGGCGGCAGCGGGAGGACCCATTAGCTAAAGTAGTACCTCAGGTTAAGAACAGTTTCAGGTTAAGAACGGACCTCCAGAACGAATTAAGTTCTTAACCCGAGGTACCACTATACTGCGGTTGGCAGCAGTGTCCGGACGGAAACTGTATGTGTGTCAAATGTCCAGAAATATCCGGACGTATGGCAGCCCATGTTGGCAGTGCCATTTTTGTCAATTTCCCATAGAAATACCTCAAAAACGGATCTTCACTGTTTGAAATATGGGAACCTTAATTTATTGAGCGTTGCTTTCTTAATAGCAGTGTAAAAGATGGCATGCAAAATAAATCCAGTTACGATTCAGACGGTATTAAAAGCAAGCTGAGTAAATACCGGAAGCAGCGATAGAGAATGCAGTCCCAGCTGATGAATCCTAATGGCTGTTAAAAGCCCATATAGGATGGACATAGCCTTGTGCCTAAATTATTCAGACGCAAGTGCCAGGGATGTTAATGCAATTTGCTATTAGGCAAAGTGAGGTGGCCATCTGAGGAAGCAGATGATGTGGAGCTGGGTGTGGCAGGGAAGTGCTAGAGCACAAAGCTAGGGAGAGATTCTTGGAGGACCGCATTTGGCCTCTGGCCCTGAGGTTCCCCGTTACTGGGCTAGATGATCCAGACACCTGACTTACCATAAACCAGCTTCATCCATGAGCATAGCCAGGTTTTTGTTAGGGGCGGGACAGAACCTCAGTTTGGTATGTACCGTATTTTTCGCCCTATAGGGCACACTTTTTCCCCTCCAAAAATGAAGGGGAAATGTGTGTGCGTCCTATGGGGTGAATGTAGGCTTTTGCTGAAGCCTCAAGAGCGAGAGGGGTCGGTGCACACCGACCCCTCTGGCTCTCCAGGCTGCAGGAAGCTATCCGCAAGCCTGCGGAGCCTGGCGGGAACTCCTGCGGGCTCCGAAGGCTTGTGGATAGCTACCTGCAGCCCAAAGCCCGGGGAGCGTGGCACTGAGTTCCCGCCGGACACTGCAGGCTTGCGGATAGCTGCCCGAAGCCCGGGGTGCGTAGTGGGCTACAGCGCCGCTCTCCTCGAGCTTCGGATAGCAGCAAGCTCCGGGAACGATGGCGAGGTTCAGCGCAACTTCGCCTTCGCTCCCGGACCTCCAGCCCCAACGCTAAAAACAAAGCCAAGACAGCTAGCGGGATCCATCCCGCTTGTTGTCATGGCTTCTTTGCTCTTTGGGGCTCAGGGGGGAATTTTTATTATTATTATTCCCCCCCCCCCCAGTAGCGTAGCATCAGTTGTCAGCACCCGTGGCAAGGCAAGTAATTTGTGCCCCCTAACCCATGGATTTGCGCCCCCTAACCCCCAGATGTTGCGGCCGGTACAGCCGGCCCCCCTGCACCCCCATGCTACGCCACTGCCCCCCAAAATAAGTGCGCCCTATGGGCCAGTGCACCCTATAGGGCGAAAAATACGGTATTTTTTATTGATTTTCATTTATTGGGGGACAGCTGCCCCTTCCCGCCCCCCCTTGGCTACACCCATGGCTTCATCTGTTCCACCTTCAGTGAGCCAATTCAAAATTTGGGAATTAGAGGAAGCCAGCTATTCCCATGTGAATAATGAGAACAGCAATGGAGGGGCAGGAAAGATGGAGCTAGTTGTGTGTCTCAAGGAAAGCTTCTGCAAAGGACATACATGGGAAGGAGGAGAACAGCATGGGTGGATTAAGGCACAGCCTGATGAAAAGTCCCATGGAGAAGGAAACAAAGGGAAACTAGAGCAGAGAGGAAGGGATGGATAAGGTCATAAGGAGAAACAAGGGAGAAAATAATTTGGGAAGAAACTTGAGTCTGGAGTTAGCCTGCCACACAGCAGGGAGAAGTGACTTTCTCCATGCAGTACCACAAGAAGGGGATATGAGAAGTTGCAGCCTGCAAGCCATATCTGGCCCACTAGCCCTCTCAAAGCAGAGACATCACCTTGCCAACAAAGGTCCGTATAGTTAAAGCTATGGTTTTCCCAGTAGTGATGTATGGAAGTGAGAGCTGGACCATAAAGAAGGCTGATCGCCAAAGAATTTATGCTTTTGAATTCTGGTGCTGGAGGAGACTCTTGAAAGTCCCATGGACTGCAAGAAGATCAAACCTCTCCATTCTGAAGGAAATCAGCCCTGAGTGCTCACTGGAAGGACAGATCCTGAAGCTGAGGCTCCAATATTTTGGCCACCTCATGAGGAGAGAAGACTCCCTGGAAAAGACCCTGATGTTGGGAAAGATGGAGGGCACAAGGAGAAGGGGACGACAGAGGATGAGATGGTTGGACAGTGTTCTCGAAGCTACCAACATGAGTTTGACCAAACTGCGGGAGTTTGACCAAACTGCAGTGGATGACAGGAGTGTCTGGCATGCTCTGGTCCATGGGGACACGAAGAGTCGGACATGACTAAACGACTAAACAGCAACAAGCCGTCTCAAGCTGGCCCACCAGACTCTCCCCTTCCCACAGGCCATGACTCTCCTGTTTAGTCCTGCTCCACTAACTTTCCCCGCAGCCAGTACAGAAGCCAGGCTATGGAAGCACAGTTCCCGTGCCCCTTCTTTGCCAGCCAGAGCAAGATGAAAGTAAGACTTGTTGTCTGAATGGTGCAGTGAGACTCTAGCCAGGGTGGTCCCAAAACATTTTGGCACCTGAGGCAGACCCCGAAATGGCCCTCCCCTCCCTGCCAGGGAGGAAAGGGTGAAGGATGATCTACAACAGAAGAAAGACAGGGAGAGATTGGCATCAGGAACCACTGCTGCCCCAGTGGATCCTGCCGCCTGAGGCAGTCGCCTCACCTTGTCTCGTGGGTGGGCCGGCCCTGAATAAAGATTGGCATTGGGATCAGCTGCCCCTGTGAATTTTGCCGCCTGAGGCAGTCACCTCACCTTGTCTCATGAATGGGCCAACCCTGCCTCTAGCACAGGGCAGATGGCGCTGGTCTTTCAAGCCCATTTCAGGCTAGCACTGAGGGAAGTGCTTTCGAAAATGAGCTCGAGAACCTTGACGTTGATGCAAACCATAAAAGAGAGCTAGAGTAATGGCCGAACAAGGAAGCTGATGTGGCTGTAGCAGCAGAAGATAGAGATGAGCTTAGCAGGGACACTTTTCACTTGTGTTCATAAATGCTGTTCCGTGCACCCAGTCACATAATATTTGCAGATGCTTTTTTACATGTGTAAAAATTCAGGAATCATAACTATCATTTGAATGGAATTGCATCCCATCACGGTGGGGGCCAAGACTGTGATCTGTCGACCTGAGTGGTGCCCAAGGCTAGTGAGACAGGTTGGTTTCCTAGTTGGGGCCTGTGTGGCCAAGGCACCCCAGACAAGTCTCCAGCACCCACATTTGCAGCATCTAAGTTGGGAGGATGAACGGCTGCTCATCATGGCTTGCCAGAGAGCAGAGTTCATGGAAGTGCTGAAGACTACTAAAAGGCAAAGGGCAGTGGCGTAGCGTGGGGGGTGCAGGGGGGGCCGGCCGCACCGGGCGCAACATCTGGGGGTTAGAGTTAGGGGGCGCAAATCCATGGGTTAGGGGGCGAAAATCCACGGGTTAGGGGGTGCAAATTACTTGACAACCCACGCTACGCCACTGGCAAAGGGGCCCCTGACCATTAGGTCCAGTCGTGGCTGACTCTGGGGTTGCAGTGCTCATCTTGCTTTATTAGCCGAGGGAGCTGGTGTACAGTTTCCGGGTCTTGTGGTCAGCATGACTAAGCCGCTTCTGGCGAAGCAGAGCAGCACACAGAAATGCCATTTACATTCTCGCTGGAGCGGTACGTATTTATCTACTTGCACTTTGACGTGCTTTTGAACTGCTAGGTTGGCAGGAGCAGGGACCGAGCAATGGGAGCTCACCCCGTCACAGGGATTCGAACTGCCGACCTTCTGATCCGCCAACCTTCTGATCGGCAAGCCCTTCGAACCGCTGACCTTCTGATCGGCAAGCCCTAGGCTCTGTGCTTTAACCCACAGCGCCACCCGTGTCCCGCCGAAGCCTACTAATGTGCTTCAAAAGCCAGGAAGGTTGGACAAGTGATGCAGCAGTCCTCAGTACTCTTACATGGAAAGTAAGTCCGACCAAAACCAGTCCCATATAGACATCAGCCAGTGCTCAGATTATGAGTTCTTCCTTAAAAAAGCTCAACAACTTTTGGGGTGTCCTGGTTTTTACTTTCTGAAATATGGCAACCCTAGTAGAGGGAGGCTAGCCCCCTAAAGGTTTTACAGGGTCCCTGGGGGGTGGCAGGGAGGAGTCAGGGGGTGGGGTTTGAATATTTTATTAAGGGGTCCTCATAATTATTATTGTATTATTCCTCTTAATTTTGTCAAAATAGGCTTCTTAGTGGTTGACAGATATCATAACCAATGACACAACACTGAAATAGAAACACCCATAATTAAAATGTAGAATAAAAGAACCCTGTTAAAACAATTCAGCGATTCAAACATAAAATTGAAACATTATTGGTATGCTACTTTCGCACAGCAAGCCACGCCTCACAAAGGGGAAAAATGCAAAAGATATAGCAACATTATCTTATTAATTCAATCAAAGCACACTGGCAACATTTTAATGAAACATAGCACCAAATCTGCAATCTGTCCATCTAAATATTTAACATATGGCACAAAGACTGAACAATCTACTAATAATAAACACCATAACCTGCCAATAAACGTTACTGCTTTATAAAAATGCCAATTCTCAACATTTCGGTCATAGTTTGTTACACCTCTACATGCCCTTCAGAGTGCACTCCATGAATCACCAGTACTGACATTTAGTTGCCTGCTTAAAACTCCTTTGTTCTCCCAGGCTTTCTCTGCAGGGTGATCCAATTATATTAAGCTGATCTACAGACTTGTGATATTTTTCAAACTCGTTGCATGAATGTAATCTTATTTTACACATATATTGTGGATTTATCCTCTTCACTGTCATGGTGAACACACACACACACACATTCTGGTACCACATTATTATTTTTTAAATTTCAAATAAATAGACCAGGACAAAGCTACCCAGGAATAGAGAAAACTTGATTCTCAAGGCTCTGACAGTGAGTAATTTATCACTCACAGTGGTGCAACTGATGAATGGGGAGCTGAGTGGTCCTCCGGACAGCTCTAACCACTGGTCCTGCCGGCTGCGGCTGACGCAGCGCAACAACATCTGCAGGGCCACAGGTTCCCTGCATGCTTTTAAGTATACTGCATATGAATGCTTGCCCTTCATTCCTGGGGGAGACTGCATGAAATTGGGTGGCCAATTTTGCACACCATCTATATAATCAGTGCCTGCGGTATTACATCACAGACATGCTCCGGCATTCTGCATCAATACTATATGTGCAACACCCGCCATCATGCCAAGCCCCCTCGACAGCGGCCCCCTTACTCCCCATTTTGTCACAACAAAAGGAAAATCGCAACTCCCAACATCCCCCTGCGCCTCTATCAGCCGCCACACCCAGCTCGGCCTCCCCCCTCCTTCCACCACGTGTCTCTTGTCGCCGCCATCCAATCAGTTCGGCGCCCCTGAGCCGTTTCGGCCAATCAGAGCGCGGGCCGCCCGCTACTTTATAAAAGCTTTGTCTGGCTTTCGCCAGCCTCCCTCGCCAACCTCTTTGGAACGTTCAGCTTCCGCCGCCGCGTTCGGAGAAGAGAACCTTGAGCTCCCCAACGTTCTGTGCTTTTTAAAAAAAAAAATCAAACCGCGGCGTTTTAAGCGTACAGGCTAAAAGTGTGGGGAAGTGATTTTTTTAAAAAATAAAATCCAAGCAAAATGAGGGAAATCGTCCACATTCAAGCTGGGCAATGTGGTAACCAGATCGGTGCTAAGGTGAGGATGCCATAAATATATTTCTCGCGTGAATGCAACAGATCCTATTTTGGGGGAGGGGTGCAATTGCAGCGGTGCAATTCGGTAAAACGGGTTAAGGTACTTGCCACGGTGGCATAATATTTCGCTTTGCACGTCGGCGCGCTTAATTTTAAAATAAGGACAGTAGCAGGAGTCTCTGACCTTTTTTTTTGTTTTGCTTTCAGCGTGTGGTCGTTGCTAAATATAATCCGATTTTTCTAACGCCGCGCGGCGTACTTTCGGTTCTCTAGAAAGTGCATTGGCTGCCTGCCATTGTCCGGGTGAAAAGGATTTGGGTGGGAGGGTATCTGTGTCTGCCTTGGGGCTTGCTTTATAAAGCTAGCAGTGTTTACTGGTGTGTGGGTTAAAAAAAATAAAAATAAAGACCTTCCTCTAAAATAAGGAAGAGGGGGAGTGCCGTCTTCCCGTAATAAATGCCGCGATTTAAAATTAACGGGATTAGACTCTTCGGTGGATGAGTCAACCAGAAAAGATGTATTATCTCCTCCGTTCCCGCTCGCTCGGCGTGGTGGGGTTGAGCGAGCGCGCCAGTTGATCTATCGGTCTAACGTTGCGTGTAGATTTAAGCGCCAAATCGGCTGCGCTACGAAGGTGCGATTTGAATTTTTTGGGAGGGGAAAGAGGAGGCGGGGAGCAAAAGCCCGGGCTGCTCCATCGCGACCGTGTTTTCCTGTTGTCAACCTGCGGTGGCAATTGGCCCGAATAAAATGCACAGAAATGCATGCATTGATCATTTAACCTAAAGGGATAGCGGGTGGGATGGGGAGATTTTTTTTTCGGAGGTAAAAAAAGCGGCAGAGTAAGGGGGCAACGGTCTCGAATGATCGGTAGGCGTGGGGAGACAAAAACGCGCACGACACAGCTGGAGAAAGGGGGGGTATCTCCAACAAAAGGGCTTGACCCCCCCCCCAAAAGACCTCTCCTGCGGAATTGATCGAGGCTCAGCTCTGCCCGCTCCTTAAAGTGCAAGGCGCAGAATACGGTTTCTCTTCCTTGCAACGGAATGGACCAGATTAGCGCGAACCACGCGGTTGTTCGCCACACCCCGGCTTCCTTCTGGTTTTGGGCGGATTCTGCTTTAAAAAAAAATATATATATATTAGGGTTTGGTTTTTTGTTTGCTTAACAAAAAGCCCCTCCGATGCTCTCCCAACAAAAAACCGACACTGTTATTGATATAAAAGCAGAGGGGTCCGAAACTCGATCATGGGTGTATTTTGAAAAAGCTGTTATTTAGTAGCAAAGTAGGTTGTTGCCGCAAAGCCGGGACCCCCCGGTCAATTGCAAGAGCTTCGTTGTAATCTTAGATTTGGGAGGGTGCTTTTCCCACCCCCAGATTCAAAAGGGTGGGGGGCTGCAGAGTTTGTGCTGTAATGCCCCACTACGTTTCTGCCTCTCCCACCCTCGTGGAAACGTGGGAGCTGATCCTTCCCCTCCCCCACCCGGCGCAGTCAGAGTATCCTTTTGTTTGCAAAAAAAAAAAAAAAAGAGAGAAAGGAACCGCGCGGTCTCTGTTGTGATTTTGTTGCAACAGTGGCCCGTCGAGAACGATTTGGATTCTTGGTATCTTATTTCATTGAAATAAAACGCCTCGTGACTTTTTTTTTTAAAAAAGAAACTAGTTGTGTGTTTTTTTTCGCCTTTCCCCTCCCCCGCGCGCCCTTTCCCGTTTTCTGCTGAGCAAATGCCATTTCTGGCGCCGAATGGCACGCCCACCATCTTCCACCTTCTTTGTCTGCGAGGCAGGAGCACATGGCTGGAGGGCTGGTGCATTTGCTCTGCTCCCCCCCCCCCCACTTTAAATTTCTGGGTGCTCTTTGATCCGTCCTTCTCCAGCTTCTTTCCCTCCCGTGTCGAGGCTCCCGGGCTGCTTCTTTCCTCTCCCATTATTGCAAATTGCCTTGGAATGATGATTCTGTCTCGTAGCCACATCACCACTCTCCTCCGTCCTTTGTGCCTGTAATGGCTGCTGTCTGGTTTGGGTGGGTCTCTCTCTCTCTGGCAAAGGGAGGGAGGAGGGGTTGTAGCACTCTTTAGCACTACTTGCTGCAGAAACCAAGATTGAGCCTGTGTGTGTGACCTAAAAAACGTAGCAATCTTGTGGTTTCTCCCATCTGTCGGGAGCATCAAGATAAATCTCTTTCTCCATTTGCTGGCTTGAATAGTAAGAGCATCTTCCAAGCAAAAAAATAAAGGAGCCCGGTCAACTTGAGCTGGGCTTCAAGCCATACCAACAAAAAAAGAGAAGACTGTAGTACTGCGTACGCAGATTGGAGGATAGCGGTCTTATTTGTATGCTAGGCAAGACCTGCAAGGAGTGACAGCTCTTAAGGTGTGTCCCTTACAGCAGAGCTGGGAACAATGGAAGGGCATCCTATGGTTGCCTGCTTGCCCTTCCCCACAATGCAAATGAAATAAAATGAAGGGGAATTTTGGATTTTCAATTTCCACTTCTGTTCAAAGCAGGACCCTACACTCCTCGTGCTTTTTAAAGGGAAATAGTAAATATTTTCCAATGCTCTCTTTCTGTCTGGTGTAAATCACAATCAAAATGCTGCAGGGCTATTGTGAGGTACATCTTTAAATGAAGGAATAAGCTTTTTTTAAAAAAAAAACAGGTAGCTGATACGCTTCCCTAGTACAATAGGGGTAAAAGAAAGAAAGGACATCTTGTCAAGAGTTTGGTAGTTGTAAAAGAACTGTGCAAGCTTTGGTTTTTCACATGACGCTTCTCCACTTGGGGGAAAAAAAATCTGCGGTCCAAAGCTTGCATATTACTATGTCAATCTACATTGCACCAAGGAATGATTTCCTCCCACATTTTATCACCTTAAATGAGGGGTGCAGTTGTAATCCTAAAGGCAATATTTTTAGAGCTTTGCCTGCTTAATTATCTTCCATAAAACCATAGAATTGGAAGGGGTCAGATCAGTGTGGGTGGATTTTACACTGGTCAGATGCTTCATTTTGTGCAAGACTGGATGTGTGTGCATGGCTTTAAACAGGGACCGTTAGGGGAGATCACAGAGACGTCTATTCACATTGTGATGGGCAGAAGGCAGGTTTTGCCACCACTGCAAAATGAGTGACAGTTACTCATTAATATGGGTGTGTGTGAAGAAGAGCCACCAAACCCAGATGTATTAAAGGATGGCATTAAGGTTTAAACCTGACCTGCAAACCACGCTTGCTCTTATTAGAATGTGGTGGAATGTCAGTAAAGTTGTAACTTGGGAAGGCTACAAACTGACATGTGTCTGGTTAAAAAGAATGATATATTTCAAACACACACGGATTGAGGTTGAGGGCATAAGGTTGCAATTGCAGGCAAGAGTCATCTGTAGATCTTTTCTTGGGGGAGAGAGAGAAAGAGAATCTGATTAACCAGCCTTCTTCCTGTTGCACTGGGCTTAGAAAATACTATGGAAATCTTTCATACTAGGGGATTGTGGTCCCATTACCTGAATACTCAGCTGATGAGTAAAATGCTACCTCTTTTATGATGTTGCTTGAAGATGCACCTAAGCCAGGCAACCCCAGTGCCTGCAATTTCCCAGGTGCCCCACCCAGCTCACCTCTGGATGACCTACATTGCGGCACATTCTTTCGTAGGCAGGAGGGCGTGTTTCCGCATCTCTGCTGGCACCTGATGAATTAAAAAAAAGGAGAGAGCGTATTCCATTCCGAGCCGAAGAACTCTCCTCTGGTGCATTGTTGCCATATCTTTCTACAAAACGAGCATCAATTTTGGGACGTGCCTCCCCCCCTTCCTTTGAGCGAAAACTTCCTACCAGAGCTACATATTCTGGAACCTCTTAGAGCTGCCAATTCTAGTAGGTGCTTAGCTTGGCTTTAAAAAAAATAATAATGCAGTTTCTTGCCAGCTTGGATCTGCAGCGGGGTGAGGCCAGACCAAGTGAGTCTGCCCCCCCCCCCCCCGCCTCTGGTGTATTTAAAAATTCATGGCTCTGCAGTGCCTTGGGTGTTTTTGGCCAGCAAATGGCACACGCAGGCATCCAGAGTTGCTTTGGCACAGCCATCAAGACAAAAAACGATTCTAGAGCCCTCAAGTGGGATAAATTGTAAGGCGACATAAGCTGTCAGTTCTTTTGAACAGATCTTTTTTTTAACGTTCTTCATTTAAACAAGCAAACTTGGCCATACGGATAAATTCAAGAGATTATTGTAAAACAAAAAGTAGCTTAGTTTCAAGTTGGCGCTTTGTGGGTTTTAAAAAAATGTTTTGCAAGGGTGTTAGTTTCAATTTGGTGTGACTTTTGCACTACCTTTAAAGCACACTGGCCCTCAAAGAATTCTGGGCTCTGTAGTTAACTCCACACAGAGTGACAATTCCAATCAACCCTGAAAAAAACTACAGTGCCCAGAATTCTTTGAGGGGAAGAATTCGCTTTAAAGGTAAAGTGTAAATGCAGCCTTGGTAACTTCAATAGGGCATTTGAAGAAGGAAGCTGTAGGGTCACAGAGTTTTTGCTGCCTCGTTTTCTAACTTAACCAATGTTGGCCACTCAACTCTGGCTCTGAATTCAGCTAAGAGATTATTGTATACCAGTTAGATTTCTCTTCCATGCTATGTTTTAGATGCAAGTCTAAAAATCAAAATGTGTGAAGCGATTGTGAGTCTCCACTATCTTGGCGAGGGAATTCTCTAAAGAAAATAGCGGGTGTTTTCAAATTGAAGTACAACTTTCTGCAGCAGTGGTAGAAGCGGCATTACTTTTCTGACTCTGGTCTTCATGAAGGAAAGAGTTAATAAAATTAGCATGCATTTTAGCCTTCCCACTGCCAGGCCTGGGGTTCCCCTCTCTTGCTTTGAGAACATTTTTGGTCACAACAAAATTCATTTTCTATGTACTGTCCCTCTCTTCCCTGACACACCCACTCCACTCAATGATAAGACAATATTAAGTTTGGAGTTGGGCAAGTATAGATGGTCTGCTGATTGGTGGTTAACTTCTCTGTTCTTCACTCCTCTTTCCCTACAGGATATACCTGTCCCTGAATGGTGTTTGGGGGGGACGCGACTAGGCCGCAGCTTGTCATGTCTGCACTGTTCCACCTTGACCTCAGGGCAGCTTTTACTTGCTTTTGTGTCCTCCAGTTGTGCTGTTGGACTGCAGGTCACATCAGCCCCAGCCATCTGGGACTTAAGGCTGCGTCCATACTAGGGATTCGAAACACTTGAGAAGATGAGAGGCTGGTTGGGGAAGATGCTAACTGGATTCTGAGGACCATAAAACACAATTCCCGTGGGAACAAAGGAAGCTGCCTTCTACTGAATGGGAGCATTGCCTCATCTAGTTCAGGATCCTTTGCATGGATGAGGAGAAGCTGTCCAGGATTTAAGAGAGGGGATCTTTTCCTAGCCCTTCTTGGATATTCCATGGGATTGAACCAACTACAGCTGTGCTCCATGATTCTTTGAAGCAAGCCATGGCGGTGTAAGCCATATAAAATCCAATAATGGCTTTGGTAGTGCAAGCATTCCCTAACACACCATAAACTCCCTTCTACAATTTTTGTTCCGTTTCAGCTATTAAAGGAATGAGGAATGCAGGTCCCTTTTAGGATATATAAATCTGCTAATGCTCTGAGCATGCCCAGAGTAGGGTTAATGCCTTTTTTGGGGAAGGAATGACACAGAGCCGTGGATATTTTCACAGTGCATCATCTGAGGTGCTCTGGGAAATTGGTTCCTGATAATTACTTCATTGCAGTATGAGAATATAGCCTGCCTTGCTCCTAAACGAACCCCTGCCACAGTTTGCTCTTGTTCGTAACAGTGGAGCTTGAAATATTTAAAATATCCTTTTTGACGTAGATCCCTGTGAGATGCCTGCGAGCATTACACAGTGGCCTTGTCACTGGATCACATGAGGACTCTATGATAACTTTAATCGCCCAATAGCAGTAGCTGATACACATAGCAGGTGCTTACATAACCGTAGGTCTTAATCTACCTACTAGAACAAAAATGCAGTTAATGTTAAATATTAACCTATATGGGAGTGATATCAAAACATGGGCATATAATGCTGCTTTAAAAGATTAGAACAACCACGTTTATGAGATAGTGCTGCATGATCACATAGCACTTTACATAAATTATCTCAGCGTCCCTTAATTGTCCTCAAAGCTAGGTAGATTGGTACTCTAATCCTCCCCCCTTTTTGAGGCGGGAGCTAGCGAGGCAGAAAAAATTGCCTTTACACATCTGCAGTTGCCATGATTCTACTTTGCATTAATCTGGAATAGCTACAATCCCTTGTTCCACACAGGTTGGGGGGGGGGAATCCTTTTATAAGCCTGGGAAACGTAGCAAAAGTTACTTCAGCCACTTTGATTGTGAATGACAGGATGACTTAAGTGGTAAGTAAGTTGCCTTAAAGTAATTGTGAGATCCTGCTATGGCGTTGGGAAATGGCCATGCCAATTCCTTGCTCTAGACCAGGCTTCCTCAAACCCAGCCCTCCAGATGTTTTTGGCCTACAACTCCCATGATGCCTAGCTAGCAGGAGCAGTGGTCAGAGATGATGGGAATTGTAGTCCCAAAACAACTGGAGGTTTGAGGAAGCCTGCTCTAGAATCACACAACAACAAGGAGTCAGATGGGATTATCCCAACCTCATACCTAGTGCAGGATCTTTCACCAACAGCATCATTGGTTCCTATTCCTCCAGCAAAGGAGAGCCCACCATATCTCCTAAGACCATCTGCTTCACTGTCTCAGCACCTCTTACCTTAAGGAAGTTTCTCCTAGAGTTTACCTGAAATCTTTCATTGCAGCATCCACCCATTGTTCTTGCCATCTGTTGCAACAGAAAACGAAGTGTGCCCTGTTTTCTTCATGGGAGCCTTTCGGATAATTGAGGGTGTCTGGGAAGGATGTCTTTAACTGAAAAAGCATTGGAGGATTTAACTTGGCCCATGGGCTCTCTCCCATGCAGTCAAATTGGGCAATTCTCTCTTAACCTCCTCCTTCCCAGTGTGAGCAGCAAGAGAGGCTCCTTCAGAAGCTTCTTCCCTCTCTCTTATAATCTGCTTCACAGGCAAACCAGATTGCAGCTGAGGTGCATAAGGAGAGACAACTTTTGACACGGGAGAAAGTAGTAGAACCCGCGGACATGCAATGAAGCTGAATGGTGAAGGATTCAGGACAGAGCAGGTGCTTCACACAGCGGATCATTAAACTATGAAACCAACCAAGTGGATGGTTTCAAAAGAGGATAAGGCAAATTTGTGGAGGTTAAAGGCTATCAGTGGCTATTGACCACGGTGGCTGCTCTCCTGTAGCTGTACACTCTGATCCAACAGGCTCTTAGTTGGCCAAAGAAGGCTTGTGCTGAGTTCCGGCTGCCTTCTCTTGAGTAGAAACAGGCAGCAATCTTGTAAATGTCCCTCCAGAATTTAAAAGTCCTTCATGCTCTGTGGGAAGGACCCAGAATATGTCTCCCTTCATCAACGTTGGGTAACTAGATTTCACACAGGGTGAAAATCCCTTGAACTTCTGTAGCGCTGTTGTTATTTTTTCCCGGGCAGAGCTAATGTCTGCTGTGTCCGCCTTCTTAGTTATCCTTTCCTTCCGAGCAGCTGTCTTGGTAAGAGAGTCCCTTGGGGGGCATGTGTGTGTGTGTGTAAGGGTGGTTTGGCCAGTCCATGTCCCTCCAGTCAACCATTACCCTGGCGCTGAAAAATGTGTGGAATGTTTTGTCCAACCACCCACAGCTGTGGCCTAAAGGGAGGTGATGGGGAGGGAGGGGTGTCCTCAGAAATGGAAAATGGAGTTTTGTTTTCCCCAGACCATGAGATAGATTCCTGTGGCAGCTTAAGGGGCCTCCCTCCCCATTCATCACAGGGGATGGACAGATGGGGCTGTATAGTAACCCTTTCCCCGCTGGATTTGATTTCTATAGAAGTGAAGGGCCTCCCTAAGAGTGACACACACAGGAATTTGCACATAATTTTCATAGTTTTTATCTCCTGGCTCCTCAATGAACTGCTCTCTTCTCCAACATGGCAAGCTTAGGCAAGGGGGCAACTCCTCCTGTTTGATGGATAAAGTGAGGATATAAATACATTATTATTATTATTATTATTATTATCAATCTTAGGGGTGCAGGCAAGATGGGTCATGACGCCCTCACCTGTCATGACCACAGACTAACATCTCAGTGGTTCTGTAGGGCTCCAACTCCAGAATCAGGCTTCTGTTCCAAGATTAGAGGAAACCTTGTTCAGGATAGACAGCTTAGTCTATCCAATGCCTTCCTGCGTCGCCCTATAGCTTCTCCTCTTATCTGGGCCAGGGGGAAGGCACCAGGAGGTGCGGGATATTAATTTATCACCGCCAAATTTCCTCCTGCCCCTGTCCGATTCCAAACCTTATCTCAGGATAAAGTAACCCCAAGTGCATATATATCTGTTGCATTTATGTACTACCCAGACAACCTAGTTTTGTGGGCGTTTTACAGACCCATTAAAAAAAACAGCAGCGAGCTGAGATGCAAATAGCACTGTGTAGTTTTCATGAGCAGCAGTGGGGGCTCCGCTTTTGTATCTCGGCTGCCTAGTCTTGAATGTTTGAGTAGCTGGCGGAAACCTGTGTTGCTGCTTGCACTGGGAAGGAGATGTCCACAGCCCTTGGCTTGTCCTAATGTTTGGCCTTTGCTCCCTATCTTAATTCACAAGATATCTTTGTTTTTCTCTCCCCTGGTCTTAACCTGCGTCCCGCCCCCACCAGTGGAAACAGTCTTTTATTTCATTCACGCTGGCCTTTGGATATGCCTGTTTTCCTTCCCTGCGTCTAATTGGGCTCTCTCAACTAATTCTTGGGACTTCCAGCTTCCAGAAGGAGCTCTAATCCCCCCCCCCAACTGGGGAATTGATCCACAAAGGCCGGATACAAGCAGCTTAACCTCAGCCATCTGTCCAGTCCATGCAGTTGAAAGCTTACTGGCATGTGTGGGAGACCTTGCTCATGTTCGAAGCAGCTGGCCTGAAGACCCTGGGGCTGGGGGAAGGGGGCGGAAGAGGCATCTGAAAAGGGGGGGGGTGTTGTCTGTCCCAGCTAGGTTAATGGGGATGGAGGTGTCTGGTGTGTAGTCATGTTGGCAGGTGCAACACCCATAAGTGTGTGTCTCAGACACATGCACCTTGTTAGAACCTCAGCAGCAGCAGGTGGCTTGCACTCTTGACGGGGTTATATTTAATGCCTGCATGCCAAGGATCTTAAGATTTAAATCGGGAGCTAGGCTGGTGGCTCAACAGGCCCGCAAAGTATTTCCTGATTGCCAGCTTGGCTGTGGGGATGGGTGAGGGGGCAGGTACGCAGCAATGGTGTTTTGGAGCAGCGTGTTGCAAAAACTTGCCATGGTCTGTGTCAACACAAACTAAGGAAAACTTTTCTCTTGTTCTACTTCTGTAAAACCCTTCCCTATCACAATAAAGGCTTTCTGCCATTTTGGAAATTCCCAATACAGTGGTACCTCGGGTTACATATGCTTCAGGTTACAGACTCCGCTAACCCTGAAATAGTGCTTCAGATTAAGAACTTTGCTTCAGGATGAGAACAGAAATTGTGCTGTGGCGGCAGCGAAAGGCCCCATTAGCTAAAGCGGTGCTTCAGGTTAAGAACAGTTTCAGGTTAAGTACAGACCTCCAGAATGAATTAAGTACTTAACCCGAGGTACCACTGTAATAATAATAAAAATAATAAAAATAAATAAATAAAATATAATACTTACACATACATACCCCGCCCATCTGGCTGGGCTTCCCCAGTCACTCTGGGGAATTTAAAAGCACAATAAAACGTCAAACATTAAAACTTCCCTAAACAGGGCTGACTTCAGATGTCTTCTAAAAGTCAGATACTTGTTTATTTCCTTGACATCTGGTGGGAGGGCGTTCCACAGGGCGGGTCCCACTACCGAGAAGGCCCTCTGCCTGGTTCCCTGCAACCTCACTCCTCTTTTCTGATATTAATACAATACTGATCCATTTCCCTCCTGCTGCTCTTTATTGCGTCTCTCTTACCCTCCTGTTAGAGGACCCAAATGCATTATCTGTTAGATATATAATTCTCTTAATTTTATTACTGCAATTGCTTGCTACAAATTCTGAGGAGCAGGAGAGAGACTACCCAAGGTGTTTCAAGTTTATTTTCTTCAAATGCAATCAATCAAAACTCTTTCAAGACCAGGAAGTCGGGTGGAGGGGAGCGAGACTAATGGCAGGGGTTTTCAAGCTGTGCTTTGAGGAAAAGTTTTGTGTGCGGTTTTTCCCAAAGTACAGAGTAATGGTTGGATCAAGCTTCCCTAAAAAGATGAGTTGTCCACCCACACCAAGGTTTCTCTGCCATTTGAAACCGCAGGGGTGTGTTGGGTATGTCAGTGGCTTTCGAAATGCCTGTAGACCACTTGGAAATTGCTAGGCAAGATGTCATGTGAGGTAATTTAATAATAATTTTTAACAATCACCCTGCCCAGCGCTAGCATAACTTGCACTGCATGGCAGGCCATGAATGTGGTTCTAGGGCTGGCTGCTGAGAAGAGACATTTTTTTTGGGGGGGGGGGGAATGAAGTAGATTAGTCCAGCATCATGTTTATCCATTTAAAATACTTCAATATTGTTGGTGGGTTGGGGTGGGCTGGATGCTCTGAAGTTGATGTGCAGTTACAATACAGTACGACAACAAAATTGATAAAGTGAAAATAAGCAACAAACATTCAACCAAAAATACAAGAAAACCCATCAGTTGGACCACAGCTCAAGAAAAAGCAGACATAAAGGCTCTTCTGAAGTATTGGGGACTGTCAGATCACAGCTGGTAGTGTTGGGGAGATGTAGGGCCACTGCAGAAAAGGCCCCCATCCCTTGTTAAATATGACCTCTGATCGGAATTGCCTCTGTTACTGAGGGTGGGCGATGGCTCAAGTGCAGGGCAAGATGGAGGTAGCCTCAGCTGTTGGAAACCGCTTGTTCTTGAGACAACAATGCACTTGAATAGGCTGGACCGGTAGTTTGAAGAAACACTGCCCTCTTCAATGTGAAACTATCGGCCTGATGGATTTCACAAGGCAAGAGTTTGTAATTGTGGTTTGGAGCAACGTTATTCCCTGGGTCCTTATGTGGTGTTGGACTACAAGTCCCATCACCCCTTAACCACCGACTTAAGCTTGAGTGGGGCTGGTGGGAGTTGTAGTCCAATGACATCTGGGGCCCCACTGTTGAAGGAAGTTTGCTTTAAAACAAAATGGCGTCCCTCTGATTCCTAGCAATATGGAGCAAGGCCTTCTGGGAGTGAGAACACAACTTCACTTAGGAGTGAACCGTAACTGAGTAAAATAGGGAGAAGGATATATTGGGAGTGCTGCTTTCTGGGTATGTGTGTGAGACAGAGGCTCTGATTATGAAGTTTGTGCCCCCTTAGTTTCTCTTGAGTAGGGTGTTTACTTTTTCTAGATCAGGGGGAAGCCAATGGACACTACTGAGCTGCAGCTCAAAGCCATTCCTCATCCATGGCTCGCCTTCCAGGAGAACAAGGCAGGGCTTGTGTTGGCTGCTGCAGCTGCTGAGTCAGCCCATCTGCCTCCGAGGGAGATACGAACAGTCTCTCCTTTAAGATGACTGGATGGGGGAGAGGAGCGGAGATGTTCCTTTTAAGGTAGTGTGGAAGGAGTCTAGCATATTTTCTCTCTCTCGCTCTCCCACTCGTATTCCTGCTTTCCCCAAATCTGTATTCCAGGTCTTGATTTCAGCTGACATAGGGCCACAGAACTAGATTTCAGTGCTCAGGTTCGACCTGGAACAGCCAGAGGTGGTCAGGAGTAGCTCTTGAGCATGTGCAGAGTCCACTTCTCTCGCCACTGTGCAGTAGAGCACTGCTGCTAGATGAAGACTGCTGTCAATTAGGACTACAACCTTTTGTTTTTAGAGGGATGGGGCTGCTAACCATTTTGGGCGTGTGGGCACATTTGTAACGTGGAGAAACACTTGTGGGGTGCCGCACACATACAGCAATCAGTTGCACAGTGTTCCCTGTTTACAAACAGGTGAAAAGCAACCAGAGAAGGCCAGTCACGCTGCGCACGGCAGTCTTCCATGATATTGGTGCAGGAACTAAAAAGGCCCTGCCTCTTGCGATTGTCATTGTCCTCAACTGTGTCTCCAATCTTAAGGGAAGGCCGTCTCCTTCTGATCTTGGATAGTGGGCTGGGTAGCATGGGAGGAGATCCCACTGGTATCCAGGGCCCAATCCATTTTGATAAATCACCTCTTTGAATTGTGTCGGGGAGCGAAATGGTGACCAGCGGCCATTTGGCAGGATGGTCCTGCTAAATATTCTAGCTGGTGCATTCTGGATGCTTTCTGCTTTTGAAGTGTAGAGCACATTGCATTAACCCAGTCTTGATGTGGCTTCAAGCATGTGTTGCCTTAGCCAGAATTGATTTCCTGATAAGTTGTGGTCATGTCGTGCTGCTTCCATGATTGGGCTGTGTCCACGAATATTAACTTGAATCTTCCTTTTCTTATTCCCTGCAGTTTTGGGAGGTGATTAGTGATGAACATGGGATCGACCCCACTGGAACCTACCATGGCGATAGTGACCTACAGCTTGACCGCATCAGTGTTTACTACAATGAAGCCACAGGTGAGTATTCGTCTCTTTCCCCACCCCCAAGGTGTTCTGGAACATTTTGATTCACAAAATAACTTTTGCAAATAGCATGCATAACTCGGCACAGTGGGACCTTGAGTTAAGTACTTAATTCGTTCCAGAGGTCCGTACTTAACCTGAAAGTGTTCTTAACCTGAAGCACCACTTTAGCTAATGGGGCCTCCTGCTGCCACTGCGCCGCCGGAATACGATTTTTGTACTTAACCTCAAGCAAAGTTCTTAACCTGAAGCACTATTTCTGGGTTAGTGGAGTGTGTAACTTGAAGCGTATGTAACCTGAAGCATATGTAACCCGAGGTACCACTGTATCTGAATAACCTGCCTTTTTTCTGGCTCCTTTACCATTTCTTCTCATTATTGTGCCTTTTGTCCTAAGTATAAGTAGGAAAAGGGGAATATGGAAAGTTTCCCAAGTGCGAAGGTGTGTTTACTGGATCTGTGCATTTCAGGCTCATACTGCCAGAGCTTGCTTGGTGCAACCTTTTCAGTCTTTAGAGAATTTCATCTTTCATTGTGTTAGCTTTAAAAAATAATACAGTGGTACCTTGAGTTACAAACGCTTCAGGTTACAAACTGCTAACCTGGAAGAGTTACCTCTAGTTGAGAACTTTGCTCCAGGATGAGAACAGAGATTGTTTGCCGGCGGTGCAGCGGCAGCAAGAGGCCCCATTAGAGAAAGCATCCCTCTAGTTAAGAACAGTTTCGGGTTAAGAACGGACCTCCGGAACGAATTAAGTTCGTAACTAGAGGTGCCACTGTAATTTTAAATGCAAGCTCCTTACTCTTAACTGCTGAGGGCGGGGAAGGCAAGCCTCAAAATGGAACTTGGAAAGGTGTTGCTGGACCATAATAACCCAAGCAGCAGAATTTTAGGGACCACAAGGGAGGCTTCCACCAGAACGAGCAGGGGAAATGACTCAAAAGCTCCCTACACTTTCCAGTGCCATTTTGCTGCTTGCCTCTCTCTCGTATTTGGTGCTGCACTCTTCATCTACTCCCTTCCTTCAAATTGTTTCTCATCCCTTGATACTTTGCCTACCAGGGATCTATATAGGAGGCTATCCCCACGTGCAGGCAGTAAAATAATAGATGAAGCATCCTTCAGCTCAAATGAGCCTTCAAGCCATGTCATCAGTCCCAGCACACATTTGTTCACTGTCCAAAGTGTCTCTTGCAAACATCTTGCATTCTAATGTACTTTTCTTCTCAAAACTCCTTGGTGACTTACTATTCTATTCTACTGATAAACCAGAAGGTCATTAAAAAGCTTGCATTTAATTTGAATGGATATGAAGCTAGCAACATGGTTTCTGTTATGGAATGGGCCATGGATGGGGAACAGCAGTCCTCCTTCTCAGGTATCCTTTGCCCTTCTTTCTCCCAGGTGGCAAATATGTCCCTCGTGCCATCTTGGTTGACCTGGAACCAGGAACTATGGACTCCGTGAGGTCTGGACCTTTCGGTCAGATCTTCAGGCCAGACAACTTCGTGTTTGGTAAGATGCAATCTCAATCTTTGCTGTTTCTATCTGTAGTTGGGAGGGAAGGGGGTAGGACCGTGATGGGAAGTTCTGCTTCTGCACATGACTCTTGGCAAACTGTTCTAAGTTGAGACATTCCTTCATCACACTAGAATGTTCAGTTCACATTGAGTTCATGTAAACATTACATCTTGACCTGTTCTTAGTACTTGGGTTGACCACATCCACGGATGAATGATATATATTAATTATTAGTAATTGTTTAAGTCTTGCATTATCAATCACTAGTTATAGTTTAATAAGGAGGCTTTCACGCCTGTCCAATTCTGTGTTCCCTTTCCCAGCCTTTGGTCTATTGATGATTGATGCTTTGTATTTGTGTTAACCAATCAGCAACGAGCACATATGTGGCAATGCTGTAATATTCAATAAAAGGGACTCCCCGAGACATGCTCGGTAGATGCCTCCCATATGACACTTGCCATTCGTCTGTCGTTTATTTCAACCCAACAGGACCGCAAACATGCCTCCTGTAAACTAGTTGGGTTGGCCTCTTTTATCGTGGAAAGGAGAAGAGAATAGGTTGCTCCCATGGAGAAGGTGTGGGTGTGCACTTTCGGTTAGTTTCAGGGAGAGTGGAACGCCACAATTCCTCTTCTGCTTCTGTTACTCCCCCCCCCCCCCCAGTTGTGCATAAGAGACACCAGGCTTTGAGAGTAACAGGGAATGATGTCCAGGAGCCATTTCTCACCACATGTTCTCTCCCCTTGTAATCAGCCTGGCAAAGGAAGCATTGCTGCGTACACAAATTTTGTAGGCATTTGGCCATCTGTGAGCTGCCCAAAAGCACGGTGCCCAAACCAGCATTTTAAATGACGTTAAGCCCTGCCTCTAAAAGACTTCCCAATGGCCTGAGCAGTGCATCTAGGGCAGGGCTGGGGGAACTTGCGATCCTCCCACTCCCAACTCTCCATCAGCCCCGATAAGCATGGGCAGCGGTCGGAGATGGTGGGATTTGCATTCCAGCAAAATCTGGAGGGCACCAAAATCCCCCCACCCACTGCTGTAGAGGAGTAAGGCCCCCCAAGGTAGCATATAAATTATTATTACATTGTTCCTTGTGGGTATAGCCCCTTTGAGCTGCATCTCTGATCACTTCCTAGCATTGGGTGGATTGGTTTATCCTTCCAGCTTTTGCAAAGTCCCAACAGTCCATAATTAGCGTCTTTCCCCGTTTCGGGCCATATTCATGTAGCAAACATCTTGGCCTTATCCAAGCAGAAGATGCATATGAGCTGCACTGGGTTGGTTTTCTTAAAACAGGTTGCGCCAAGAGAGTTGTTCTTTGCCTACTGGGGGGCTAAAGGATTTACAATTGTACCTTGGAAGTCAAATGGAGTCCGTTCGACTTCTAAAACATTCAGAAACCAAAGAGCGGCTTCTGATTGGCTGCAGGAAGCTCCTGCAGCCAATCCAAAGGCCATCCGGACATTCGGCTTCCGAAAATAGTTTGCAAACTGGAGCAGTCACTTCCGGGTTTGCAGCGTCCGGGAGCCAAAATGTTCGAGAACTAAGCTGTACGAAAACCAAGGTATGGCTGTATCTAGTTTTAAGTTCAGGGAGACACACCGAATGTGAATGATGTGGTCTTGGGTAGCCACGGGAAGTGTGATTGTGAGAATGAGCCAGCTTGGCCCAAGCGTCATGGTTTCTCCCCCCTTCTCCTGCCTCCTACAGGCCAGAGCGGAGCTGGGAACAACTGGGCAAAAGGCCACTACACAGAAGGTGCCGAGCTGGTGGATTCAGTCCTGGACGTGGTCCGGAAGGAAGCGGAAAGCTGCGACTGCCTCCAGGGTTTCCAACTGACCCACTCCTTGGGCGGCGGCACTGGTTCCGGCATGGGCACGCTCCTGATCAGCAAGATCCGCGAGGAGTACCCCGACCGCATTATGAACACCTTCAGCGTGGTGCCATCTCCCAAGGTGTCTGACACCGTGGTGGAGCCGTATAACGCCACCCTTTCCGTGCACCAGCTGGTGGAGAACACAGACGAGACCTACTGCATCGACAACGAGGCTCTGTACGACATCTGCTTCCGCACCCTCAAGCTCACCACGCCCACCTACGGCGACCTCAACCACCTGGTCTCGGCCACCATGAGCGGCGTCACCACCTGCCTCCGCTTCCCCGGGCAGCTGAACGCCGACCTCCGCAAGCTGGCGGTCAACATGGTGCCATTCCCTCGCCTTCACTTCTTCATGCCCGGCTTCGCCCCCCTGACCAGCCGGGGCAGCCAGCAGTACCGCGCCCTGACAGTGCCCGAGCTGACGCAGCAGGTCTTCGACGCCAAGAACATGATGGCGGCCTGCGACCCCCGCCACGGGCGCTACCTAACTGTCGCAGCCGTCTTCCGCGGCCGCATGTCCATGAAGGAGGTGGACGAGCAGATGCTGAACGTGCAGAACAAGAACAGCAGCTACTTCGTAGAGTGGATCCCCAACAACGTCAAGACGGCCGTCTGCGACATCCCTCCCAGAGGCCTCAAGATGGCCGTCACCTTCATTGGCAACAGCACGGCCATTCAGGAGCTCTTCAAGCGCATCTCCGAGCAGTTCACGGCCATGTTCCGGCGCAAGGCCTTCCTTCACTGGTACACGGGCGAGGGCATGGATGAGATGGAGTTCACAGAGGCCGAGAGCAACATGAACGACCTGGTGTCCGAGTACCAGCAGTACCAAGACGCCACAGCGGAGGAAGAGGAGGATTTCGGCGAAGAGGCCGAGGAGGAAGCTTGAGGCGAGTCTGCTGGCAGTTTGGGAAACAAAACAGAAAAGTCAATAAATCCGCACAAAAATAAAAATTGAAAACAAAAACCCTGCATCTCCACGTTCTGTTTCTTTTTCCTTCCTCTCCAGCCTGTCAACCCCTTCCTGCGTCTCTTAATGGGCCAGTCTCTCCATTTTAACCCTCTCTCCATTTCTTCTCAGTGGTGGGAACAGCCTGTGGCTGATTTAACAATGAAACGGCTGCTCAGAGAGTCCCTTGAGAGCGGCTGAAAAAGACAGAAGAGGTTCTGTCTATCCATGATTATATTTGGTCACTAGTGATGGTTGATTTCCTTTCCCTGATCTACCATAGTTAATCAAGTGAGCTGTTAAGAAGCACAAGGCTGAGAGCCTTTTAATTGCAAAAGGGTGTGAGGATGTTGGATCAGTTCTGACACGGGAACCCATTCCAGATAAAAGTAGAAAGGTAGCTGACTTTAAGATGGAAACATGTTCCTGAAAGGCAAGTTTTCTTTCTGTCCAAGCAGAAAATAATAACCTGACTTCTGCTAATCTGAGCCGCAGGCCAATGGTTTCAAAGTGCATTTGCTAATAGGAAGTTGGGCTTTAGTTTTGGGGTAGCCTGCAGAATGGGTGTGTAAATGGTTTGAAGTCTGGTGGATTCCTACCCCAGTAGGGGTCTCTCTAAAGATTGCTTGGTCTTCCCTATATGTATGTTTCTGAAAAATCTGCCACTGGATCATCTTGCCCCTGGAACACCTAAAACAACCAACGTTAATGTAGAAGGCATTTGTTGATCAGGAGAACAAAATGCAAGTTCTCTTTGCAGGATCCACCGGTTCAGATGTCTTTACCTATATGGTATGCCTGCAATATAAATTAATGCTCATTGCCTCCAGAGTCTGCGCCTCTGGATGTTTGAGTCCTATTCTTGTTTGTGAAGTCAGCCAAAACTGGTGTGAAAGCCAAAAAGGGTTCTTTCCCTCTCCCTGATTTTGCCAAATATGATGTCCAAAAGCCTGACTTTCAAACTATTTCATTAGAACTTTTGTCCTTGCCTTGGCTTCTCAAAAGCCCTGGAGCTATAGTAGAAAAGAGCAAAGCACTCTTTTTGTCCTGAATAACATTTTGAGGCTTTGACCCTTACCAAAGGTTGAGGCAGAGATTGAGACATTGCTGATTTGTCTGGGCCCAAAGTGCTGGGTGCACTCTTAGTCAGAATAAACACAAGCAGCAGTAGATTGCAAGGGAGTCATGCCTTGCAACTCAAAAAGGCGAGCTGCTCTTCGAAGAAATAACTACCATTAAAAATACTTTGTCTGAAAGGTAGCTACAAATCCGAAGTACCCATGGCTTAGTTTGCTTTTGCTCACAGTTGTAAAAGTTGGAGGTAAGGCTAAAGATCAGTGAGGAGTGATGGAGGTTAGCACTTAAAAGGGCAGCAAAGACCTGCACACACAGAGCAGATGGGAGAAAGGTTTGTCCGAAAAGGGACTGGGAGATGCCATGTTTGAATATTTTGGGTGGTTGTGGAAAGAGGAACTGCATTAGGAAAGAGGAACTGAATTAGGTTTTCTTTCAGTGAGCTCTTTATCCATGAGAATACTCAAATGTCTGATTTTTTTTTTTAAAGCCTCTTTTTTGTTGATGTGGATAGTCTCCTATTGTAGTATCCAACCTGTAGGAAGTAGCTAAGGGAGCCATATTGTTCCAAGGGATCGCTGAGCCAGTGGAATGGGACATCTAGTTCTGACTCTGCCTAAACAGGGTTTTACATCTGAAAGGTCACAGTGCCACCACAAAGCCTGGCTTTTTCAATCTCCTGCTTGTTGCCTCAGCATCTTTTCTCTTTCGTTCCTCACTCATTTCTTCCCTGCCTCATCTTACTCTTTTTTAAAGGAAAAAAAAAATCCCTGCTTTTTCATATTGAAAAGTTGTCTTGTAAACAAATAAAAGGGTTTCTTATGTTTTCCTTTTTGTGTTGAGTGTCCTCACTGTCCCTCTGCAGACCCTCATCCTTGCACAGTAAAATGACAGGGGGGAAAGGCATCTCCATAACATTAAAAACAACTATTTTTGCTGGTTTATCATGAAATGAGGCTGAGAGAAAACCCATTCATAAAGCAGGAGTGTGGAAGCTGCAACTGTAAATGATCGTGTGTGTTAATTCCTATTAACACAGGGATGCGGGTGGCGCTGAGGGTAAAACCTCAGTGCCTAGGACTTGCCGATCGCATGGTCGGCGGTTCGAATCCCCGTGGCGGGGTGAGCTCCCATCTTTCGGTCCCAGCTCCTGCCAACCTAGCAGTTCGAAAGCACCCTTAAGTGCAAGTAGATAAATAGGTACCACTTTATAGCGGAAAGGTAAACGGCGTTTCCAGCTTCGTCACGCTGGCCATGTGACCCGGAAGTGTCTCCGGACAGCGCTGGCCCCCGGCCTCTTAAGTGAGATGGGCGCACAACCCTAGAGTCGGACACGACTGGCCCGTACGGGCAGGGGTATCTTTACCTTTATTTTTGCTGGTTTATCATGAAATGAGGCTGAGAGAAAACCCATTCATAAAGCAGGAGTGTGGAAGCTGCAACTGTAAATGATTGTGTGTGTTAATTCTTATTTCCCCCCAACCATGGGCCATACTTGCAGGGGTGATGGGAGTTTAGAGTGCAACACTTGGGTTGCCCCCACAGGTTTGCCACCTCTCGATATAAAGGAAGCTTAACACATCGCAAGTGCATTTAGCAAAGTGCATTTTAGAAGTGGTGTACGTGAAAGGGTTGAAAATAGTACCAAGTTCAAAAACTAGTCTGAGAACTAGATTGTGTGTGTGCATAAGAGCTTATAACCTTTATTCCTTGTGCTGGAGGAGGAAGGAATATGAGTTGCAAGAGTGGTTGATTGACAGCTGCAGAGCAGTGGGTGTGATGAGTGGCCGTCCTGAAAGTGTGTTGATTTGAGCTACAAAGGCAGCTAAAATTAGCCAGATGTACAGCAGTGAATGTGCATGTTGAGTTTAACAGTAATTTCCCTTGTTTCTGGGCTCATCTGGATACAGCCATACCTCGGGTTGAATGTGCTTCAGGTTGAGCACTTTTCGGGTTGTGCTCCGCGGCAACCCGGAATTAATGGAGTGCGTTACTTCCGGGTTTCGCCGCATGCGCAGACGGATGCGCAGAAGCAGCAAAATGTGACACGCAGTCGCGTCTTACAGTCTATTCAGGATGCGAACAGGGCTCCAAAATGGATCCTGTTCGCATCCCGAGGTACCACTGTACTTGAAAGTATTCTTCGAACTTGTCTGTTCAGAGCAAAGTAGAATGAATGCGGTCGTGCTGGTTAATATTCACCCGGCCCGAATGTCCTCACGGGAGATTATAAAATAGGCCTTGCTCATTTGGATTTGTGCTGGGCACAGAAAAGTGAAGCGAAACGCCTTCTGGTTAACAAAGCCATTAAATAATGAATGTAAAATACTCTGAAAAGCAGTAGTGTCACTAATATCAGTTTAGCACCAGATGAGATAAAAACATTTAAGCGTTTTTCTTCAGTTCATAAAGCAATAAACTGACAAAGTTAAAAATCTCCACAATAAGATTGATGTGGGAGCTAGATGGACCAATGACCTAACTTGGTACAGTAGTGCCTCGCAAGACGGAAAACTCGCTAGACGAAAGAGTTTTCCGTTTTGGAGGTGCTTCGCAAAACGAATTTCCTATGGGCTTGCTTTGCAAGACGAAAAAACCGCTAGACGAAGAGACTCGCAGAACGGATTCTTTTCGTCTTGCGAGGCACCACTGTATAAGCAAACTTCCTGTTGCTCCTGGGCATGTGAAGAGTGCCTTCACTCTCTCAACACACAATGGACTGCTTCACGTAACTTCCTCATGTAATGGTTGCTGCTGGGTGAATGGGTGACTTGGCTGAGTGGCTGGGCCAGAACATACTAATGGAACAGAAACTGTCTGTGGCTGAAATCGGGACCCACAACTACCAGATTCAAAAGGGTTTGAGTGGAAGGAGTAAAGTGCACAATCATACACACAAATGCCTCATTTACCCACTAGCAAGGACCTGCGGCCTGTCCCTGACCCTTTCATTTAAAGTAAATGAATGCCAGTGTGGTGTAGTGGTTAGAGCAGGGGTCGAGAGCCCATGGTCTTCCCTGACTATTAAGCCACACTGCCTGCGATTGATGGAGTCCCAACAACATGTGGAGAGTCTGGATTTTAAAAAAGTGTTGGGACTAGGATTTGGGAGGTCCAGGTTCAAATCCCCCAGCCAGTAAGTTTACTGGGTGAGGTTGGGCCAGCAACTACCTCTGCTGGTAAGGATAAAATTCATGAAAGGTTTGAGAGCTCCTTGCAGGAAAGATGAAATCACTAAATGAGCAGTTAAACAAAAAGCACTGGCACTTTGATTTACTCCCAGCAGCATTTGCCTTCCCTACCTTCATACGTTGTCTCAACTTTAACCCGTTTTAGAATAACCTCACCCCGTGGTTGATGCTGATGCTGATAATAGGTGTATATAAAAAAAGTTAGCTAATAACCCATAAAGCTCGCGCATGCCTGGAATCTACACGGGAATCTCTGCCCCTGTGGAGTGCAATGAGGCAAATGCACTCTGCACATGCTCAGGGGAAGGTCTCAAGTCTCGGAGGAAACCATTTCCCCCAGTTCTCCCGCCTATCTCTTGCCTCAACTGAGGCTGCAACGTTGCAAAACGCAAGAGAGAGGCGGGTGCACGGGCAGCCGCCGAAGAAGAGCAAAAGCGGGCAAGGAGGAAGCAAGGGTCGGCCGGCCGAGGCGCTGCGAAGGGGGCGGCGCCGGTCAACGTGGCAGCGCGGGAAAAGGAGCGGGCCGTGCCAGGTGGAGCGCGCGGGGGCGTTCTGGGCTGTACTACTTCGGTTCTTCAGGGAGGGGGGAGAATCATCTTTTTAAAACAAGCAAGCAAGCAAGCAACACTGACCGCTCCTCCATGTAGTAACCCGGCACGTCACGGAGAAATGTTTCCCCAAAGGGCAGCTTTTATTACACGCTGGGAGACTGTCTGTGATGATGTTAATAAGCCCGCGCTGAAATGGTACAGCCCAGACTCCTGCCGCTTTAGTCCCGCCTGCTACAAAGGGAACGTGTAATAAAAATAATAATTTCTTATTTATACCCATCTGGCTGGGTTTCCCCAGCCAGTCTGGGCGGCAATAGTAGTAGTAGTAGTAGTAATAATAATAGTGATGATGGTGATGATGATGATAATAGCAAGGCTTGGCCGCCTGATTTCTTACGTTTGTTGAAACCTCCGCAGTACAGAAACTAGCGACGCTTTTCTTTTCGTTTTCATTGTTTGCAAATGGGAAAGAAAGAGAAACGCAAATGATCTCTTGGTTTGGGGTTTTTTTGAACCCCCGCCCCCGTCACAAAGCATTGTGCGCTGACCTAAGCAATAAGGATACCCCGCTAGAATTGATATCGTTTGTTCAAACTCCCTCCGCCCACAAAGAATGAGAGCTGATGCATTTTCCTGCTGCTGCGCGGCAGGTAGAAATCCAACAGGTGTGGCTTCCCTAAGACCTCGCCTCTCTCTGGGGAGAGAGTGGGGAGGCAAGGTTGTTTAGTGGCAATCCTAATCGGATCAGGTTATTCTAGGGGACACGGAAAGTCCTGTCCTGTCTTTCTCCAAGGTTTTCCGCCTCTCCTCACTTCCCGTGTCTCCTCCGCAGATTCAGCGCACACAATCCAAATCCATTTCTGATGAAATTCATTCTCTTTTGTCCACCCCAGCTCCTTGGAGGAAAGATGAGGTGTAAATGTAATAAATACATACGACGGGTTGTTTTGGCTTGGTATATTTTCGTTCCAAAAGCTTTTTTAAAAAGTGTCTATGTTTTTCAGATTTCCATAAGATCTTTGAAGTATCCGGTTTTAATGTCACTTTTTTCTGATTTAGTTAAACTCATTATAGATATAAATACAGAATAAATACAGAATAGATATAGATACAAACGATTAAGATAGCCATTCTTAACATATTTGTTAATATCTTAATAACACACATGCCACTGGCACAAATTACTGATTTCTGATTTTTTTAAATTATTCATTAAATTTGTAAAATGTCCTTTATCAAAAGATCACAGGCTTGTTCACTACAGAAAAATACAAAATGATAATTTGTTGTTGTTGCTTAGTCATTTAGTCATGTCTGACTCTTCGTATATCCTATGTCCGTGTCTTTTTCCAAACTGGGGATTTTAGGTTCCCAAGCGCCTTTTCTCCATCTGGGAAAACAAGGCAGCGGATGGGTGGACCCAATCCCAGAGCATTTAGTGCCTTGCACAGAAGGCACGCATTCCCCCTGATTTCCCTCCTAACAGGCGGGAACTGAGTTTGCTGCAGAGTCACAGAAGCTAAAGGAATTAGCGAACATCTGCAGCCACAATTATTCCTTGCAGAATTCCTGAATTGCGTTTTAAACACAAGGATTTGGGTAGCCATATGGATAAGGTCAGCGAGTGTTTTGCGACAGACAGAAGGGAGCCAGCCAGGGCTGGAAGAAAGCGAAGTGCCAAGGAAGCTGCAAATGTTTGATGTTTGGGTTTTAGGTGGTTTTTCCATTGGAAAATGCAAGCTTTAGCTCATTTTTTTTCCTGGCAGGCTCCTGTCTCTTGGTTCTACAGGAGCAGCTTTCTTTCCTGGTACGTCCCTGGGGCAAGGAAAGCTTTATTATTGAGTCTCTGCCTGCCACGTTACATGGGGATCCGCTAGACAGAAGGTTCCAGATAACGGCCTCGGCCCAATATACCTGAAGGAGCGTCTCCACCTCCATCTTTCTACCCGGACACTAAGGTCCAGCACCAAGGGCCTTCTGGCAGTTCCCTCACTGCGAGAAGCAAAGTTACAGCGAACCAGGCAGAGGGCCTTCTTGGTAGTGGCACCTGCCCTGTGGAACGCCCTCCCACCAGATGTCAAAGAGAAAAACAACTATCAGACTTTTAGAAGACATCTGAAGGCAGCCCTGTTTAGCGAAGCTTCTAATGTTTAATAGACCATTGCATTTTAATATTCTGTTGGAAGAGTGGCTGGGGAAAGCCAGCCAGATGGGCGGGGTATAAATAATAAATTATTATCATTATTATTACCCCTCCTGGGACACATTATATATACAGTAGTACCTCGGTTTAAGAACAGTCCGGTTTAAGAATGAACAAACTCCACAAAACCAGAAATAGTATCCCGGTTTAAGTACCTGACCTTGGTCTAAGAACGGAATCTGAACGGTGGAAGGGCACCGGTGGTGGGAGGCCTCATTAGGGAAAGTGCGCCCCGGTTTAAGAACGGTTTTGGTGTAAGAACGGACTGCCAGAACGGATTAAGTTTGTAAACCGAGGTACCACTGCATAACGGACGTAAATAGGTGTTTCGCTGAGATAGGAAAAGGGGGTAGGCCGTAATTTGTTTCTGTTAAAGGAAAGAACCGAAGGGTCAAGCTGACTTGGAAAAATATTTATTCTCCAAAAAGAGCCCACCAGTGGTGTCACCAGGGCATGTCTTTGAGGGAGAAGCCCAGGTCCCCCCTCAGAAGACTGAGCAGCAGGGTCCCAAACACAGGAGGCTACCACATTTTGAAATGGTGCGAGGCAAACAGCATTATTTAAACACACCCACACAAAGTCTTATTAGTCATAGGTTACCTAACTCCAGTCACTTCCAGATGACTGCTGGTTTATTCCTCTCGATTTGGTTTCTTTTAACTAACTTTTTAAATTGAACTGGTATGCATTCACATTGTTGTCTTTGATGGCAAGTCCACGAATGATGGGTTTTAAAAGCATTGTTTTAGTGTTTTCTTTACATTGGGATAAATATAAGTTATGGGAACAGTAATGTAAGTTAACGTATCTTGCGGGAAGTATCACAGTGAGGTAAATGATGTGGGATATGGCAGAAACTGAGCTGCAGTGGAAGGGAAACAGCGGTCATTGTGATGAACACAGAGTCAGGATGGAATTCGCTTCCTTTTCTCATCCCAAGTGGCAACAAAGTGCCTGGTGGGGTCAGCAGGAGCAGCTGGGTGCTACTTCTGCTGCCTGAGGCAATTGCTCCATCTGCCTAATGGCAGGGCCCATGCACACTGGTTGTGGCTCGGAGTCCAAAAGCGAAGGAGCCACTTTGTCCCCTGCTATTCTTGACCGAAGCCATGCTTGTCACGTTCCTCCCAAGAGGGCTCCTGTGAAACCAGCAGCTCCTTCCAGCTGGTGTCTAAATCACTGGACTGTAGTCATACAGTCGCACACTCAGCTCTGGCCAGACTATCGCATCATCCTGCTGAGAGCACAGCTCCATCGAGTAAGATCAGCATGGCTGGAGGCCAGACGTGGCTGGCGCTGACCTTTGCAGCTGCTGCTGCTGGATCCGGGAAGACAATTGACAATAGACACACTCAGGGTCAGCGGCAGAAGGAAAAGGAGGATTAAAAGGCAGCTGGACAAAAAGAGTCTTGCACTGAGGCCTGCCTGTATTTCTCACCCCAGTCAACACGGCAGGGGTGAGCAGATCAGGGTCTGCTGGTAGGGTGATCTGTATCTAAACAGCATGGGTGGCTTTTTGTGTGCAAAATTAATGGGTTTACTTATTGACACCATTCATAACTGTTTTAGTATGTTACAGATAGGTAGCCGTGTTGGTCTGCCATAGTCAAAACAAAAAAAATTCCTTCCAGTAGCACCTTAAAGACCAACTAAGTCAGTTCTTGGTATGAAGAAGTGTGCATGCACACGAAAGCTCATACCAAGAACTGACTTAGTTGGTCTTTAAGGTGCTACTGGAAGGAATTTTTTTTGTTTTGTTTTAGTATGGTTTTTTAAAAAATTGGCATAGCAGTTGTACATTTGGCATGTTGAGAGCTCCTTTGGGGCAGTTTTTTCTTTGAAGCGTAGCATACAAATAGATGAATCAAATTGAATTAAATTAATAATAATGGCGGCGGCAGCAGCAGCAACAACAGCAAAATGACTTTTTGTTAGGCTGCACAAATGAAGAAAGCTAACCAGGAGTGCGACTTTTTGTGTTAAGGGACAAAACCGAGCTTTGTGTATTTATCGTTTCATTTACAGTGGTACCTCGGGTTAAGTTCCAGAGGTCTGTTCTTAACCTGAAACTGTTCTTAACCTGAAGCACCACTTTAGCTAATGGGGCCTCCTGCTGCCGCCACACTGCCGGAGCATGATTTCTGTTCTTATCCTGAAGCAAAGTTCTTAACCCAAGGTACTATTTCTGGGTTAGCGGAGTCTGTAACCTGAAGCGTTTGTAACCCGAGGTACCACTGTATAGCTCACCTTTCTTCCCAGGAGCTCAAGGTCCTTTCCCTCATCTTTTATCTTTGTGGGGTAGGCTACACTGAGAGGCAGTGACTGGCCCAAGGTCACCACTGAGCTTCGTGGCCAAGTGAAGATTTGATCTCCCAGGTCCTAGTCTTGACACTCTAACCACCACAACACAGCAGTTGTCCCTGCAGGCTTGCTGGGAGAACACCTGCACTTCCAAGCCTTTTCAAAATTTAGTTACGAGTTCAGTGTTACTAATTGCGCTGATCTTAATCCAGAATTTCAATGCAGGCAAGTCTCCCAGGCCACCTTTCCCAGAGCTAGCAGTCCTGGCATAGCAGCAAGGGCCCAGAGCGGTGCTAATGTCCCCCCCCCCGCCTCTGCCTGGGGCAATTAATTGTCCACTTGCCTCACCGAAGTGCCGCTCTGCAGCTAATTGAGCTAGAAGGACTGCAACTATTTCCTGGAAGTC
Source organism: Podarcis gaigeae (assembly GCF_964106915.1). Classification (NCBI taxonomy): domain Eukaryota; kingdom Metazoa; phylum Chordata; class Lepidosauria; order Squamata; family Lacertidae; genus Podarcis; species Podarcis gaigeae. The sequence continues at coordinate 111,982,992 of NC_139679.1, forward strand.
AGTGGCAAAGTTGCCAGGGGGGACGTCTTCTCTTCAGTTAATTAGTGATAAATGGCACAAGGTTCTTATGAGATAGTTGGAGATGACTCATCCTTTGTCCCCCCCACCCCCCCTCCAGCCAGAGGGAGGGAGAAAAGAAAGAAAAACAATCAAAAGCATTTTGGGAGGCAGACTAAAAGTTTTTCAGTAAGATTGGCTGGGAAAGAGACTGCTGGACACGTTTTGAGGTGCTATCGACACTGGTGGAGGAAGAGGGTGCGGTGGGTACTGTCCGCACCAGGTGTCAACCCTGAGGGGGTGACATCGCCGCCACCCCCCGGGACGCTCGCTGCGGGCAGCACCCCCCTAGGACACTAGCCCTGCCCCCGCAGGCAGCTAGCCCCACCCCCAGGTGCACAGAAGCTGACTCCGCCTCTGGCTCTGGACACATTTTGAGGTGCTCAAAACATTTTTAGTTTTGGAAGGCAGGGAGGAAGAAAAAGCCCAGCCAGGGTGGGCTAAACACACACACACACACACACACAGAGAGAGAGAGAGAGAGAGAGAGAGAGAGAGAGCGCCACAGGCAGTAATCTTGGCTTTTATTGTAAGCGGAGGATCTTGGTAGCAGAAAGGACGATGGGGGCAACTCTTTCTCCTTGGCAAAGAGTTAGACAAGGCACCGTGCTGAGGCCTTACTACACAGCAGGCAGGGCAAAAGGTGGGATAGGCACAAACAAGCAGCTTCTCCGTTAGGTACAGGGTCAGGTGTGCTCCACCTACAATCAAGCGTGCTTCATCTCGGGAGTGAGCGGCAGGCAAGGGAACATGATTTGCGGCACGAGGGAAGAGGGCAAAGGCGACACACTCTGGGAAGCTCAGACATGGCTCAAAACAGCTGAAATGTAAGGACAAGACCAGAGTCTGGCAGCAGAAAAGTGGGTGGGCGGGGAAGCTCTTTAAATGGTCCTTTATTGGGGTTACCCATCCTGAATGAAGCAAGAGCCGATTGTCTCTGTTTTGGCAGCCATCCTCTTGCCATCCTCACGGCAAGGATTGTGAAGGCAGATCTGAACGCAACAGGCGAACCATGTGGCACAATCTCCATGTCCCACTGCGTTGGAATGCTCTCCTTCAGGAAAGCTCCCTGCATGCAGAAAACTAGCACGTCAAGGGGAAAGGCTAGGCCAAAGCCACAGCCAGGTTTCTGCAAGTACTCTTGGCCCAGAATCCAAACTAATAAAAGGACAGCACCACCTGCCATCTTGATTGTGTATCCCACAAGCCCATACATGCACCCGCCTCCTATCCCAGCCACGGGACTGGTGGCAACGTAGGATTGTTCCAGAAGCTAACACAGATATAAGGCACAATCAGATGTTGATTTTAAAGGGGGGGGGGGAATAAATATGCATTCATTACACATCTTGTCTCTGTTAATACGCACCTACCACAACAGCGTCTGGCCACCTGCCCACTGTGCCAAATGCAGTGTGGAACATGCCTTTGGCTTGGCACTTGTGGCTTAGTGCAGAGCGGCCGTAAACACATGCCCCTTGAAAAAGCAAGATAGTACGTGTGTGTTTTTAAAAAAGTATAAAAGCAAGAACAAAAGGGAGCAAGATTATTTGAATTTTGCCAAGTGGGGGGCATCTCAGCCATGCCCAAGAACTATGGCACAAAGGGAGAAGGGGCTGAATTAGCGTGGGCATACATACACAGAAAAATATAAGTGGTTTTAGGTCTATGGAGCTCGCAAGAACTGTGTCCACGCCCGTTCTTTACGCATCAGCCAGTAGTGTAGGACTGACCCTCTAAAACGTCTCCACTCGCAGAAGGCCGTTCCTTAGAACATCCACTGGACCCACCTTACATAAACTCAAAACTCTTACAAGTCCTTGTTGGCAAACCACCCAGGAACCAACCAACCTCTAAAGGGCAGGCCTTGGATTCCCCTTCCTCCCAGATTTCTCCTTGCTGCCTCCCCAGTCATTCCAGCAGCAGATCCTTCCTTAAATTCTCCAAGAGAGGTCACTTGCAGGAGGTACGTGGTGACCCAACGAGCTCAGGCAACAAAGCACAGAAGTGGCGTCAACGGTGCAGTTGGTGGGGGAACGAGCGCAACAGAAGCGTGGCGTGACATGCGGTAATGGGTGCCAGGGTGCTGACAAGGTACGCGTTGGGGTTGACACTGGGAGACAGCAAGGGTGACAGACCTCAGCAGTTTCAAGGATCGTTGGCCAACATGCAACGGTTGAGTCCATTAAAGGTTTGGCGATTACAGGAGGGCTCAGGATGGGGAAGAACTCTATATGTGGACACATACAAGATGACGAGGGTCACGCCCAGGAAGGATTTCCCCCTCTCCCTCCCCCTCCGCAAGTCTTCCGCATTCAGTTCATCCGCCTTGGCTTCTGCTGATTCATCTGCTGGTAAGACGGAAGAGACAAAGTGCGACGGATTAAGCCCACGCCGTAGGAAAAGGGGAGGTAAGCAAAAGCACCCGAGGTTCCTCAAATCCCACTCCCTCCTTGGATAACCGAGGAGCTGCGATTCAAAAACTCCCAACCCCATGATCTTTCCTCCCGTAGAATATGGCTCTCAGGTTCCCCTTGCTGGTGTTGGGGTCCCCCTTGCTGTCTCCCCTTGCTGGTGCTTCAAAACACCTTCCCGCTGCAAAATTGCCAGTGACCAAAGCATCCCTCTTGCCCTCATCTAAGAATCAGTGGTCTGTTAGGGCAAATGGGGCACTGCCTCACTCAGCCACCTGCCTGCCTCCCCACTTAAAAACTGCCCAAGAGGTGCTTTGGCTGTCGGCTTCCTCCTCCTCAGCGTTGCCTAGGTAGAATTCAGCAGGGAGGGAGGAAGATGGGGAACAAAACCAGGAAGAGTTGGCTCCGCCCACTGTTGACTCTGGCTCCGCCCACTCTCTGCCACCCTGCCATCTACCCTCCTGGGGGGGAGGGGAACCAGCCCCCCCCCCGTTAAGGACCTAGCAGCTCTGGCTTGGTACCTGAGAGATGCTAACGCCAGTGAGTTTCTCCACGGTGTCAGGCAGCCTGCTCATGATTTCCAGCACCTCCCCAGTTATCTTGGCAGCCCCCATGTCCCCGGGTCCGCTCGATACCATGGTGATCTTCTTCACCGAAGTCAGGGGCTTGCTGATCTCGTCGGCCATCTATCGGCAGAAGGAAACAGTAGAATACAGTCGTAGCTTGGATCCCCAACGCTCTGGAACTCGGGACGTTTTGGCTCCTGAACACCGCAAACCCAGAAGTGATTGTTCCGGTTTGCAAACGTTCTTTTGGAACCTGAGCGTCCCATTGGGCTTCCGCAGCTTCTGATTGGCTGCAGGAGCTTCCTGTAGGCAATCAGGAGCCACAATTTGGTTTTGGAAGTCGAATGGACTTCTG